>NC_091953.1:136137068-136437068 GCF_031021105.1 Erythrolamprus reginae | reverse complement strand
CCAGCCCTGTTTCCTCCCAGGAGATTCCTAGAGAGGCCCCATGGAGGCTTCTCCCCGCCTTTTCCGGCCCTGTTTCCTCCCAGGAGATTCCTAGAGAGGCCCCACGGTGGCTTCTCCCTGCCTTTTCCGGCCCTGTTTCCTCCCAGGAGATTCCTAGAGAGGCCCCACGGAGGCTTCTCCCCACATATTCCAGCCCTGTTTCCTCCCAGGAGATTCCTAGAGAGGCCCCATGGAGGCTTCTCCCCACATATTCCAGCCCTGTTTCCTCCCAGGAGATTCCTAGAGAGGCCCCACGGAGGCTTCTCCCCACATATTCCAGCCCTGTTTCCTCCCAGGAGATTCCTAGAGAGGCCCCATGGAGGCTTCTCCCCACATATTCCAGCCCTGTTTCCTCCCAGGAGATTCCTAGAGAGGCCCCACGGAGGCTTCTCCCTGCCTTTTCCGGTTACAGTTTCAGATGCTCAGGTTTATAAGTGGAAAATGGTTCTTGAGAAGAGGCAAAAAAATCTTGAACACCCAGTTCCTATCTAGAAAAGTTTGTAAGTAGAGGTGTTCTTAGGTAGAGGTACCACTGTACAATAAATTAAATTAAATTAAAAACAATTGTCCATTGACCCAAAGGTGGTTTTTCAAGAGGCGACTAGACCTTGCTTTGCTTTTCCTTGAAGGTGTTTCACCTCTCACCCAAAGAGATTCTCCGGTTCTGACCGAATGGTGGAGAACGGAAGTATTTATATTCCTTGTGGATCATTAGCACTCTTTTGAAGAGTCACTTGGATAAATAACCAGATAAACCTGACTGCAAGGAGTATCAATCCTTCCATTCTCTACCATTCCTACAGAACTGGAAGAAGCTTCTTGGGCAAGAAGTGAAACCTCTTCGAGAAAAAACAAAGAAAGCCCAGTTGCCTTTTTGGAAAAAGAGCCTTTGGGACAACTGTGAGCTGGATGACCGAGAATCTGAATAGAATAGTTCTTCATGGATATAGTAGTCAAGACACATCAGTCTTTTCCGCAACGTATTTGGTTAATAATCCAACTTTATTTTTTTCACTCTCTAAAATTAAATCCAAAGCTATTTTTACAAGCCCTAAATACACCCAGCAGGGTGATCTATTCTCTACTTGTGTAGTGAGTTTCTGGTTTTTCCCAAGTTCAAGAAGTTTGCATTTCTTTCTGTTGCGTCTCATGAGCTATGTTTAGCTCAATTCTGGAACATACCCAAGATCAGGGAGGGCATTATTGCTACCTTTTTAGTTAACTCTGCGCGAAATGATCTGGAAAGTGTCTTATTTTCTTTCCAATTTTAAAACACGGGCCTCTTTTTCTTTCTTAGCACATGATGGTGATGGAAGATATGTTAAAAGATTTTTTGCTGGGAGAACACCTTCTTTTAGTGGGTAACCAGGTAAGGACAATCAAATAATTATCATTCAATATAATAATAATCAAATTAGACTATTAGACTATTATAATATATTATATGATTATAATATAATATTTATTATTTCCTTTGTGTTTGTATTTATATGTCGCCCACGGAGAGGGGCGGCCTACAAATCCAATAAATAAATAAATAAAAGGACTCACGGCAACTAACAATAGTCATAAATACTAAAACAGTAAAAAATACAACAATAATAAGCAACTACTGTATTTTTTGGAGTATAAGACGCACCGGAGTATAAGACTCACCTTAGTTTTTGGGGAGGAAAATAGGGAAAAGAATCTGCTTACCAGCTATTCTTCTGGCTAGCGTCCTTAGCTTGGTCAGCTTCAGCACATTATTTTATCCCCTGGTTAGGGCTTTAAAAAAACTTTATTCAGAGAGAGTAACAATGAAAGAGCTTGCAAGCCGGTAAGAGCTGGGAACATTGTTGTGAGCCGCCCCGAGTCTTCGGAGAGGGGCGGCATACAAATCTAAATAATAAATAAATAAAATAATAAATAAATAAATTGTTTGTATCTGGTTAGGGCTAGAAAGAAACATTCAGAACAATAAAGCAATGGGGGGGAAACTATAGAGACAGGGTTTGGAAAACATTCTTTGCAGAGAGTAACAATGAAAGAGCTTGCAAGCTGGTTAGAGCTAGGAACATTGTTAGTATCTGGTTAGGGCTAGAAAGAAACATTCAGAACAATAAAGCAATGGGGGGGGAACTATAGAGACAAGGTTTTGAAAACATTCTTTGCAGAGAGTAACAATGAAAGAGCTTGCAAGCTGGTTAGAGCTGGGAACATCATTATCACCTGGGAAGAACCATTTGAAGCAAGTAAAGCAATGGGAAAAAAACCCTACAAAGACTTAGAGCTTGGAAAACATTCTTTGCAGAAAGTAACAATGAAAGAGCTTGCAAGCCGGTAAGAGCTGGGAACACTGTTAGTATCTGGTTAGGGCTAGAAAGAAACATTCAGAACAATAAAGCAATGGGGGGAAAAACTATAGAGACAGGGTTTGGAAAACATTCTTCCCAGAGAGTAACATTGAAAGAGTTTGGAAGCCAGTAAGAGCTGGGAACATCCTTAGCATCTGGTTAGGGCTGGAAAGAAACTTATCCGGAGCAAGTTAGAGCAATGCGGGGGGGGGGGGGACCCTGCAAAGACTTAGGGCTTAGAAAACATTCTTTGCAGAGAGAAACAATGAAAGAGCCTGCAAGGTAGCAGCTGGGAAGATTGTTAGCAGTTAGTTAGGGCTGGAAGGGGGGGAAAAACCTACTTTCAGAGTATAAGATGCATATTTTCGGAGTATAAGGAAAAGGTGCATCTTATACTCCGGAAAATACAGTATATGGAATTTTTATCATAATTTTGTATTTGTCTCAGCTGACATGGCCTGGTGTCTTAGTGCCAGGAACTCAGGGCTGTTCTCAATTTAGCTCCCAATTTTGTAGACCATTTCATCCTAGGTTCACCCCTAAAACATCTCTCATTGTACTTGCCTTGTTGTTGCAGGGTGTGGGGAAAAATAAAATCGTGGACAGATTCCTTCACCTGTTAAATCGGCCAAGGGAGTATTTGCAGCTGCACAGGTGAGCTGAGCTTTGGATGGTGGGATCCTTGCTGTCAATTTTTGGGCTTAGGCAAAAAGGCCTTTAAAAAAATATTTCTTTATACACTGCTGAAAAAAAATAAAGGGAACATTTAACAACACAATATAACTTCAAGTAAATCAAACTTCTATGATATCAAAGTGTCCACTTAGGAAGCAACACTGATTGACAATCCATTTCCCCGGCTGTTGTGCACATTCAACTTTGTACAGAACAAAGGATTCAAGGAGAATATTTCATTCATTCAGATCTAGGATGGGTTCTCGGAGGGTTCCCTTTATTTATTTTTTTGAGCAGTATAGTTTATGTTTCTTCACTGACCATTCTGTCAGAGAAGGGGCTCTGTTTTCTCTCCTGATTTTGTATGAATATGTGTGTGAAGAGTTTTTGTATATCTATGTCTGTCTGTCTGTCTAATCCATCCATCCACCCACCCATCAACCCATTGGGTAATTTATGCATTCCCTGTTGACTAGTAAGATTTATGTGTGGTTATGATTGAGTAGTATTGACTGTTTTTAAATAATAGTGGGTTTTAGCTTCAGATTTTAATTCAGACTTTTTACTAAATCTGCACTTCTATTTCTACTAGTTTTTCACATCATTCCTATCATCCTTTTCCTCCCACTTAGGACTGTATGACTGTAACTTGTTGCTTGTATCCTAAGTTTTATATTAATATTGATTGTTTCTTCATTGCTTATTTGACCCCTATGACAATCATTAAGTGTTATTCCTCATGATTCTTGACAAATGTGTATTTTCTTTTATGTCCACTGAGAGCATCTGCACCAAAGACAAATTCCTTGTGTGTCCAATCACACTTGGCCAATAAAATTCTACTCTATTCTATTCTAATTATTGGATTTGTACTAAATGGTTTATTGCTGTTGTGAGCTGCCCTGAGTCTTTGGAGAGGGGCGGCATACAAATCTAATTATTATTATTATTATTATTATTATTATTATTATTAATAATAATAATAATAATGAAATTAGTGAAATACGAAGATCTGAAAATCGAGCTGCAACGACTCTGGCATAAGCCCGTGAAAGTGGTCCCAGTGGTACTTGGCACGCTGGGCGCAGGGCCAAAGGATCTCAGCGGACATTTGAAAACCATCGGAATTGACAAAATCTCCATCGGTCAATTGCAAAAGGCCGCTTTACTGGGATCGGCAAACATAATTCGCCGCTACATCACTCAGTCCTAGGTGCTTGGGAAGCGCCCGACTGGTGATAAAATACGAAATCCAGCATAGTGATCTCGTTTTCTATGTTGTATTGACATAATAATGATGATAATATAATAATAATAATAATAATAATAATAATAATAATAATAATAATAATAATAATAAACAACTGACATGGATTTGGATAAGGCCAGTCTAGAGAAAAGGACTAAGGATGATATAATAGCAGTATTCCCGTATTTGTGGGGCTGCCACTAAGAGGAGGGGGTTGATTTATTTTCCAAAGCACCAGAAGACAAAATGAGAAACAATGGATAGAAACTAATGCATGAGAGAAGCAACCTGAAACTTCCTAACAGTGAGAACAGTTACGGGATCTTTGTATAAAAACCTGTCCCTGTTTTGCTGCCCTTAGAGACACCACCGTGCAGAGCCTGACGCTGCAGCCATCCGTGAAAGAGGGCCTGATCGTGTATGAAGACTCCCCGCTGGTAAGTCTCCCCTGGTGGACCGTGTCTTGTCCTTCCCCCTCGATGAACTCTTGAGAACCCCGGGGCTTCTTGTTCTGGGTTCTCTTGGAGTGGAACACCTGATGAATTTGGAGTTTGCCTCACGTCTTAAATACTTTATGTCAATACATTATTGTAAGGTTTTAGATAGATGGGCAGGTAAATGGGCAGGTGGGTGGGTGGATGAATAGAGAGAGAGAAAGACAGAGGTACACAGAGAGGGGGGGGAGAGAGAGTTGGACAGTTGGATGGATAGATAGATCCAGAGAGACTGGGAGAGAGAGAGAGACAGAGAGAGGTGTAGGGATAGACAAACAGATGGGTGCATGAATGGATAGATAGATAAATAGAGAGATGGATGGACGGACAGACGGACAGACAGATTTATTTTATTTATTTATTTTATTTATTTGATTTTTATGCCGCCCTTCTCCTTAGACTCAGGGCGGCTTACAACATGTTAGCAATAGCACTTTTTAACAGAGCTAGGCTATTGCCCCCACAATCCGGGTCCTCATTTTACCCACCTTGGAAGGATGGAAGGCTGAGTCAACCTTGAGCCGGTGATGAGATTTGAACCGCTGACCTTCAGATCTATAGTCAGCTTCAGTGGCCTGCAGTACAGCACTCTACCTGCTGCGCCACCCCGGCTCATGATAGAGATTAGATAGATAGATAGATAGATAGATAGATAGAGAGATAGACAGACAGACAGACAACAGACAGACAGAGAGTGGGTAGATGGATGGATGGATGAATAGAGAGAAAGACAGAGGTACGGAGAGAGAGAGAGATGGACAGCTAGATAGAGAGATAGCTAGAGAGAGAGAGATACAGAGAGATGGATAGAGAGAGAGAGATGTACGGATGGACAGGCAGGCAGAGACAGATGGGTGGATGAATGGATAGAAAGATACAGAGATGAATGGATGGATGGACATGCAGAAAGACAGATGATAGATATGGTGGGTGGATAGATAGATAGACAGACAGACAAATAGATAGACAGACAGAAAGATAGATAGATAGAAAGATAGATAGATAGATAGATAGATAGATAGATAGATAAAAAGAAAGAAAGAAAGATAGATAGAAAGATAGATAAATAGATAGATAGATAGAAAGATAGATAGAAAGATAGATAGATAGAAAGATAGATAGATAGATAGATAGAAAGATAGATAGATAGATAGATAGATAGATAGATAGATAGATAGATAGATAGATAGATAGATAGATAGATAGATAGATGTTAGAGGTAGATAGAAAGATAGACAGATGGCGGGATGAATGAACGGATGGATGAAAAGATAGAAAGACAGACATATGGGGATGAATGGATGGATGGATGTCTGATAGATAGGTAGATAGGCAGACAGACAGACACACCAGATAAATGATAGAAGGACAGATGGATGGTCAGACAGACAAGACATGATGGATGGATGATAGACAGGTAGACAGTAGGTTTTGTTTTCTTCCAATCCCCATTCCTCAAAGTTGAAAGAGAGATCGGATTTTTCATTCCTTGTCGGGATGGCCTGGGAATCCTCTTTGATCTGCTGGCCTTTGGCCCAGTCATCAGAGTGAGCATCCCTTGTGTTGCATCTCGGCTGGAAACACTGGATTCCTCCCTATCTTGTAATATATACCTTTCCTTTTTTCTCTTTCTGTGAACGTTTGTTCCAAATCACCTCTTTTTAGGTGAAAGCCGTCAAAAAGGGGCACATCCTAATGATTGACGAGGCCGACAAGGCCCCCACCAACGTCACCTGCATCTTGAAAACTTTGGTGGAGAGCGGAGAGATGATTCTGTCGGACGGGAGGCGCATCGTTTCGAGTAAGCGGCCCCCGAGGAGAAAGTGTAGCTTTGCGGCTTTTATTGCAGATGAATAAATTAAGAGCTGTTAGTAATATAGGCACGAGGAGATGTACATTTTTATTTTTTTGCAGAGAAACGGAGGGGATCTAAAAAATTAATTCTCTTTATTTAACTTTCAGATCCTTCTGCAGCAGATGGGAGACCAAATGTCATAGTAATCCATCCAGATTTTAGAATGATGGTTTTAGCAAACAGGCCAGGATTCCCTTTCTTGGGGAACGACTTTTTTGGAACGCTTGGTAAGTCGGGCACTTTGTAAAAGCCTCTGTTTTATGGCCTTTCTGTGAAAAAAAAAAAATGCCAGTCTGGTTGCAGGAAGAAGAAGAAAAACTCCAAGGAAGCTACTAGTTTAGGTGTATTAAAACCATTTCTTTATTTTAGACCCCTTTTTTCTGTTTGGAAAAAGAAATGTGTATTTTGGCCCATACATAGTATTTCTAAAAAATAGTATTTCTAAAAAAAATGTAAGTTAATGAAGGCTTCTTCTCCGAGTATGTTGTTTACCTTCCAAACATTTTGTCATCAAGCTAGGTAACATCATCAGCGGAATTTTGGTTGAATTGTTTTGTTTATTATGTTGTATAATTTATATTATTACTAGCTGTATTTATTTATTTATTTATTTATTTATTTTATTGGATTTGTATGCCGCTACGAAACTATGTGATCGGGCTTGATAAGTTCTTAAAACTTGAAAATGAATGAGTAGTTACGATCGGCCTCTCCTCTCCTCTCTCGCAGGCATGTCCCCCAGAAGCCTCTCCTATCTTATCCCCTTCTCTCCCTTTCAAGCGAGGAGGGGGAGTAGAATGTCTAACTCCTTAGAATGGAGTAGTATGTCTAAAATCCCAGCCCGCAGGCCTCACGTGCTAGTCACTCCCACTGGCAGTTGGAACAGAGTTCTTTTCAGGGGGGGAGGGGAAGTAGAACGTCTTAACTCATTAGCATCAGAGTGTGTTAATTACTGTACAAGAATTTTCTAATGATCTGATGGTCATTTTGAAAAATCCTTTCTTAACGAGCACCTAGAAGACAAAAGGAACATATGTGCCAAGTTTCAAGTGTGTAGGCTTTATGGCTATACAGAATCAGCATATTGCCCCTAACAATCCTTTGAGCCACCTCGGAAGGATGGAAGGCTGAGTCAACCTTGAGCCTGGTGAGATTTGAACCGCCGAACTGCAGCTAGCAGTCAGCCGAAGTAGCTTGCAGTACGGCACTCTAACCACTGCACCACCACGTCTTCTCCTGTATTATGTACGACAAATGAACGATCATGTCGGACGCCGTTTTCCTCCTTTCTTCTTCTTGCTTGTTCCAGGAGATATATTTAGCTGTCACGCTGTTGATAACCCGAAACCGAACTCGGAGCTGGCGATGCTTCATCAATACGGGCCCGACGTTCCTGACTCCGTTCTCCAGAAATTGGTGGCAGCTTTTGGAGAGCTGAGAAGCTTGGCTGACCAAGGAATTATCAATTATCCTTATTCGACTCGAGAAGTAGTCAACATTGTGAAGCATTTACAGGTACTACATTGACTTTTCCTGATCCTGGACAGTTGGCTAATAAGAGATTTGACTTCTGACATCTTAAAATACTACCTTAACATTTAACAGAATAACAGAGCTGGAAGGGACCTTGGAGGTCTTCTAGTCCAACCCTCTGCTTAGGCAGGAAACCCTACACTGCTTCAGACAGAGGGTTATCCAACATCTTCCTAAAAACTTCCAGTGTTGGAGCATTCACAACTTCTGGTGGCAAGTTGTTCCACTGATTAATTGTTCTAACTTTCAGGAAATTTCTCCTTGGTTCTAAGTTGCTTCTCTCCTTGTTTAGTTCCCACCCATTGCTTCTTGTCCTACGCTCAGGTGCATTGGAGAATAGCTTGAACCCCCCTTCTTTTTGTGGGGAGTCACTTGGAAAGCATGATGTATTTCACAAGGTATTTCTCAGGGTGCTTGCCTTTGATGTCACCAAATCTTTGGAGAAACCAGTCCTCATTGGGGCAGAAGCAAGGGACCATTTTGTGTCTTTTCTTGTTCAGTTCATTTGATGATTTAAGATGAATGTATTTTTATGATAACTATGATCATGATTTCTCACTTACAGCTTTTATGTCCACTGAGAGCTTAGGCACTGGAGACAAATTCCTTGTGTCCAATCGCACTTGGCCAATAAAGAATTTTATTCTATTCTATTCTGTTCCATTTTCTATTCTATTCTATTCTATATTCCTATTCTATTCCATTTTCTTTTCTATTCTGTTCTATTATTTGTTCTGCCTGGGTGCCCCCAGACTTCAACACCAACTGAAAAAAGCAGCCAGACACGCTGGTAAAAGCAAAGGCACTTTATAGTTTGAAAAATAAACACAGAGAAAAACCTGTTCTTCCCAACAGGCAGGCTATGAGGCTTCACAGCAGAGTCCTGACAGCCAGACAATACAGCAGACTTCTTGCTGGCACACCCACCACTGTAGAGAATAAGACCCACACCTTTTCCCCCCAAGGTTTCAGTATTCAAAGTCACAAACCAGAATTCCAAGACGCCAAAGATCACAGCCAGGTCCCAGGACTCCCAAAGATAATACTCCACAAGCCAGGAAGGGTGGGTCTGCCTTTTCAGCCTTTCCAGAGAGCACCACACCCAAACCCAGCTGTTGCCTCTTTAGTGCTGAAAGTACCTGGCTAATTGTCCTCTTCGTTGTGTTGCTCTTCTCTGCCGGAGATCGATGATTGCTTGTGCATTTTCATCTAAGGAATCCAGGCTGCTTGCTGGGGAGAGCTCCCTCTCGGGGGACTCTGGCTGTCCTCCCTCTCCCTCAGCCTGAGATTCCTCCTCCCCGTCTGCCTGAACCTCCTGTTCCTCATCCTCCCCCTCTGAGCAGGAAGCCGGCAGAGGATCAGCCGTTCCCTGAGGGGCCTCAGACGGAATCACAACAATTATTCTATTCTATATTCCTATTCTATTCCATTTTCTTTTCTATTCTGTTCTATTCTATTCTATATTCCTATTCTATTCCATTTTCTTTTCTGTTCTATTCTATTCTATATTCCTATTCTATTCCATTTTCTTCTCTATTCTGTTCTATTCTATTCACTAGGTTCTGACCATTAGTCTACAAGGGTCGGCAAAGTTGGCTCTTCTATGACTTGTGGACTTTGACTCCCAGAATTCCTGAGCCAATCATGCCAGCTCAGGAATTCTGGGAGATGAAATCCATATGTCATAGAAGAGCCACCTTTGCCGACCCCGGGTAGAGGGTATCTCCTGCTTGAGCAGGGGGTCGGACTAGATGACCTACAAGGTCCCTTCCAACTTTTGTTACCTCAAATAGTTAAAAAGAAAGAAAGGAAGATTCTAAAATGCTTGTTTATGCCAAAGAACCCTCATAATTCAACAAGCAGGACGTTGAACTGTTCCGTAAGTGAATCTAAAAATAGTGCAGGAACAATAATAATTATGACATAAAGCAAGAGAAGATTCTTAATTCGCCCACTCGACTTCTGCTTTGAATTCAGGTTTCTGGTTTGCTTCAGCCCTGGTTTGAATTCAGAGTTTCCAAGAGACCTCGGTCAGGGAAGTGACCAGATTTATTTAGACTTTCTTCAAACAGTAGCACGGAGAAACAGGAGCACCATATTTTTCAGAGTATAGGATGCACCTTTTTCCTCCCTAAAAGAGGCTCAAAATTCAGGTGCATCTTATACCCTGAATGTAGCTTTTTTTTCTAGCCCTAACTAGATGCTAACGATGTTCCCAGCTCTTACCTGCTTGCAAGCTCTTTCATTGTTACTCTCAGTCAAGAATGTTTTCCAAACCCTACGTCTTTGAAGGTTTTTTTTTTTCATTGCTCTAACTTGCTCCAAATGTTTCTTTCCAGCTCTAACCAGGTGCTAGCGATGTTCATACCCGCTTGCAAGCTCTTTCATTGTTACTCTTTTGTGAAGAATGTTTTCCAAGCCCCAAGTCTTTGCAGATTTTTTTTTCATTGCTCTATTTGCTCTGAATGTTTCTTTCCAGTCCTAACCAGGTGCTTATAATTTTCCCAACTCTTACTGGCTTGCAAGCTCTTTCGTTATTTATTTATTTATTGGATTTGTATGCCGCCCCTCTCCGTATTACTCTCTCTGAGTAAGGTTGTTTTAAAGCCCTAACCAGGGGGTAAAATAATGTGCTGAAACTGACCAGACTAAAGACTCTAGCCAGATGTCTGGTAAGCAGATTCATTTCCCTATTTTCCTCCCCCAAAACTAAGGAGTGTCTTATACTCCGAAAAATACGGTAATTGGCTAGGGCACAGAGGCAGCCCTAAATGCCTAGCAGGTAATGGAAACCCATTGGGATAAAAGGAAAGGGGAAGGGATAAAATCTCACAGCTTGGGAACGGAGGAAGGAAATTACACAATACCTATTTCTATCATTGTAGGGCTCCGCTAAGGCTTCTGCTGCGAAATCAGCTTTGTTTTATACAAACGTAGCCTGTTTTAGTCGGAAGGTGTTTATACTACTGCAATTTCAGGATGTGCATATTCATGGCACGATTTATTTAGTTACAAAATCCAGCCGGCCGCTGAGATCTTCTCCTCTTCGGTCCGCAGACGAACAAAGTTGTTTTTGCATCATTTTTGCGTCTGTGAAAAGCAGAGAAGAAAATGTGCCTTGGGAAAGTCAGGCATCCCGTGGTCAAAGGCTCTGGATATGACCTCCAGCTAATAATAATAATAATAATAATTTATTGGATTTGTATGCCGCCCATCTCCGCAGACTCGGGGCGGCTAACAACAATAATAAACACAACATGTACAATCCAATAATAAAAAACAACTACAAACCCCTATTATAAAACCAAACATACACACAAACATACCATGCATAACTTGTGATGGCCTAGGGGAAGGGCTATCTTAACTCCCCCATGCCTGGCGGTATAAGTGAGTCTTGAGTAGTTTACGAAAGACAGGAGGGTGGGG
Organism: Erythrolamprus reginae; assembly: GCF_031021105.1. NCBI lineage: Eukaryota > Metazoa > Chordata > Lepidosauria > Squamata > Dipsadidae > Erythrolamprus > Erythrolamprus reginae. The sequence continues at coordinate 136,425,458 of NC_091953.1, read as the reverse complement.
GCAGTTCTAATCTCCGGGAGGAGTTGGTTCCAGAGGGCCGGGGCTGCCACAGAGAAGGCTCTTCCCCTGGGGCCCGCCAGACGACATTGTTTAGTCGACGGGACCCGGAGAAGGCCAACTCTGTGGGACCTTATCGGTCACTGGGATTCGTGCGGTAGCAGGCGGTTCTGGAGGTAATCTAGTCCATTGCCATGTAGGGCTTTAAAGGTCATGACCAACACTAATATTTCCTTTTTGCGTGCAGTGGCTCTTTCTATTCACACAGTGTTAGGGCAGTCAGGATCCAGGATAATAAGAGTTGGAAGGGAGTTTCATTTTTGCATACACACTTGGGCAGGAAACCTTCCAAACTGCAAAGTTTAATGTACGGTCTTGATCCTTTGGCCATGACCCTTCTTCGGTTTCTTGAAAAAATATTTGAAGGGAAAGAGGAGCAGAATTACATAGTTGGAAGGGACCTTGGAGGTCTTCTAGTCCAACCCCTTGCTTAGGCAGGAAGCCCTACAGAACTTCAGACAAATGGTTATCCAACCCCTGCTTAAAAACTTCCTATGTTGGAGCATTCAATGTTGGACTTCTGGAGGCAAGTTGTTCCTCTGATTAATTGTTCTCACTGTCAGGAAATTTCTTCTTAGTTCTAAGTTGCTTTTCCCCTTGATTAATTTCCACCCATTGCTTCTTAAGAACATAAGAACCTAAGCTGAGCTCTGCTGAATCAGGCCAAAGCCCATTGAGTCCAGCATTCTGTGTCCCACAGTGACCCAACAATTATCCATGGGGATCTTGAGCAGAAAGAGAAGGCAAGACCCTCCTTTTCCCCTGACCCCCAATAAAGGGGACTCAACCAACATAGAGGTGGCACTTGGACATCCATTTCAATAACCACCGATACACTTGGCATCCCTGAATCTGTTTAATCCTGCCTTGAAGCTATCAAGGCTGACAGCTGTCACGACCTCTTCTGGAAGTGAATTCCATCAACCAAGGACCCTCTGGGTGAAGAAATATTTCCCTTGATTTGTTCTCCCTTTCTTACCTATGAGCTTTAGGGAGGGCCCCCTGGTCCTAGTATTGTGGGATAGAGAAAATATTTTTTCTCTATCCACCTATTCTACCCCATGCACGATTTTATATACTTCAATCAAGTCACCCCTTGTTCTTGTTCTGCCCTCAGGTGCTTTGGAGAATAGCTTGACTCCTTCTTCTTTCTGGCAACCCCAGAGATGTTGGAAGGCTGCTATCATGTCTCCCCTGGTCCTTCTTGTCATTAAACTAAACATACCCAGTTCCTGCAACCGTTCTTTGTAGGTTTTAGCCTCCAATCCCTAAAGGCATTTAAAAAATGTGTTTCTGGCTATTGCAATGCACCAAGAGTGTGGTGAACACCTAGAATTTGTGTTTGTGTGTGTGTAACGGAACAAACTTTCAAGTTGCACTTTCCATCCCCCCCAACAAACTCACACTCCCCCCCCCCTCTTTCTTAATTTCTGCAGAAGTTTCCGACCGAAGGACTTGCCAACGTCGTTCGCAACGTCTTTGATTTTGACTCCTACAACAAAGAAATGCGGGAGATATTAATTCGGACTTTGCACAAACACGGAATCCCTATCGGAGCCAAACCCGACAACGTACAGATGGCTAAGGAGTAAGGCTAACTCTCTGCCCTATTGCTGCTAATTATAAAAAAACCTGGAAATGCTTGAAGCAAATTCCATGTGTCTCTTTCCTCCGAAAAGGGTCATTCGGTTGCGTAATTATTTATTTACGCAACATTTATCAGTGTGTGTATTGTTACGGAGTACGACCATGTGTTTAAAATAGAGGAGGGGGTTTTTTTTTAACCTAATTAACATTGGTGATTTGTGCAATGGAAATAAATAAAGGGAAATATTTGTTTGATTCTTCTCGGTTTCTATTCATTGTTTGGCCTCTTGCTAATTCATCGCTGTCGTGTGTACGAAGCTGGTTTGTAACTTTTTGGGGGAAAATGAGTGACTTGGCTTTGAATTCTACAGGGGACAAATTTCCCCCAAGTACTGCGAAACTTCAAAAGGTCTTGATTCAATAGATTTTGCCTGGCACCAGTCAAATTTCCTCTGGTGAACATCATCATTTTGTAATGATGTCATTAAGCTAAAAGACGCAAATCATCCATGCCGACAGATTTTCGCATTTTAATAGAAGTTTATGAATAACAGGCATCGTCTCCCCCAATTAGACGAAAGTTTTCTCTTATTTCTTCGGCCTTGCGATATTTCAGGCTCTTTTCATGGTATTTATGGACACCCTGTGCTATGGGGTGCTTATTTACCGAACATCAAACAGATACCATGATGTGTATAAATAATAATAATAAAAGTGCTTTACAAGATCGCAATTTTTTTAAGCTCAAACCATAACAACATTCAGAAACCATCTTCAATGAAAACAAGTATTTCCCTTTATTTTTGGAAAGTTTATGTGAAACAGACTTGTTTAAAAAATGGTGGTTATGTTGTCTGCATTTTGAGAGGAGGAGGAAGACAACTTCACTTTTCTAGCTATAAATCTCATTTGGTGATTTAGCAATAGCAGTAGCACTTAGACTTATATACCACTTCATAGTGTTTTTACAACCTCTCTAAGCGGTTTACAGAATCAGCCTCTTGTCCCCAACAATCTGGGTCCTCATTTTATTCACCTTAGAAGGATGGAAGGCTGGGAAGGAAGGAAGGAAAGAAAGAAATAGCATTTAGACTTATATACCGCTTCATAATGTTTTTATAACCCTCTCTAAGCAGTTTACAGAATCAGCCTCTTGCCCCCAACAGTCTGGCTCCTAATTTTACTCACCTTGGAAGGATGGAAGGCTGAGAAGGAAGGAAGGAAGGAAGGAAGGAAGGAAGGAAGGAAGGAAGGAAGGAAGGAAGGAAGGAAGGAAAAAGCATTTAGATTTATATACCGCTTCATAATGGTTTTACAACCCTCTCTAAGCGGTTTACAGAACCCCAACAATCCGGGTCCTCATTTTACCCACCTCGGAAGGATGGAAGGCTGAGTTATTCAAGGTTGAATAAACCACCTCGACCATCATTCTTAACTTGAGTAAAATCTCACAGGAAGATTTGCAGATATTAGTTTAATTATTTTCCAGTTTTTAACACACGGTGCCTTATAGCAGTGTTTCCCAACCTTGGCAACTTGAAGATATCTGGACTTCAACTCCCAGAATTCCCCAGCCAGCATTCGCTGGCTGGGGAATTCTGGGAGTTGAAGTCCAGATATCTTCAAGTTGCCAAGGTTGGGAAACACTGCCTGATAGTGTGCTGGCTTTAAAACATGCACACTCACATGTCCCCTGCACAATGTTAAATTTCTGCAGTTCAATTTCTGCTACGGGAGCGCCATCCTCAAACCTACCACTAGCAACCTAATACTGATATCTAATGAGCTTTTTATGCAATTGGGTGAACTTTAAAACTTGTGGACTTCAACTCCCAGAATGCCTCTAGCTGTCTTAAAGTTGCCAGGGTTGGAGACCCCTGGTGTAGAGGACGCAACGGAAATTCCAACAACAAGGGTGACTCACATGGAATGGTCTGCCGGGTGGTTGCCCAGTTTCCATGTTTAGTTCCGCGCAAACATAATCTTCATCTGTTACCACTGAAGGCACTGAAGTTGAGAGAACTTTGGCTACGAGTCCAGACTTCTGTTATTTGACATTTATTTTCCCCCCTTCGGTTGCTGAGTTGCATGGACAACATTTGCAATCGACCCCGCTTTCCAGAGTGTAAAAACCTTCAAAAGAAAGAGGTCTTTTCGTTGAGTGTGAGCTGACATAAGAACCTAAGAAGAGCCCTGCTGAATCAGGCCAAAGCCCACCGAGTCCAGCATTCTGTGTCACACAGGGGGTCCCCAATTTTCCATGGGCATCTTGAGCAGAAAGAGAAGGCAACACCCTCCCTTTTCCTTGACCCCCAACAAATGGGACCCAAGGGAACCCTGCCTGTCTCAACCAACATAGAGGCAGCACATGGACATCCGTTTCAATAAGGAAGGAGATGGAAGGAAGGAAGGAAGGAAGGAACCTAAGAACCTAAGAACCTAAGAAGAGTCCTGCTGAATCAGGCCAGAGCCCATCGAGTCCAGCATTCAGTGTCACACAGTGGCCCCCCAATTGCCCATGGGGATCTTGAGCAGAAAGAGAAGGCAAGACCCTCCCTTTCCCTGGACCCCCAACAAATGGGACCCAAGGGAATCCTGCCTGCCTCAACCAACATAGAGGTGGCACATGGACATCCGTTTCAATAACCACCGATACACTTGGCATCCATGAATTTGTCTAATCCTGCCTTGAAGCTATCAAAGCTGACAGCTGTCACAACCTCTTCTGGAAGTGTATTCTGTCATTGAATAATATGACAGTTATCTGGAAATGAAGATCACAAGGCTCGTAGCTCTCGCAAGGAATGTTCGCGGGGGAATTTGGTAATACTGTCGTGTAGCGAGAAGCCAGCGGAAGAGAATGAGCAGTGTCTTTGGTCAGTAGATCATCGACTGGCATTGTGGGGAAGGTTAGAGATGAGCGTCCTCTTTCCGTTTCCCTCCAAGGGCAAAGTGCACGCTGTAATACGCTACCTGAAAGCGAAGGGCAGGAACGGTACTGCGATGGGGACCCAAGATGTTTACTTGAAGTGCACATAATTGATAGAGTCATTGCCGCATGAAACTTTCTTGACCGTTTCGAGATTGAAGGTGAGGCTTTTCTCAACTGTAGAGTGACAGGAGATGAAACTTGTGTTGGGATGGATTTAAAATAGGACTCCGGCAGGCAGAAACCAAAGTGGAAACAAAGTTTATTTTATAAACAAAGATAAGTACATTGTGCCAACAGCACTTTATCAAACAACTTCTAACGGAACATGGCTGCAAGCACAGAAGAGAGTTAGATTAGAATGTGCCTGCTCACATAGGCAGGCGGAAATGACATGTAGAAAAGGATAAGGATTGTGGGAGTGATGTAAGAAGGGGTGTGATCAGAGAAAAGAAAAAAACACATTAACTCTTTAACTAAGGAAAGTCTCTGTTGGCTGGCAATTCTCAGCGTGACAACTTGGGCTCATCACCCTACTCCAGAGAGCAAACCTCAATCAATGCAGTGGTGCCATCCCCATTCTCCTTCAGCCAAAAAATTCAAAACTCATCAATCAGCCAGAAAAATCTTGGGCACCCATTGTGCACAAATCTTGGGCACCCATTGCTGCAGCATTCATGCCCTTCATATTCAGGTAGCATATTCAATTCAATTCAATTTATTAGATTTGTATGCCGCCCCTCTCCGAAGACTCGGGGCGGCTCACAGCAATAATAAAAACAATATTCCAGCGAAAACAAATCTAATATTAAAAAGCAAATAAAACCCTATGATATTCAAATAATAATAATTAATAATAATAATTTATTGGATTTGTATGCCGCCCCTCTCCATAGACTCGGGGCGGCTAACAACAATAATAAACACAACATGTACAATCCAATAATAAAAACAACTAAAAACCCTTATAATAAAATCAAACATACACACAAACATACCATGCATAACTTGTAATGGCCTAGGGAGAAGAGCTATCTCAACTCCCCCATGCCTGGCGGTATAAATGAGTCTTGAGTAGTTTACGAAAGACAGGGAGGGTGGGGGCCATTCTAATCTCCGGGGGGAGTTGGTTCCAGAGGGCCGGGGCCACCACAGAGAAGGCTCTTCCCCTGGGGCCCGCCAAACGACATTGTTTAATCGACGGGACCCGGAGAAGGCCAACTCTGTGGGACCTTATCGGTCGCTGGGATTGGTGCGGTAGCAGCCGGTTCCGGAGGTAATCTGGTCCATTGCCATGTAGGGCTTTAAAGGTCATGACCAACACTTTGAATTGTGACCGGAAACTGATCGGCAGCCAATGCAAGCCACGGAGTGTTGCAGAAACGTGGGCGAATCTTGGAAGCCCCACGATGGCTCACGCGGCAAGCAAACAACATATACATACCCAAACATAAATATAAAAAAAGCCTGGGGGAAAATATTACAGCGCACACTTTGCCCTTGGAGGGAAACGGAATGAGGACGCTCATCTCTAACCTTCCCCACAACACCAGTCGATGATCTACTGACCCCTGGCACTGCTCATGGTCTTCCGCTGGCTTCCCGCGACACGATAGGAATACCAACTTCCCCCACGAACATTCCCCGTGAAAGCTACGGGCCTCGTAACCTTATTTTCCAGATAACTCTCGTACAATATCATAGGAAATAACAGCTTTAATAATAGAAGTCCATTGGGATTGAAAACTTTATTGTTCGATTCACATCATTTCAGGGTCTAGGCAAACGCGGGCCTCATTTATAGCCAACTCCAAATTTATGTTCTGATTTGTATTGGCATTGCATTTTGAAGAGAGGACACTAACTGGAACAAGCGTGTTTCTATAGAGTCATTAAGTAGAAATAATTATAAGTGCCAATATTAAAAATTCCAGCTTGAAAAATTCCAGCCAGGGTGGCGCAGCAGGTTGAGTGCTGTACTGCAGGCCACTGAAGCTGACTGTAGATCTGCAGGTCAGTGGTTCAAATCTCATCACCGGCTCAAGGTTGACTCAGCCTTCCATCCTTCCGAGGTGGGTCAAATGAGGACCCGGATTGTGGGGGCCATAGGCTGGCTCTGTTAAAAAGTGCTATTACTAACACGTTGTAAGCCGCCTTGAGTCTAAGGAGAAGGGCGGCAGAAAGATCGAATGAATGAATGAATGAATGAATGAATGAATGAATGAATGAATGAATGAATGAATAAATCATATTTTGATCTGTGGAACTTCCATTATAAACCTCAGACATTTCATTCCCAAAATTTTTATTTATTATATTCATTTATTCATTTGTCCAATACACAAATACATAGGAAGAAAAATAGACATGTAGTAATATATATAAGGGTAAAAGTGAACTTTTAGGATATATGGAAGAAAGAGAATATACCGTATATGATAACTGAGAGAAAGGAAAGACAATTGGCCAGGGGACGAAAGGCACACCAGAATCAATTCCAGATTTTCAAATGTTGTTTCTCAAAAATGCCGGTTGTATTTTTCTAACAATTTGAATTGGTTCAGCTTCTCCATTAAGGACTTATTTTGTGTGTCAGAATTTAGTTTATATCTGAACCATTAAAACCTCTTTTTTTCCCTGGTCAAAAAAATTGCCAAGTGGAGATTTAGACTCTTTTGTAATTTGTTAAAATTATTTTAACAAGAAGAGGGAGTGGGGAGATAGTATTACCCACCCAGAGACATGTGTGCCAAATTAATTATAGCAATATATATTTTTCTTGGTCAGATTACCATTGCCGGATACCAAATTTATGGGCTACTGGAAAACGGATCATTTGGGGAAATCGCGCCGAAGACTGTTGTGTCCTACCGAAACACATCGCATAGATGTGAAGGTTTGTGAAATTTGGTTTGAGCTTTTGAGATGAATAGAGGAGAATATTTATAGCTTGGGTTTGACATGAAGCATCTGAGCTTGGTCATTTCGGTGTAGACGTTTCATTGCCCAATTAGAGAACTTCATCAGTGCTTGAAGAAGTGGGATTGGCTCTAGCAGACTGATAACCCAAATTTGCTTAACAACCATGTGGCTAACTCAACAACCGCAGTGATTCCCTTAACCACCGTGCCAGGAAAGCTCACAAAATATCCCCAAAATGTCCTCATAGTAAAATATATCTAAGAAAGGATAGAAGAGAAGTTATAGGAATAGAACATGTCAATGAAAGAATAGAAGAAGAGATATAGGAATAGAAGAAAGGTATAGGAGATATAGGAGAGCAATAGGACAGGGGACGGAAGGCACTCTGGTGCACTTGTACTCGCCCCTTACTGACCTCTTAGGAATCTGGAGAGGTCAACCGTGGATAATCTAAGGGTAAATGTTGGGGGTTTGGGGATGACACTATGGAGTCCGGTAATGAGTTCCACGCTTTGACAACTCGGTTACTGAAGTCATATTTTTTACAGTCAAGTTTGGAGCGGTTAATATTAAGTTTAAATCTGTTGTGTGCTCTTGTGTTGTTGTGGTCACATATCAAAGTTCTGCCTGTAATTGTCTCGTTTTGCCCTATTTCCTTCCAGTTTTGGGGTTCAGCAATTGTTTCCCCTTTCCTCTAGGGTCCCATATATGCAAACGTGCAGGGCTTCCCTCTGGAAAGGCACGAAGGCCGAGCCTTGAGCTTTTCAGAAGAGCTGGCGTTCTGGACTCTGCCGTTGAACGAGGTCAACTTCGTGTGCGATGTGGCGTCACAAGGTAGAGTACCCACCTTATCTCTCTCTGAGTAAGTAGCGATTTGAAAAGCTGCGCAAAAGGTGGCAAAATGAGATACAAGTAGAGGCGCAAGAGATGAAAAATATAGTGGAGAATATAAGGAAAACTAAGAATACAAGGGTTAGGGAAATGAGAAGGAAAATACTACATAAGTGGTATTACACACCAGTTCAACTCACATACTTTCAACAGAAGGTTAAGGGCATTTGTCGGCATGGGTGCCAAGATAAAGGAGTGTTTATGCATATGTTTTGGGAATGCCCAGTAGTGCAGAATTTTTGGCAAAAAGTGCAAGAGGATATTAGTAGGATGTTAAATATAAGATGGATAATTACTAAGAAAATGGCAGTATTAGTCAAAAGTAACGAGATGGGAGAATTCAGAGAAATAAAACATGTGTTTTTTGAGTGTTGCCTTTATTTTTTTGAGCAGTATGTGTGTATATATATAACTATATAAAACTTCAGCCTGATGATGGTGAATGTGATTTCACCGAAACGTTGCATAGACACTCAAAATATTACACGGGGCAAAACCCGAACTCAGAACAATCTACATATATATATATATATATATATGTATATATCAAATGTTTTTAGCTGAAATTTTAAAATTAAGGGAGACTAGGATGGTACCATTTCGGCCTTGTTCTGGCCTCATCAGCTAGCCACACCCTTCCTTACTGGCATTCGATCTGGCAGCCTCTGCCTTGTAAGGCAGAGAGTTAGCAGTTGAGCCACCAGACCTTGATCCCTCCAGCTCTGTACCAGGGAGGGGCTATATGTTTTTTTATGTCGGATCACCCTGGTATATTGAAGGAACGTCACAGCTCCTTTTTGCCTCTAGGCCCAACCCAGGGCCATTTCAAGGCAGTTAATTTATTCATAGCCGACAACTATATTCTGTATGTATCAAATCATATTTATATATACTAATTGGCATTTACACCTTCTCTCTTTTATTTTTTATTTTCTGGTCCCGTTCCTGCTAAAGAGCGTGAAGACGGCACTTCCCTTTACATGGCCGCCTGCAATCCCGTCTCCTTATATTTCATGGACACTTCCGGGAAAACTGGATACTGCATGGACCTCTACGACCTCTTCCCACGAACCCTTCGGGGCGTGTGGCAACCGTTTGTCCGACTGGCCCCCCTCGGCAGCCCCCTCCAGGGCCAGATTGTTCTGCACGAAGAGCAGGTAAAGGCCAGGGGAGGTCGAGCCGTAGCTCATCCTTCCGCCTCTTGGCCTTCGTTGCAAAGGTCTTTAAGAAATAAAAAATAAGAGGGAAAGAGGGAGAGAGAGAGATTTTGAAGAGATGGACAGGCACACCTATTCAATTTGTGTGTAGTCTTCCTTCCTTCCTTCCTTCCTGTCTGACTTCCTTCCTTCTTTCTTCCTTCCATCCTTCTTTCCTTCCTTCCTTCCTTCCTCTTTGACTTCCTTCCTTCTGTCGTTCTTTCATTCTTCCTTCCTTCCTTCCCTCCTTACTCTCTGACTTCCTTCCTTCCTTCCTCTCTGACTTCCTTCCTTCCTTCCTCTCTGACTTCCTTCCTTCCTTCTTTCGTTCTTTCTTTCTTCCTTCCTTCCTCTCTGACTTCCTTACTTCCTCTCTGACTTCCTTCCCTCCTTCCCTCCCTTCTGACTTCCTCTCTTCCTTCCTTCCTTCCTTCCTTCCTCTCTTACTTCCTTCCCTCCCTCCTTTCCTTCCTTCCTTTCTTTCTTTCTCAAGGTCCTTTTGAAGGGTAGAAGTACGGTCAAAGGTATTAAATAGCTTAACATCATCAGCAAAGAGAACACAATTGCTCTTCACTCTCACTCAACTGTTCTTTCTCCTTCCTGCCTTCCTGGGCCTGTTTTTTCAAGCTCTGCCCTCACTTGGCCAGCCCCCCCCCCTGGCCCCCTTTCCCCCAGTTCGCTCTTCCCCTCCCTCCTTTGCAACCAATTCTTTTTCCACCCCTGCACCCACTTGGCCCGGTCAGGAAAACTCTCGCGGAAAGGGAAGCTTGGAGAGGAGCTAAAAATAAAAATGCATCTCAAAAAGAAAAGTTGCACATCTGCAGAGCTTCTGGAATGCAAAAGCGCTGGGGAGAGCCAGAGGTCAGCCAAAGGTTCCTTTTCTCACACTGGGGGGGGGGGATAATAATCCCAGCGTGGGGCCAAAACGGGAAGATCCTTCCCAGCTCCCTTGGAGCACAGCCAGGTCGGCCGAGCTCAGGAGAAGCCTCTGCCCGTGAGTGACCCAAGAGCCTTATTCCGGGAGAGCCCCAAAGCCACCGGGCCACCGGTCAGGAGTCCGTTCAGATGGGAGCTATTAGGAGAGCGGAAAGGGCTGGAGAAGGAAAGGCCACTGGGGGTGGGGGGTGGAAGGGGGGGCACGGAGGAGCAGCAGGATTTAATGTAAAAGCCAAAGGGGACATCCCCCCCCCCCAAGCCTTCTTCTTATTCCAAGGCAGTGTTTCTCAACCTTAGCAGTTTTAAGATGGGTGGACTTCAACTCCCAGAATTCTCCAGCCAGCAACGAGTTGAAGTCCACCCATCTTCAAACTGCCAAGGTTGAGAAACCCTGTTCTAAGGCTTGGAACAGCTTTTGGGTTTCCAGTCTTACGCATCATGTTTGCAATGCACAGCAAAGAGAAGGGAAGGGACGGGAAGGAGGGAAGAGGGTAGAGGAGAGGAAAGGAAAGAGGGAAGGGAAGGGAAGAGGGAAAGGAAAGAAGGAAAGGAAAGGAACGGAAAGGGGGAAGAACTCTGGCCTACATCACAAGGCTGCTCTGGGCATTTTTTTTCTCTCTCTCCAGTGTTTTTGTATTTTTTACAGTCAGGTTTGGAGCGGTTAATATTAAGTTTGAATCTGTTGTGTGCTCTTGTGTTGTTGTGGTTGAAGCTGAAGTAGTCGCCGACAGGCAGGACATTGCAGCATATGATCTCGTGGGCAATACTTAGATCTTGTTTAAGGCGTCTTAGTTCTAGGCTTTCTAGGCCCAGAATTGAAAGTCTGGTCTCGTAGGGGATTCTGTTTCGAGTGGAGGAGTGAAGGGCTCACTAGATGTCCTAGATGCAATGAAGCAACTCTACCCACTGAGCCCAGGTGGTGCTGTACTGCAGGCCACTAAAGCTGACTAGATCTGAAGGTCAGCGGTTCAAATCTTATCCCCAGCTCAAGGTTGACTCAGCCTTCCATCCTTCCGAGGTGGGTCAAATGAGGACCCAAATTGTGGGGGCAATAGGCTGGCTCTGTTAAAAAGTGCTGTTGCTAACATGTTGTAAGCCGCCCTGAGTCTAAGGGGAAGGGCGGCATAACCAAAAATTGAATGAATGAATAAATAAATAAATTAAATAAATAAATATGATGGGCATGCAAAAAAGGCAGCTGCACCTCACAAAGCCTGGGGTACCCCTATATGAGGTACCCATCGCAGCAGCGTTCCTGCCCTTAGCATTCAGGTAGCGTATTACAGCGCGCACTTCGCCCTTGGAGGGAAACGGAACGAGGGTGCTCCTCTCTAACCTTCCCCACAACGACAATCGATGGTCTCCTGACCAAAGACACTGCTCATTCTCTTCAATATCAACTTCCCCCACAAACACTCCCCTTGTAACCTTACTTTCCCAATACCTCCCAAGTGAGAAGAGGTCATTGGCCTTCCAGAATGGGTAGAACCATCCTCCTTTTAATTCATTTATATTTTTTCCTGATAGAGTCACACCATTTTATTACTGGACACAAAGACGGGGGCCGTAAGCCGCCTCACCTTGTTACCGGATATCCCAGCGTCGCGGAAGGGAACATCGTGGTGGGGAGGAAAAACAGAGCAGGTAAAGCATCTCAGTAGCCTCCCTATCCTGCGGGAATCCAGGTAGTTCTCAACTTAACAGAAGAGCCTTCTCTGTGGTGGCCCTCTGGAACCAACTCACACACACACACCCCGGAGATTAGAACAGCCTCCACCCTCCTTGTCTTTCGCAAGTTACTCAAGACCCACCTATATTGCCAGGCATGGGGGAACCAAGACATCTCCCCCAGGCTCTCTTATATTCTATGTTTGGTATGTATGTGTTGTATGGTTTATTTTAACAGTTGGGTTTTTTTTTTATTTAATTCTTATTGTTAGATTTGTTCCATTGTCTATACTGTTTTTTATTGTTATTGTGAGCCGCCCCGAGTCTTCGGAGAGGGGCGGCATACAAACCTAATTAATAATAATAATAATAATAATAATAATAATAATAATAATAATAATAGAAACATAGAAACATAGAAGACTGACGGCAGAAAAAGACCCCATGGTCCATCTAGTCTGCCCTTTTACTATTTCCTGTATTTTATCTTACAATGGATATATGTTTATCCCAGGCATGTTTAAATTTGGTTACTGTGGATTTACCAACCACATCTGTTGGAAGTTTGTTCCAAGGATCTACTACTCTTTCAGTAAAATAATACTTTCTCATGTTGCCTTTGATCTTTCCCCCAACTAACTTCAAACTAATATTCGTTTAGTGACCAAAGCTACAATAGCACTGGGGGGGGGGGGGGGGGAGCAAATTTGGATTCTTTTTCACACTTACGATCATTTCACACTTACAACCCTTTAATTCGTGGACTCCATTTACTGCCGATTGGTTTCCGGACACAATTCAAAGTATTGGTCATGACCTATAAAGCCCTGGCAGGACCGAGGGGAAGAGCCTTCTCTGTGGGGGGCCCGGCCCTCTGGAATCAGATCCCCCCCAGATATTCCCCCCCGTTCCTCGCCTTCCACAAGAATCTCAACACTCATTTATGCCCCCCCCCTCTACTGCAAGTCACTTTTCCCGGTACCGTCGTAAACTTCAAACACTCACTAAGCAAACTGTCATGAGTTGAAAACTACTACTACCATTCCTGCTATTATTTTCCCCTCCATGTCAGATCCATTAAAGAACCTTTTACTATCACTTATCCAAGTATTATTATTATTATTATTATTATTATTACTATTATTATGTCAATACAAACAAGATCACTATGCTGGATTTCGTATTTCATCAGCAGTCGGGCGCTTCCCAAATTATTATTATTATTATTATTATTATTATTATTATTATTATTATTACTATTATTATTAATTAGATTTGTATGCTGCCCCTCTCTGAAGACTCGGAGCGGCTCAAAACAGCGATAAACAATGTGAGAAATCCAATACTTAAAAACAACATCTAAAAACCCATATCATTAAAAGCCATACAATTCAATCATACCATATATAAATAAATCACATTAGCCTGGGGATACCTCAAGTACCCCATGCCTGGCGGCATAGGTGGGTCTTCAGTAACGTACGAAAGGCAAGGAGGGTGGGGGCGGTTCTAATCTCCAGGGGGAGTTTATTCCAGAGGACCGGGGCCGCCACAGAGAAGGCTCCTCCCCTGGGGTCCGCCAACCAACATTATTTAGTTGACGGGACCCGGAGAAGGCCAACTCTGTGGGACCTGATCGGCCGCTGGGATTTGTACAGCAGAAGATGGTCCTGAAGGTATTTATAGGGCCATGTAGGGCTTTATAGGTCATTACCAACACCTTGAATTGTGACCAGAAACTAATCGGCAGCCAGTGCAGGCCGTGGAGTGTTGACGAAACATGGGCGAATCTAGGAAGCCCCACAATTGCTCTCACAACTGTGTTCTGCACGATCTGAAGTTTCCAAACACTCTTCAAAGGTAGCCTCATGTAGAGAGCATTGCAGTAGTCGAACCTCGAGGTGATGAGGGCAGGAGCGACTGTGAGCAGTGACTCCCGGTCCAAATAGGGCCGCAACTGGTGCACCAAGTCTCTATCTGCTCTCTTTATCTCACAATCTGAAGTTAGTTGGGGGAAAGATAAAAAGCAACGTGAGAAAATATTATTTCACTGAAAGAGTAGTAGATCCTTGGAACAAACTTCCAGCAGACGTGGTCGGTAAATCCACAGTAACTGAATGTAAACATGCCTGGGATAAACATAGATCCATCCTAAGATAAAATACAGGAAATAGTATAAGGGCAGACTCGATGGACCAGGAGGTCTTTTTCTCCCGTCAGACTTCTATGTTTCTATGTTTAAATATGACAAAGGGTTAATTTGGTGAATTTTGGCCATTTGAAGAACGGTAAAATGATTATTTTTTTGTCTTTTCCTCCCCTCCCTGCCCACCGACCCCCGAAAGAAGGCGAGTCACAAGATGTGCAAAGAATTTGCACATAAGAATTGGCTGGTGTTCTACAAAGAGGAAGGGTAAGAATTGATGTTTAATTTATTGTATTTCTATGTTGCCCAATTCCCTTTTTCTTCGCTTACAGAACTATCCAGAGGTTCCCTCTGAGCCTAACGTTTAATGTTTTCAATCTTTCAGGAGCTTCCTTACCATTATGGATGTCCTGGGGGGCAATGCCCACACCATCTCCTTGCCCATCAGTCTCAAGTCTGTCTTTTTAGTGGCCGAAGACCGGTGGCTTCTGGTGGAAAATAAAACCAACCAGTAGGAACAACCTTTTTTTTTTTTTTTCATTTTTTATTAGTTTTCAAACATATTTCAACACAAACAAACAAGCAAACAAAAAAAGAAAATGTTTTTAAAAGTACAAGAAATTATAATATCAGCGTACATTCAGTATTTCTGCATTGCTACATCGGATATTTCATTAATTTATATAATAATATTATATAATAGTATTGATCCTTTTTTTTATATATTAAGGGATTTTAACTTCAGTTTTACTAATATTAGATTTGTACCACTGCTTATTGTCTTTTATTATTGTTGTGAGCCGCCCTGAGTCCTTGGAGAGGGGCGGCATACAAATCTAATAAATTATTATTATTATTATTATTATTATTATTATTATTATTATTATTATCTCTCTGGGGGTGTGGAAAAAAGACAGGATATTCTTTAAATTTGGTCAATTTAAACCTGCCATTTTAAAATATTGATAATTCCTTGTGATTTCCAGGAAGTACCTGCTGACTAAGCCGATACACCTGGCCGTGGAGGAGACGGGCGTATGCCAATTGCACACTCTGACTGAGGAACCAGAAGAAACAGGATTTGGAGTAACCACAGGTATGGAATTTTTAACGAATCCCAGCGACCAGTTAGGTCCCACAGAGTGGGCCTTCCCCGGGTCCCGTCGACTAAACAATGCCGTCTGGCGGGACCCAGGGGAAGAGCCTTCTCTGTGGCGGCCCCGACCCTCTGGAACCAACTCCCTCCAGAGATCAGAGTTGCCCCCACCCTCCTTGCCTTTCGTAAGCTTCTTAAAACCCACCTCTGTCGTCAGGCATGGGGGAATTGAAATTTTTCCCTTCCCTCTAGGCTTATAAAATTTATGCATGGTGTGTCTGTGTGTATAATTGGTTTCTTAAGTAAGAGTTTTTAAATTAACTTAAATATTAGATTTGTTCATATTGTTTCACTATTGTTGTTAGCCGCCCCGAGTCTACGGAGAGGGGCGGCATACAAATGTAATAGATAGATAGATAGATAGATAGATAGATAGATAGATAGATAGATAGATAGATAGATAGATAGATAGATAGATAGATAATGATAAATATAGAGATAAATATAGATATAGATGATATAGAGATAGGGATAGATAGATAGATAGATAGATAGATAGATAGATAGATAGATAGATAGATAGATAGATAGATAATGATAAATATAGAGATAAATATAGATATAGATGATATAGAGATAGGGATAGATAGATAGATAGATAGATAGATAGATAGATAGATAGATAGATAGATAGATAGATAGATAGATACCAAATTGTCAGCATCTTTGTGGCGGGCGTGTGTGTGTGTGTGCTTTGTTTGCATAATGATGGGACTGCAAAGCTTGAGAAGACGTATCTCTTCAGAAGATATATTAGCTGAATTGAGTATTTTCACACAAATCAGGGTTGGAAGTTGTGTGGACCTGAACTGCCAGAATTCTTGTTGGGGAATTCTGGGATCTGATGTCCATACATGCTAGTTCACAAAGGCTGGCTGGACAATTCTGAGATCGGACAGTCATACAAACTGGCTGGAGAATTCTGCCAGTTGAATTTGGCAAGGCTTGCTGGAGAATTCTGGGGGTTGGAGTTCACAAGGTTGGCTGTGGAATTCTGGGGGTTGGAGTTTGCAAGGCTGTGGAATTCTGGGAGTTGGAGTCCATGCATGCTGGCTGGGGAATTCTGGGAATTAGAGTCCAGCCCTCTTAAACTTGCAAAAGTTGCGAAACGTTGAGGCAGCCCCCACCTTTGTCTTCCCTTGGTGGCAGTTTTAGAGCAATTAAAAATATAAAAGAGTCAGAGGAAGTTGTGAAGAAAGAAAGAAAAAAGCCCAAGAGTTAGCAAATTCAAATAACACCTTTCCGGTTGCCTGAAAATCCCAAATAATGAGACCGGCTGTTATCACCAGGAAAGCTGAAGCAAGCATCACCTTCAAGTGTTGCAGGCAGACAGGCTTGTTTTAAAGAAAAAATAATATTTTGGGGGGCTCTTAATTTTGCCAGGAGCAGCAAAGCCATCTGCTCAAACAGGCATCAAAAGGTGACTTTTATTTTTATTTTTATTTTTTTTTAAAAAAGAGAGAAATGCCATCAGATGCTTTGCAAAACGAACGGCTGGCCCATGCCGCGCTAACCCAAGTACAAAGAAATGATGTGCATAATGAGAAATATTGTAAACGCACGGCCCTTTTTTGACAGACCGAAGAGAAGCTATTCCTCCTTTTCATTATATGTTCTCTCGAGCCGAACAAGGCGGTTGTGGAGTGCCTTGCTTGCTTAATCACATCACACAGGGAGGGGCACATCCACTCCAAACCTCTTGAGAGAGAGAGACAGAGACAGACAAACAGAGACAGACAGACATAGGCACAGAGACAGAGAGAGATAGAGACACAGAGAAAGAGACAGAGACAGACACAGAGAGAGACACACAGAGACAGAAAGACAGAGACAGACAGATACACAGAGAGAGACAGAGACAGACAGACAGACAGAGACACAAAGAGAGAGAGAGAAAGACAGAGAAAGGGAGACAGAGACAGAGATAGAAAGATAGACAGACAGAGACAGACAGACACACACACACACAGAGGGACAGAGATAGAAGGCAGAGAGACAGACAGAGATAGAGAAAGATGAAAACAGACAGAGAGAGACAGAAAGACAGAGAAAGAGACAGAGACTGAGACTCAGAGAGAGAGACAGAGAAACAGACAGAGAGGCAGAGAGAGAGGGAGAGAGGGAGAGATAGAGAGAAAGAGAGAAAGAGACAGAGACGAAAACACAAAGAGAGAGACAGAAAGACAGAAAGAGAGAGAGACAGACAGAGAGAAAGACAGAGACAGAGAAAAAGTGACACAGATAGAAAGAGACAGAGAGAGAGATAGAAAGACAGAGAGAGAGAGAGACAGACAGAGAGAAAGACAGAGACAGAGAGAAAGACAGAGACAGAGAGAGATAGAAAGACAGAAAAAGAGAGACAGACAGAGAGAAAGACAGAGAGAGAAAGACAGAGAGAGAGAGATAGAAAGACAGACAGGGAGAGACAGACAGAGAGAAAGACAGAGACAGAGAGAGATAGAAAGACAGACAGACAGAGAGAAAGACAGAGACAGAGAGAAATGAGACAGATAGAAAGAGACAGAAAGACAGACAGAGATAGATAGAAAGACAGACTGAGACAGAGACAGAGAGAAAGTTGTCCCAAAGGTGTTTTTTCAGGAGGCAACTGGACCGTCTTTGTTTTTCCCTGAAGACGTTTTGCTTCTCCTCCAAAGGAGCTTCCTCCGTTCTGACTGTTTCCTGTCTTCTTCTGCCCAGGGGTGGACACTTATGTGCCTCAGGCTGTTTCCCGAGAGCCGCTCTCTTCCGAGAACTTAAGCCGAGCCGTGGAGCAGAAAATCAGTGCCCCCAACCGAATGTTCACCGGACGGGAAGATTATGCAACGGTGGTGGTTGGATTCCCAGACCTGATGGTAGGAGGGGTTTTTTTTTTTTTTTTTTTGGGGGGGGGGGGGTTGTTTTTTTTTAAGTGGCCTTTCTTGATTTGCATTTTTGAAAATTTGGAATCCTTGATTCTGGGCTCACTGATCTTTCCCCCAAATTCAGACATTTTGAATGTCCACAAAGTGCCTGTCCTGGGATGCATCCTTTAGATAGATTGTGAAATCTGGAAAATTTGTATTGCGTCCTGGAATCTACTGAAATTAAAAATCCTGAGGAAGTGTGTTTGTGAATTGCAGGAAATTAAATTAACAATTGATCCGTTTTAAAATGGCTTTCCTTCCTTCCTTCCTTCCTTCCTTCCTTCCTTCCTTCCTTCCTTCCTTCCTTGCTCGCTTCCTTCCTTCCTTCTTTCTTTCCCCCTCACCTTCCTTCCTTCCTTCCTTCTTTCCTTCCTTCCTTCCCCCCTTCCTTCCTTGCTTGCTTGCTCCCTTCCTTCCTTCCTTCTTTCCTTCCCCCCTCCTTCCTTCCTTCATTGCTTCCTTCCTTCTTTCCTCCTTGCATTCCTTCCTTTCCTCCTCCCTCCCTCCCTCCCTTTCCTTTCCTCTCTCCTTCCTTCTTCTTTTCTTCCTTTTCTCTCTCCTTCCTTTCTTCCCTCCCTCTCCCCCTCTCTTCCTCTCTCCCCTTTCCCTCTCTCTCTGTAACTGACATAGACCTAATTACTATTCCCTTCCAACATTTGTTATTTTTTGACCCTTGTAACAGAAACCTTTCTTGACATCCTACCCAATCAAATGTTCCCCTGTCACTGGCCAGATAATTCCAAAGATTAATGAGTTTAAGCATATATCATTGCATGAAATACCAAAGAAGGCCAGAATTAGCCCGAAAATCTCTTTCTGGCCAATGCCTCACCAGGCTTCAGGAGAAGTTCTTTGGAATATGCTATCTTAAGGCTCACCTAACCCTTGCAACCACCATTAATTTCCTTCCTTCCTTCCTTCTTTCTTTCCTTCCTTCTTTCCTTCTTTCCTTCCTTCCTTCTTTTCTTCCTTCCTTCTTTCCTTCCTTTCTTCTTCCCTTCCTTCCTTCTTTCTCCTGCTTGGGTGTGGAGTTTGGGCTAGATGACCTCCAAGGTCCCCAACCCCAGCTCTATTCCGATGGATGGATTAATCCCAAGCACTAAATGAATGCTTAGATTTCATTAAGCCCCTTCTGTGATCTGCTTGGTTATGGGTTGAAGTTCTAGCTGAGGGACAGTGTCTTCTCCACTGTCCATCAGCTTCTTCTTCATCATCATCATCATCATAACAACAACAACAGAGTTGGAAGGGACCTTGGAGGTCTTCTAGTCCAACCCCTGCTTTGGCAGGAAAGCCTACACTACTTCAGAGAGATGGTTATCCAGCATCTTCTTCAAACTTCCAGTGTTGGAGCATTCACAACTTCTGGAGGCAAGCTGTTCCACTGGTTAATTATTTTAACTGTCAGGAAATTTCTCCTTAGTTCTAAATTGCTTCTCTCCTTGTTTAGTTTCCACCCATTGCTTCTTGTTCTACCCTCAGGTGCTTTGGAGAATAGGTTGACTCCCTCTTCTTTGGGGCAAACACTGAGATATTGGAAGGCTGCTATCATGTCTCCCCTGGTCCTTCCTTTCATTAAACTAGCCATGCCCAGTTCCAACAACATATACAGCCTATACAGTTTATGCATGGTATGTTTGTGTGTATGTTTGCTTTTTAATAAGGGGTTTTTAGTGATTTTTAAATTATTAGATTTGTTGTACATAGAAACATAGAAACATAGAAGTCTGATGGCAGAAAAAGACCTCCTGGTCCATCTAGTCTGCCCTTATACTATTTCCTGTATTTAATCTTAGGATGGATATATGCTTATCCCAGGCATGTTTAAATTCAGCTACTGTGGATTAATCTACCACGTCTGCTGGAAGTTTGTTCCAAGGATCTACTACTCTTTCAGCAAAATAATATTTTCTCACGTTGCTTTTGATCTTTCCCCCAACTAACTTCAGATTGTGTCCCTTTGTTCTTGTGTTCACTTTCCTATTAAAATCACTTCCCTCCTGGACCTTATTTAACCCTTTCACATATTTAAATGTTTCGATCATGTCCCCTACATTGTTTTATTGTTTGTTTATTTATTATTTATTTATTTATTGGATTTGTATGCCGCCCTTCTACGTGGACTCAGGGCGGCTAACAACAGTGATAAAAACAGCATGTAACAATCCAATACTAAAACAACTAAAAAACCCTTATTTATAAACCCAAACATACATACAAACATACCATGCATAAATTGTTGTTGTGAGCCACCCCGAGTCTGCGGAGAGGGGCGGCATACAAATCTAACAAATAATAATAATATGTTTTAGCCTCCAGTCCCCTGATCATCTTTGTCGCTCTTCTCTGCAATTTTTCTAGAGTCTCAACACCCTTTTTGCATCGTGCTGACCAAAACCGAATGCCAGGATTCCAAGTGTGTCCTTACCAAAGCCTTATAAAGTGGTATTGAATCAATTCTTTGAATCGATTCTAGAGTCTTTCTGGATACCTTGCGTCCTTGTAATAAGTGCCTTTCATTAGCTAGATCGCTTCTGTCTCTCAAGAGTCCAAAGTTTGTTTGTTTTAATTAAGATTCCATTCTCTTTTTGATGGGACAGCTGTCTCATTTAACCCCAATGTTCACGTTGTGCACCACAGTCTCCAAACGAGGTCTTCAGCTGCAAGAGAAGCTCCCCCCTGAGCAGCCGACAGTTATCGCCCGCGGATCCACTTTATTACGGGAGAGGTGGCAAAGGGGGCACGGCGAAACACACCAATTGTGTCACCCTGACTGCCGCTAACCAAGTGGTGAGGCTCTTAGCACCCGGAGACGTCCCTCTGAAGGAAATCTACCCTAAAGGTAACACAAATTCTTTATATATAAGTATATAAAGCTAGCTGATGAGAGCAAAATAGCTTGAAATAGAACTACAGCGGTCCCTCTACTTACGAACATAATTCGTTCCATGTTCAGGTTCTTAAGTAGAAAAGTTTGTAAGACGAAGCAATTTTTCCCATAGGAATCAATGTAAAAGCAAATAATGCGTGCGATTGGGGAAACCACAGGGAAGGTGGAGGCCGTGTTTCCTTCCATGAGATTCCTAGAGAGGCCCCACAGAGGCTTCTCCCTGCCTTTTCCGGCCCTGTTTCCTCCCAGGAGATTCCTAGGGAGGCCCCACGGAGGCTTCTCCCCACCTTTTCCGGCCCTGTTTCCTCCCAGGAGATTCCTAGAGAGGCCCCACGGAGGCTTCTCCCTGCCTCTTCTGGCCCTGTTTCCTCCCAGGAGATTCCTAGAGAGGCCCCACGGAGGCTTCTCCCCACCTTTTCTGGCCCTGTTTCTGCTCAAGGGATTCCCAGAGAGGCCCCATGGAGGCTTCTCCCCACCTTTTCCGGCCCTGTTTCCTCCCAGGAGATTCCCAGAGAGGCCCCTTGTTTTCAAGCTGGGGCTTATGATGAGTTATTTAAGAGGATCACCTTTCAGACTTGATTTATTTTTTATCCATGCTTATTTATACAGTACTTATACTTATTTATACTGAAGTACAGTAATACCTCATGATACAAACTTAATTGGTGCAAGGAGGAGGTTCGTAAGACGAAAAGTTCGTAAGACGAAACATTGTTTCCCATAGGAAACAATGTAAAGTCAATTAATCCGTGCAACCAAAAAAACCCCCACAAAAAAACGGCTTTCCGGCTGTTTTAAAAGGTGACAGCCGGCCTGGGGGGTTCGGGGTTCGGGGTGTGCTGGCAAGCCCCCCAGGCCGGCTGCGACATTTTAAAACACCCGCGCCGCTTCGCAGCTGTCTCCTGAAGCCGAACGCGGAAGTTCGGCTTTAGCGTTCGGCTTCAGGAGACAGCTGCGAAGCGGCGCGGCTCTTTTAAAAGGTCGCAGCCGGCCTGGGGGGCTTCCCAGGAACCTCCCGAACCGAACCCGGGGTTCAGCAAAATTTTGCCTCTTCTTACGAACTTTGTTCGAGTTACGAACCGGCGTTCGGGAGGCTTCTGGGAAGCCCCGCCGCCCTGCTGTTACCTTTTAAAACAGCCGCGCGGCTTCCCAGCTGTCTCCGAACGCAGGTTCGTAACTCGAAAAAAGTTCGTAAGAAGAGGCAAAATTTTGCTGAACCCCGGGTTCGTATCACGAGTTGTTCGTAAGACGAGGGGTTCGTATCTTGAGGTACCACTGTATATATTCAGCTTTCAACCGAATAAATATCTGTACAAGCTACATTATGAATTTGGTTTCACAACAGGGATGCGATTTGTGGCTGGTAATTCATTGAGATGATAAAATCTCTCCAAACCTTTCTCTTTGCAGATGTTACACCTCCCCAAACAGCTGGATACTTGGAAATCACAGATCTTACAACGAAGAAGCTTAAATACATACCGATTCCCAGGTAATTGTATTTCCTCATCAGTGAAGGGCTGCAAAAAAAATTACTACCACGCTGTGGGTGTGGCTTATTTTGTAGGAGTGGCTTGACGATCATGTGACCGAAGGGGGTGGCTTAAAGGTCATGTGACTGGCTTAAAGGTGGACAACTTGACATCATTCAACAATTTGGGTTAGGGTTAAGGTGCCTGACTCTCCGCGCTTCAAAGAAATACAATTTTTACTTTTAAAAAAATAAATCCGAAATCAGAAATTTTTTATATACAGTTCAATGCGGGAGTTTCTCTTCGGTTTCTTAGATCCACCAATCTCTCTCCGTACACCTCCTGGCTGGCGATGATTTCCGACACGGATGCGCTGTTGGCTTCGCTGGGGAAAACCGGAGTAGCGACCGTCGACATGGGAGGGAACGTCAGGCTGTGGGAAACCAGTCTAGAAAGTCTGGAAAAATCCCTACAGGAATGGAGGAACATGATTGGCCAAGAAGATGGCAGGCCCGTACAGGTGAGAGGACGGATTTCGAACACAGATCACCCTGGACTTTACGACCGCCTTATTTTTTTCACGCCAAATTACACCTCCCTCTGTTTTTCGCTCTAAATTCGCAAGGAAGTCCTTGCCTCGTGACCACCGTTAAATCTTAAAATTATATGTTGGCAAGTGAGACAACAGTTAAATGAAGGGGCGGATTCCCATTCCCGCCTCTACCGGTGTGCTACATGCGCAGCTTCGCTTCTCCTGCGCGTGCGTCCCAGCGTATTTTTGCTCCTACATATGCGCTGGAAGCAAAAACACACTGAAATCTTGTGAGGGGACACACGGACATGTGAGATTTTGCTGCGGAAACAAAAAATCGGCTAAACCTCATGCGTCCCCTCATAATATTTGTCTTCCGCGCATGCGCGCAAAGCAAAACGTTAGAAAAAAGATCGCGGCGCCCATAAGACTGCCACTGGAGCATGCAAATTGCGCAATCTGGCAGCCGTTATCGGTGCGCTACCATACTGGTAGCAACCCACTACTGGTTATGTTGATCAGACCTTGCACGCTCCTGCTTTTTGAGTCTTACCTAGATCGTGAGGGGGAAAAAATTACCTCAGAATTCCTAGTCGCTACTCATATTTCATAGTTGGTCTGTTCCAGCCTTTCTGGTTTTTTGGTAATCGAGAAACATTAGTGCCATCTGCTGGTCAAAAACTAGTATCTTCAAAACTAGCAACATGAATTTTTATCCTCCTTGGTCGAGAACTACGATAAATAAAAATTGAATAATTACAAATAATTAAACCAATAAGTTGGAAAAGAGAACAGAAACAAACAAACAATTCTAGTATATATATATTTTATTTTTCTCCCCATTAAAAGCATACATAACAACACATAATACACCTTCAATGAATAAACAATATATTTGTGAAGTCTCTTATACAAAAATTATTAAGTCTAAGAAAAAACAAACTAAAAGAAAGCTTTATATTAATAAAAGCTGAAATATAATTTCAATAGCTAATCTTAAACTAAAGAAACGACAGACTAAGCAATTTTTCTTCATTTTTCAATTCTAATATTCATTTTCTTAAATCTTAAATTCCATTTCAAACCTATTCTAGATTAGATTTAAGTATATGTCACATATTTATCTAATGTTGCCTCCTTTTCTCTCTCTCTTTGTCAACCAGATTATCTCAATTATATTTCTCCTTCCTGTATCTCTTATATTAAATTTACATTAATTATTTTATCCATTTTTATTTTCAATCCACTCATTGAATTTCCCCCAAATTTTATAAAACTCCAAGTCTTCTTTATCCTTAATTTTCATTGTAAATCTATTCATTTCGGCACAGTCCATAATCTTCCTTAGTACGTCACAAGCAAACAATTCAAAGTGCAAATTCGATGGAAAACTGGGCTTTCTTCCGCCATCTTCTTTTCTTCTTCCACATCAAAAAAACAACAACTCTGTGAGGTAAAATGATCAGACTGAGGGAGATAGGAATTAAGTTCTTTTAGGCCAAAATATAAATACGTATGAGGGGGATTCCCATTACCGCCGCTACCTATGTGTTGCACGCGCAACTTCAGTTATCTTGTGTGCACATGTCAAAGCATGCTTTTGTTTCCGCGCATGCGCAGGAAGAAAAATCTTGGGAAGGGACGTGCACGCGTGAGAGATTTCTGTGGTTTTTTTGCTTCCGCGCATGCGCAGAAGCAAAAAGTCAATGAAATCTCACATGTTTTACTTCATGTGCATGCATAGAAGCAAAAAATACCTCACAATATTTTACTTCCTGCGCATGCATAGATGCAAAAACACGCTGGGACGTACACTCGATCCCTCAACATAATTGACGCTGCGCGCACAGTGCACCAATCGCTACCGGTGCGCTGTACTTTACCGTTCCAGGAGGAACCCAATACTGAATATATATATTGTGCAGATTGTTCCACGTCTGTCTCATAAACGTGGCAAGATGGACTCCCCTCCCACGTGTTCACGTGTTGTATTCTTTCGACAGATCACCATCCAGAGAGACAGCGGTTTGGACGTCAGCTCCCCAAAACATGGGAAGATCGACCCAGACAATGCCCCTCACGTCGGAGGAAACACCTGGGCTGGTGGGACAGGTACCGAATGGTCTTCCGCTCCTTGCACATTGTTTGGCCTTAATTTTTCTGTTTGTAAAAAATTGGTTATATGGGGTCCTTACATTACCAAACTACTGTATTTTTCAGAGTACAGTGGTACCTCTACCTAAGAACGCCTCTACTTACGAACTTTTCTAGATAAGAACTGGGTGTTCAAGATTTTTTTGCCTCTTTTCAAGAACACTTTTCCACTTACGAACCCGAGAAAAGGCAGTGAGAAGCCTCCGTGGGGCCTCTCTAGGAATCTCCTGGGAGGAAACAGGTCTGGAAAAGGCAGTGAGAAGCCTCCGTGGGGCCTCTCTAGGAATCTCCTGGGAGGAAACAGGGCCAGAAAAGGCAGTGAGAAGCCTCCGTGGGGCCTCTCTAGGAATCTCCTGGGGGGAAACGGGCAGAAAAGGCAGTTAGAAGCCTCCGTGGGGCCTCTCTAGGAATCTCCTGGGGGGAAACAGGGCCTCAGTCCTCCCTGTGGTTTCCCCAATCGCACCCATTATTTGCTGTTACATTGATTCCTATGGGAAAAAATTTGCTTTTTCTTACAAACTTTTCTACTTAAGAACCTGGTCACGGAATGAATTAAGTTCGTAAGTAGAGGTACCACTCTCTTAGATGCACCTTAGTTTTGTGGGAGGAAAATGGGGGGGGGGAGGAGGATCTGCCGACCAGATAATAATTAATGATAATAATAATTTATTAGATTTGTATGCCGCCCCTCTCCGTGGACTCGGAACGGCTCACAATATTCATCTGGCTAGCGTCCGTGCGCACACACAGAGAACCAGGAGCATCAGGCATCTGCCCCTGTTCCCCGGGGCGTCAAACTCGATTATATTGAGGGGGGCCTCGGGGCTGTGTTTTCCCTTGGAGGCAGGGTGGATGTGGCCAAGGTGGGTGTGACCAGCTAAATGTCACTCGTGTCGGGGTGCCTGTCGTTGCCTGAGTGTTTGGCCAGAGAAAATGGGCTCCTGATCTCCGTTTTCGGCTGGGGTGGCCTCCTGCAACTCTCCGCCGGCGAAAACTACAGGCCAGATCTAAACACCCTGCGGGGCGCATCCGAACCCGGGCCTTGAGTTAGACACACACACCCCCCCCTAAGCTTATCCACTCCTGGTCAAAAAGTGTTTGTTTCGGATTCTTTTCCAGGTGGGAGAGACACCGCAGGCTTGGGAGGCAAAGGGGGTCCCTATAGGCTGGACGGAGGTCACCAGGTGTACCAGATATCTCAAGCGGAGAAAGACGCTGTACCGGAAGAGGTGAAGAAAGCCGCCAGGGAGATGGGCGAAAAGGCTTTTAAGCAGAGGTGAGCTTCCTTGAGTGCGGATACTGACTGTGTGCTCCAAGGGCTTCCTTCCTTCCTTCCTTCCTTCCTTCCTTCCTTCCTGCCTGCCTGCCTGCCTGCCCGCCCGCCCGCCCGCCCGCCCTCCCTCCCTCCTTCCCTCCCTCCCTCCCTCCCTCCCTTCCATATATCCATTTGTCTGTTTATCATCTCTTTCTCTTCTTTCTATCTACCTGTCTATCTATCTATCCACCCATCCATCTATCTCTATCTATCTAGCCATCTGCTCCATCCATCCACCCTCTATCTATCTATCTATCTATCTATCTATCTATCTATCTATCTATCTATCATCTATCTATCATCTATCTATTATCTCTCTCTCTCTCTCTATCTATCTATATCTATCATCTCTATCTATTATCTATCTCTATCATCTCTTTCTAGCTATCATCTAGCTATCTTTCTAGCTATCATCTATCTTTCTAGCTAGCTATTTATCATCCATCATCTAACTATATCTTCTTTCATCTTTCTATTTATAATCTTATCTATCTATCTGTCTGTCTGTCTGTCTGTCTGTCTATCTATTTATCATTATTTATTTATATTTCTATCTTTCTATCTATCTATATATATCTTTCTATCTGTTTATCATCTATCTATCTACATACCTACCTACCTACCTTTCTATCTATCTATCTATCTATCTATCTATCTATCTATCTATCTATCTATCTATCTATCTATCTAATCTGTCATTTACCTATCCTCTGTCTGTCTGCCTATCTTCTTCCATTTATCATAAATCTGTATGCCACTTTAATCGTTTTTACAAATAACTGAAGGCAAATAGCTCTATATATTGATGTATCATGTGTATGTACACACACACACACACACTCATGCACAGCTCTTCTAAAATTATACACCTTCAACCTCATTTACTGCGATAGGAAAAACATACCCAGAGCCCAGAAGGGGGAAAAAATTAAAAAATTCAAATTTCTTCTACCGGTTCTGTGTACCTGAGCAAAATTTTTCTACAAGTTCTGCATACCTAACCATACCCGTAGGAGCCCACCACTGCTATCTCCCCTACGGAGGTCAGGATCAGTTGCGTTCCTAACACAACCCGATCAATGCGTGCACAGCGGAATGCGCCCATGTGCAAGGCATTAAGAACAAAAGCCTGGCTGCCCGAAAACACCACCACCACCCTGTAAGGGGACACCCGCGAGGCCCACCTTCTGGTAATTGGATTACGGTGATAGGGGACGAGGAATGAGTTCCAGTTGTGGGGACAGAGGCCCAGGATACGTTGCTACGGGTGAGGGGGAGGGTATTCCTTCCCCCTCGAACCCCGGTTTTTTTGCAAGAATAACATAAAGGAAACCCACTTAGAGTAAAACAGATGAATTGCAGGATTTATTCATTTATACATTTTATTTATTTTCTCAAGTACGTATTGGTGGTATACAAAGATATAACAATGTGTTTATTTATTTAGAAACATAGAAGATTGATCTCATGGTCCATCCAGTCTGCCCTTATACTATTTCCTGTATTTTATGTTAGGATGGATCTATGTTTATCCCAGGCATGTTTCCAATTCAGTGACTGTGGATTGACCAACCACGTCTGCTGGAAGTTTGTTCCAAGCATCTACTACTCTTTCAGTCAAATGGTATTTTCTCACATTACTTCGTTTTTGCCTCAGATTAAAAGAGATCCAAATGAGTGAATACGATGCGTCGACGTATGAAAGATTTTCTGGAGCTGTTCGTAGACAGGTGCAGTCCCTCCGGATTATTCTAGACAATTTACAGGTAATAATTTTGGAAATGGGTCTCTCTTCTCTCTCTCTCTCTCTCTCTCTCTCTTCTCCTGTCCTCCAGCCTTTGTGTAGGCAACCTGCCTTAACTGTGTAGAGTAGTAGAATAAATGGAATGGAATACAATACAACACAACAGAATAGAATAGAATAGAATTCTTTATTGGCCAAGTGTGATTGGACACACAAGGATTTTTTCTTTGGTGCAGATGCTCTCAGTGTACATAAAAGAAAAAGAGACATTTGTCAAGAATCATGAGGTCCAACACTTAATGATTGTCATAGGGGACAAATAAGCAATCAGGAAACAATCAATATTAATAAAAATCTTAAAGATACAAGCAACAAGTTACAGTCATGCAGTCCTAAGTGGGAGGAGATGGGTGAGAGGAATGATGAGAAAAAACTCGTAGTACTAATAGTGCAGACTTAGTAAATAGTTTGGCAGTGTTGAGGGAATTATTTGCTTAGCAGAGTGATGGCATTCGGGAAAAAACTCTTGTGTCTAGAGGTCTTGGTGAAAAGACTAATAGTAATAGTAATGCAGCCTTAGTGGGAGGGGAGAAAAGGTCCACTATCACCTAGGCCCTTTCTCCCTTCAACTAGACAGCCCTTAAGCCGGACACTTCATTCCACTTGACCGCTGGCAGGAGGAGCCTGCTACATCCGGACCCCCGTCCATTGTGAGCCCATCACAAACCTTCATAGCATTATCAGCACAGGATGTGCATCCGTCCTTCCTCTCCACAAAGGGTGTTGTGTAAAGTTCAAGGCGAGAGGGGCTTCCGGGGGCTGCATTGTCTCCCTAGGAAGTGGGCTGCCTGCAATGCAGAGAACAAGGAAGGGGCTAGCTGTTGACCTAAACCATTGTTTATTTGATGTCTGGGCTGGGAAAGGAGAATCTGGGATCCCTACCTCTTTCCCATCCAGCCGTGGGGGAGACCGTGTTGTATCTGCTGCATTGCTACTCTTTGCAGAAGTTCCCAGGTTTTTAAAGAACAACCCAAGAGAAGAATGAAACGGGGAAGGCAAAATATTCCTTTAGTTTTGGTTTTTAACACCAATGCTTGCTGCAAATGTGGTTCCAAAAGTTTACTATTTATTTGCAGAGCTGATTTGATAGATGGCAAAATGTGATGGATGGATGGATGGATTGGGTGGGTAGGTAGGTAGGTAGGTAGGTAAGTAGGTAGGTACATTAAATAGATGATAGATGATCTGGAGATAGAGAGACAGACAGACAGAGATACAGGGTGTGTTCCAAAAGTAATTATTTTTTTTAAAGTACAGTGATACCTCGTCTTACGAACTTAATTCGTTCCATGACCAGGTTCGTAAGATGAAAAGCTCGTAAGACTAAGCAATTTTCCCTATAGGAATCAATGTAAAAGCAAATAATGTGTGCAACCCCATCACAAAAGTCACCCTTTTTGCCTGGCGCCGTTGGGAAACCCCACCTCCGACTTCCGCTGACAGCCGAAGCACTCGGTTTGCATTGCTGGGATTTCCCTGAGCCTCCCCTCGCTGGGAAACCCCACCTCCGACTTCCGCTGACAGCCGAAGCATTCGGTTTGCATTGCTGGGATTTCCCTGAGCCTCCCCTCGCTGGGAAACCCCACCTCCGAACCTCCGTTGATAGCTGAAGCGCCCGTTCTTGCCTCGCTGGGATTCAAAGCAGCACCGGCAAAAATGAAGGAAATCCCAGCGAGGGGAGGCTCAAGGAAATCCCAGCACTTCGGCTGGCAACGGAAGTCCAGAGGCGGGGCATCCCAGCAGCGGCGGCTCGGGTTCATAAGATAAAAATAGTTTGGAAGAAGAGGCAAAAAGATCTTAAACACTGGGTTCGTATCACGAAAAGTTTGTATGAAGAGGGGTTCGTAAGACGAGGTATCACTGTAATTTATTGAACAGATTTGCACAAACACTTAAAATTCTTCAAAGTACTGTCCTTGGGCCTCTACACATTTTTTCCAGTGACTCTGCCGTGACCGGTATGTGTCCTTGAAGGCGTCTTCGGGGACCTCTCGCAAGGTCTTCGTCACGGCTGATTGGATTTCTTCTATGGATGAAAAGCGGGTTCCTTTCAGGGCTGGGAACAAAAAGAAGTCTGCTGGGGTGACTTCAGGACTCGGGGGGGGGGCAGCGTTGGCACCTGGTGTTTGGCCAGGAACTTGCGGACTCGTAGCGCGTTGTGGCAAGGCGCATTCTCATGATGGAGTTGCTAAGTAGCGGAGATGTCTTTTCTCGTCCTGATGACCAGGACATCCACGTAGTAGGCAGAGTTAACTGTCTGTCCTTGGGGAACAAACTCCTTATGGGCCACTCCTTTACTGTCGAAAAAGACAATGAGCATTGTTTTCCCTTTTGATTTGCTCATTCTGGCCTTTTGGGGCTTGGGGGACTGGTCATTGTGCCACTCAGAGCTTTGGCGTTTTGTTTCTGGGTCGTATTCAAAAACCCAGGTTTCATCACCAGTGACGACGTTGTCCAAATAATCAGGTTCAATTTCTATACGTTGCAAAAATTCACTTGAAATTTCCGACTCCATTGTTTTCATGACACGGTCGGCGCGCAGAGGTTTACAATAACTGACGTCCTGCCGCTTCCACAGCTTGGGGAGCACTGAGACCGGTTTCGCGGCAAAGCTTAGCGTCCCGTCCCCCCACCTACTCCAAGTGCTTCAGTCCCACTCCGAACAATAGGAGCGGTGCGGGAAATTCAGTTGCATTACTTTTGGAACGCACCCTGTATATTATTATTATTTATTATTTATTGGATTTGTATACCTCTCCTTTCCGCAGACTCGGGGAAGCTAACAACAATGATAAGAACAGCATGTAGAAATCCATTTAATAAAACAACTAAAAACCCTTATAATAAACCCAAACATACACACAAACATACCATGCATAACTTGTAATGGCCTAGGGGGAAGGAATATCTTAACTCCCCCATGCCTGGCGGCATAAATGAGTCTTGAGTAGTTTATGAAAGACAGGGAGGGTGGGGGCAGTTCTAATCTCTGGGGGGGGAGTTGGTTCCAGAGGGCCGGAGCCGCCACAGAGAAGGCTCTTCCCCCGGGGCTTGCCAAACGACATTGTTTAGTCGACGGGACCCGGAGAAGGCCAACTCTGTGGGACCTTATCGGTCGCTGGGATTCGTGCAGTAGCAGGCGGTTCCGGAGATAATCTGGTCGCATGCCATGTAGGGCTTTAAAGGTCATGACCAACACTTTAAATTGTGACCGGAAAATGATCAGCAGCCAGTGCAAGGCACGGAGTGTTGGAGAAACGTGGGCGAATCTTGGAAGCCCCACGACGGCTTTCGCGGCTGCGTTCTGCACGATCTGGAGTTTCCGAACATTTTTCAGAGACAGCCCCATGTAGAGAGCGTTGCAGTAATCGAACCTCGAGGTGATGAGGGCATGAGCGACTGTGAGCAATGACTCCCTGTCCAAATAGGGCCGCAACTGGTGCACCAGGCGAACCTGGGCAAACGCCCTCCTCGCCACAGCTGAAAGATGATGTAACGAGATATATAGATACACACACAGAGAGAGTTTGAAAAACCGAATAGTAAACCCCATTTCTTTTCCTCCGTTATCATAAGGGAGGGCGATTCAGTGTAATTTGTGTGAACCTGAAATGCCTCTACCTCCTATAATTATTCGCTCCCCTTCGTCTGTCTTTCAGCCACAAATCGCCGGGGTTTTGAAGGCTCAAAACCTGTGCACCTTACATGGATTGTTCTGTGTTCCCGTTCCATATGTGTCACTCCTAGTGAATTTGCTTAGCTTAGGTTTTTGTTTTGACCAGATGGGATTTATTGATTTCGGTAAAGCCCCGTTGGTCAGCGTTGTGCTGGAATTACACCAGTTGTCAAAAAACAAGCCTTTGATTACATTCTAGCATTTCATGGTCCAGTTCCCAGGCAAGAGACTGGAGACTGGGAAAGAATGAGTTTCATCAACGTAGACAAATATTGTTATTCCTTTGATTAGACAGACCTGTCTATTCACGCATTAGTTTCGAGAATTTATGCCAAGGCTGATTTTAAAAGTTGGAAGACAAGTGGCGTTAGCTTGCTCAAAACGAAAAGACACCGTACAAAATAATAATAATAATAATAATAATAATAATAATAATAATTATTATTATTATTATTATTATTATTTATGGGATTTGTATGCCGCCCCTCTCCGTAGACTCTCGGCGGCTAACAACAATAATAAACACAACATGTACAATCCAATAATGAAAAACAACTACAAACCCTTATTATAAAACCAAACATACACACAAACATACCATGCATAACTTGTAATGGCCTAGGGGGAAGGAATATCTCAACTCCCCCGTGCCTGGCGGTATAAATGAGTCTTGAGTAGTTTACGAAAGACAGGGAGGATGGGGGCCGTTCAAATCTCCAGGGGGAGTTGATTCCAGAGGGCCAGGGCCGCCACAGAGAAGGCTCTTCCCCTGGGGCCCACCAAACGACATTGTTTAGTCGACGGGACCCGGAGAAGGCCAACTCTGTGGAACCTTATCGGTCGCTGGGATTCGTGCGGTAGCAGGCGGTTCCAACACTGCTCAAAAAAATAAATTATTTTTTAATTTAAATAAATTTTATTTTATTTTTCTATTTTTTTATTTATCTATTAAAGGGAACTATTATTAATTACGTTTGTTAATTTGGTTCATGGTGTCATATGTGACATATTATTTGGATATTTTCCCCTTGAATTGATACAGTCTTGATCCCTGTAAGGGTTAGATAAAAATTAAGAATTAGTGGATGTGATTGGAATTTTTTTGCTCTTTCTTCTTGGGGTTTTTTTTCTATTAAAGGGCATTTATTATAAAAGTAGGGTTAGGAAATATACATGAAAATTGCTATTAAGGATATATGGAGAAGACTGAAGCACTGTGGCCCAATTAATTAGATGTGAGTAGAAACAGCCTAAAAAGTGTACTAGCTAATAGCTTTTTAATGTTATATGAGAAATTTGAGTAATTATTTCTGTCCAGATGTCAAATGTAAAGGAGACAGCATTGGATGGATTATGAATGCCGAAATTGAAAAAAATGATTCATTGTAATATAATTCAAGATTGATCGTATTTTATTTTGTACATGTGATTGGTGTGAAAAAATAAAAAAATTCTTTGCCAAAAATAAATAAATAAAGAGAACACTTAAACAACAAGTATTCAAATGAGAATATTTCATTCATTCAAATCTATGATGTGTTATTTGAGTGTTCCCTTTATATTTTATTTTATGTACGCTGAGAGCATATGCACCAAGACAAATTCCTTGTGTGTCCAATCACACTTAGCCAATAAAATTCTATTCTATTCTATTCTATTATTTTTTTGAGCAGTATATAATATAAAGGAAAGTCGTTGTCTAGCAATTTTCTTTTTACAATTTATGACCTAGGTAATATGATTAAAATTACTTGATTAAGATATAGGCAACAAATAGCATAATATAGCAAAGTATAAATTAATAGGCTGATATAAATAGGCTGTAACAAATAAGGTGAACAAGATGTGCAAATCGTTGAATCTTTAAGATTTGAAATATTAAATTGTAAATATGATAGGTTATATATGTTTATGTGTTAGTATAAGTTGTGTTTTCTCTTTGTTTTTCTTTTTATGGTTTTTGTTTTTAATGTAAATAATAAAGATTATTTTTTAAAAAAATAGAAAATACACCACATACGCACACACACACACACAAATAGAATGTAGGCTTAAAGGTGGTTGTGATGTTTTATTCCTCCGAAGGCCAAAGGGAAGGAAAGGCAGTGGTTAAGACACCAAGCGGTTGGAGAATTGGACGATGCCAAGATCATTGACAGTCTGACTGGGGAAAAAGCCATTTACAAGCGCCGTGGAGAACTTGACCCACAAGTAAGTTAAATGTTATCACTTGTCGACCAATGACACTGGTCAACACAAAAAAAACCAGCCAAGGTAATATGTCTGTTTTATGGAGTTTGATGGGCTGATTCCAAAAATATGCTTAGTTTTCCTCTATCACATAAAGTCCTGATGTAGAAGCATTTTTGTTATGACGTTATTTCTATATTTTCAATATACTGTACGTGGTAATTACTGTTTTCTTAATATCGCCAGTATATTTCCTATACCAGGGTTAGGCAAAATTGGCTTTTCTATGACATATGGACTTCAACTCCCAGAATTCCTAAGCCAATCATGCTAGCTCAGGAATTCTGGGAGTTGAAGTCCAAAAGTCATAGAAGAGCCAACTTTGCCTACCCCGTCCTATACCTTATAATGATGACGCTGCTGGGTGGAAACTATACCTGCTACAGAAAAACAGTATACATTTTTGAAATCTGAAGAAAAAAATGAGTCAGAAAAGTACAAGGTCAACTGCGATGATTACAAAAAACACTTTTTGCTGTTGTTGTTGATCTGTGTTATTTTTGTGTGTAATTTCACCGAAGAAAAGTCACGTCGCTGGGAAAATTAACCTCTTCTCAAGTCTCCCCTGGGTTCATGCGCAACTGGTGCGCACTGCTCGGGTTGCAAATGCTGATGCTCTCTCCAGCAGAATCACAAAGGGTTTCTGGAAATTTCCCCAGCTAAGCTCCAGTAGGCCAAGAGGATGAACTGACATATTAAGGCCTAAATCGCGGTGTCGATAATTGTTTGTTTTCATGGTTTCTTAGTGACGTGATTAACACAACATAGTGCGCATTTCTGTCCCTGGCCGTGTGTTTCTGAGGTTTAGTCCAATCAGGGTTAGTGAAATATGTTTTGGGTTTTTGGGTTTTTAATGCAACGTAATTGGTTACGTTCAGATATTTGGACTTCAACCTCAGCCCTCTCGGGCTGGGGAATTCTGGGAGTTGAAGTCCACGCGTCATAAATTGATAAATACTGTTCTATATCAGAATCAGAGGTGAATTCCTGCTGGTTTGGGGACACACACACACACACCCTTTTGGCACAAAGTCCAAAACAGGTTCACCATCACAGGTCCAGACATTTAGGTCTCGGCTGGGGAATTCTGGGAGTTGAAGTCCAGACGCCATAAATTGGGAAACACCATTCTATATCAGATGGTTCCATAGATGTCACTTCTTAGACCTCTGGATTTTGGCCTGGGGAAATCTGGAAGTCCGCACATCATAAGCGGGAAAACCTCACTCTGATCACATGGCGCCATAGACGTTCCTTTGAGAAATCTGGGCTGGGGAATTCTGGGAGTTGAAGTCTTCCCATTTGAAGTTGAGAAACACCGCTCCAATCAGATGGGTCCATAGATGTCGCTTCTGGACCTGTGTTTATTTATTATTTATTTATTAATTATATTTCTATGCCGCCCTTCTCGAGGCGACTCAGGGCAGCGTAAAACATTAAATATAACAATATATAAGAAATCTAATAACTATAAAAATATGAAAATTTACTGAAACATTTTAAAAGACCCCATGTACACTCACACATATTCAACCAGTCCAATCATATCTCGTATCAATCGGAGACAGTCTCGCCACTTACGGCCCACCGGCAAAGGTAGGTTTTTAAAGCTTTACGAAAGACCAGGAGTGAGGGGGCGGTACGTATCTCCGGAGGGAGTTCGTTCCAGAGGGCCGTGGTCGCCACAGAGAAGGCTCTTCCCCTAGGCCCCACCAGTTGACATTGTCTGGCCGACGGGACTTGGAGAAGGCCAACTCTGGGACCTAACTGGCCCCTGGGATACATGAGGCAGAAGATGATCCCGGAGATAATCTGGTCCTAAGTCATGTAGGGATTCGTAGGTCATAACCAGCACTTTGAATTGGGCCCCAAGACCAATTGGCAACCAGTGCAGCTCACAGAGTGATGTTGAAATGTGGGCAGATCTTGGTTATCCCACTATAGCTCGTGCAGCTGCATTTTGCACAATTTGCACAAAATCTTGGCATGAGTTGACATGTTTTTTTTAAAAAAATTGTCATCTATTTCCTCTATTTTTCTAAAGCTTGGAAGTCCACAGCAGAAATGCAAGCGGCTCTCCCTGGTGGTCGATGTCTCCGGCAGCATGTACCGCTTCAACGGCGTCGACCGGCGGCTGGAGCGATCCATGGAAGCCGTCTGCATGGTTATGGAAGCCTTTGAGAATTACGAGCAGAAATTTAAGGTGACTCTCGAGGGGGGCGGTCACCCGGATTCGAACCTGTCACAGGTGCCTAAGTTGCTTAGGAGAAAAGGCGTTGGCCTCCTTCATCCCAGATCTCACAAAGTCTCAAAATCGATTAGATTTTTTTTAATATAATCTTTTTTAATTTTTTCTCCAAACTTAACACAAATATCCATACATATGACATATTATCAAGACATCTATAGTTATATATTTCTATGCAAAAACATATATCTTTGGTTATCTTACTACATCAGTCACAATGAATCAGCAGAAAGAACAGAGGGAGCAGAGAAAGAATCATGCTTTCTGGCTCCCCCTTATGGCAATTTGCAACATTACCTCTTAAAGCTACAGTACAGTGATACCTCGTCATACAAACTTTTCGAGATACAAACCCAGGGTTTAAGATTTTTTTGCCTCTTCTTCCAAACTATTTTTACCTTACAAACCCAAGCTGCCGCCACTGGGATGCCCCGCCTCCAGACTTCTGTTGCCAGCGAAGCACCCATTTTTGCGCTGCTGGGATTCCCCTACAGCATTGCAAAAACACGGAGGTCCGGAGGTGGGGTTTCGAGGACTTCCATGTTTTTGCGATGCTGCAATTTCGCTGAGGCTCCCCTCGCTGGGAAACCCCACCTCCGGACTTCCGTGTTTTTGCAATGCTGCAGGGGAATCCCAGCAGCGCAAAAACGGGCGCTTCGCTGGCAACGGAAGTCCGGAGGTGGGGTTTCCCAGCAAGGGGAGCCTCAGCGAACTCGCAGCATCACAAAAACACGGAAGTCCGGAGGTGGGGTTTCCCATGGAGGGGAGCCTCAGGGGAATGCCAGCAGCACAAAAACGGGCGCTTCGGCTGGCAAAAAGGGTGAGTTTTGAGCTTGCATGCATTAATCGCTTTTCCATTGATTCCTATGGGAAACATTGTTTCGTCTTACAAACTTTTCACCTTACAAACCTCGTCCCGGAGTCAATTAAGTTTGTAAGACGAGGTATCACTATACTTCAATACATACAAGCATCCATTGTTAGCTTTTTTATATATTGCAAATGCAACTGTTTTGTACTAACACATATCTTTGCTCAAATCTTTTTCCCATGCAGTACAACATCCTCGGCCACTCGGGAGATGGGTTCAATATTGTCCTGGTTCCCAACGAGAAAGTGCCAAAGAACAATAAGCAAAGACTAGAGATTCTCAAGGTAACGTTCTTAATTTCATGAAATGTTTTGAGGTTTAGCACAACAGGTTTCCCAATTCTTCTTATTCCGGGAGACAGAAGAACTGGGCATCGCTAGTTTAATGAAAAGAAAGACCAGGGGAGACACAATAGCAGCCTTCCAATATCTCAGGGGTTGCCACAAAGAAGAGGGAGTCAACCTATTCTCCAAAGCACCTGAGGGTAGAACAAGAAGCAATGGGGGGAAACTAAACAAGGAGAGAAGCAACTTAGAACTAAGGAGAAATTTCCTGACAGTTAGAACAATTGATCCATGGAACAGCTTGCTTCATCACGTTGTGAATACTACAACTTGGAAGTGATGTGCCGGTGCCTGGAGGCTGTTGGGGCCTGGATGGGTGTCAACAAACTCAAACTCAATCCAGACAAGACGGAGTGGCTGTGGGTCTTGCCTCCCAAGGACAATTCCATCTGTCCGTCCATTACCCTGGGGGGAGAAACATTGATCCCCTCAGAGAGGGTTCGCAACTTGGGCGTCCTCCTCGATCCACAGCTCACATTAGAGAAACATCTTTCAGCTGTGGCGAGGGGGGCGTTCGCCCAGGTTCGCCTGGTGCATCAGTTGCGACCCTATTTGGACCGGGAGTCACTGCTCACAGTCACTCATGCCCTCATCACCTCGAGGTTCGACTACTGTAACGCTCTCTACATGGGGCTACCTTTGAAGAGTGTTCGGAAACTTCAGATCGTGCAGAATGCAGCTGCGAGAGCAATCATGGGCTTTCCCAAATATGCCCATGTCACACCAACACTCCGCAGTCTGCATTGGTTGCCCATCAGTTTCCGGTCACAATTCAAAGTGTTGCTTATGACCTATAAAGCCCTTCATGGCACTGGACCAGAATATCTCCGGGACCGCCTTCTGCCGCACGAATCCCAGCGGCCAGTTAGGTCCCACAGAGTGGGTCTTCTCCGGGTCCCGTCAACAAAACAATGCCACTTGGCGGGGCCCAGGAGAAGAGCCTTCTCTGTGGTGGCCCCGGCCCTCTGGAACCAACTCCCCCCAGAGATTAGAACTGCCCCTACCCTCCTTGCCTTTCGTAAGCTACTCAAAACCCACCTCTGCCGCCAGGCATGGGGGAATTAAGACTTCTTCTCCCCCCTAGGCTGATACAACTGTATGTATGGTATGTTTGTACGTATGCTGGTTTTATACATTTAGGGGTTTTAAGTTAGTTTTTAGTATTGGATTTTTTACTGTATATTGTTCATGTATATTGTTCATGACTGTTGTTCGCTGCCCCGAGTTTTCGGAGAGGGGCGGCATATAAATCCAATAAATTGAATTGAATTGAATTGAATTGAATGCTTCAGCATCAGGTGTTTTGAAGATATTGGATAACAGTTTGTCTGAAATAGTGTAAGGTTTCCTTCCTCAGCGGGGGGTTAGACTAGAAGACCTCCAAGGTCCCTTCCAACCCTGTTGTTCTGTTCTCTGTTCTATTCTATTATTCTATACTATTTTTCTGTTCTATTCTTTACTATACTATTCCTCTGTTCTATTCTTCTATTTTATTATTCTATTCTATTCTGATGTTATTCAATTCTATTCTAATGTTCTATTCTATTTAATCTATACTATACTATTCCTCTGTTCTATTCTTCTACTCTATTCTATTCTATTCTGATATTATTCAATTCTATTCTAATGTTCTATTCTATTATTCTATTCTATACTGTTCCTCTGTTCTATAGTTCTATTTTATTATTCTGTTCTGTCTGTTTTTATATTATTCTCTTTTCTATTACATTGTTCTATTTTTCTATTTTATTCTTCTATTCTATTCTTTTTCTATTCTATTCTTTGTTATTCTACTTTATTCTTCTATTCTATTCTAATGTTCAATTCTGTTATTCTATACTATACCATTCCTCTGTTCTATACTTCTATTTTATTATTCTATTCTGTTCTGTTTTTATATTATTCTCTTCTCTATTCCACTGTTCTATTCTTCTATTCTATTCTTATATTATGCTATTCTTTGTTCTATTTTATTATTCTATTCTATTGTTCTATACTATTGTTCTATACTATTATTGTCTTCTATTCTTTTTTTCAAAAGAGAACTCTTGATTTTTTTTTCCCTTTGAAAAGGGTTTGCTTCCCACCCAAGGAGCTGAAAGTCACACTGAAGAACCTTCCTGTTCCTGGTGTGAGAAGTGAAATGCCTTTCAAAAGAGAAAAAAACCCGTTGCCATTTTAAGAAAAGCCCCTTTTGGGATTCAGATTCGTGTTGGTCTTAATCTGCAAAGTCAATTAACCGACCGGTTTTTCGTTCTTTCTTTTCCCCGCACGGAGGCCAAAATAGCCCCATCCCCATCATCAGGCCCTCGATCCTCCTTTCCTACTCAACTTGACCTAATTCCCTCGAGAGCAGCCTGGAGCAGATAATGTCACCTGAATACTTGGCGTAAGCTCCTTCGCGAGCATAAATAAATGCTAATGCCTTAATACCCCTGAGCAGATCATCACTCTGTTCAGGTGAACGGTCTGTAAAGAGGGGAGAATTTTATCTCTGCTGGGGGCAGGTAGTCCTCATTTTTACGACCGCGATTGAGCCCAACATTTAAGTTGCTAAGTAAGAAATTTGTGAAGGGAGAAATTTGCTCTATTTTGTGACCTTCCATTGCCACCGTTGTTAAGTGAATCCATACAATTGTTACGTTAGTAATATCTGGATGTTGTGTGAATCCGGTTTTGCTCGTTGGGAGGTCACAGAACAGGATCACATGACCCCAGGATACGGCAACCGTCATAAATATGAGTTCATTCCAAGGATACTGCAAAAGTCAGCATGCAAAATAGTTGTCAGTCCATTTTTTTCAGGGATAGAAAATACAATACAATAGAAAATATAGGAATAGAATAGGAATAGGAATAGAATAGTATAAATGGAATAGAACAGAACAGAATGAGAATAGAATAGAACAGAATACAATACAATAGAATAAAATATTTTAGCATAGATTGAGAATAGGATAGGATAGGATAGGATATATAGGAATAGAATGCAAATGAGAATAGAATGAGAATAGAATAGAATGAGAATAGAATGAGTATAGAATAGAATAAAAAATATAGGAATAGAGTAGAATAGGAATAGAATAGTATAAATGCAATAGAACAGAATGGGAATAGAATAGAGCAGAATACAATACAATAGAATAAAATATTTTAGCATAGATTGAGAATAGGATAGGATAGGATATATAGGAATAGAATGCAAATGAGAATAGAATGAGAATAGAACAGAATAGAATGAGAATAGAAAAGAAAAGAAAAGAAAATATAGGAATAGAGTAGAATAGAAATAGAATAGAATCTATAGGAATAGAATGTGAATGAGAATACAATGAGAATAAAGTAGAGTAGAATAGAATGAGAATAGAGTAGAAAATATAGGAATAGAGTAGAATAGGAATAGAATAATATCTATAGGAATAGAATGTGAATTAGAATAGAATGAGAATAAAGTAGAGTAGAATAGAATGAGAATAGAGTAGAATAGAATAAAAAAGACTCTTTACAAGTGGCTCTTAAAAACATTCAGTGATGAAGTCCCACGATTTCTGGTGGCAAGCTGTTCCACTAGTTAATTGTCCCCGACATTAGGAAATTTCTCCTTAATCCCAGGTTGCTCCTCTTTTTGATTAGTTTCCATCCATTCTTTCTTTTCCTGCCTTCTGGTGCTTTGGAGAATAATTTGACTCCCTCTTCTTTGTGGTGGCCCCTCAAATACTGGAATCCTGCTATCATTCTTCTTTTCCCTAGACTAACCAAACCCAAATCCTGCAGCCAGTTTAGTCTCCAGGCCTTAGATCACCTTAGTTGCTCTTCTCCGAACCTTGTTCCGAAGCCTCAACATCTTTTTCGCAGTATGGAAACCCAAAGTCGGTCACGGTATTCCAGCTGCGGCCTTAACTAGGGTTTTACAAGCAGTGCCGATACTTCGCTTGATTCTGTGCCTCTGTTTATGCAACTTCAAATCGTGCAGAATGCAGCCGCGAGAGCAATCATGGGCTTCCCTAAATATGCCCATGTTACACCAACACTCCGCAGTCTGCATTGGTTGCCGATCAGTTTCCGGTCACAATTCAAAGTGTTGGTTATGACCTATAAAGCCCTTCATGGCACCGGACCAGATTATCTCAGGGACTGCCTTCTGCTGCACAAATCCCAGTGACTAGTTAGGTCACACAGAGTGGGTCTTCTCCGGGTCCCGTCAACTAAACAATGCCGCTTGGCGGGACCCAGGGGAAGAGTCTTCTCTGTGGCGGCCTCTGGAACCAACTCCCCCCAGAGATTAGAATTGTCCCCACCCTCCTTGCCTTTCGTAAGCTGCTTAAAATCCACCTCTGCCGGCAGGCATGGGGGAATTGAGATACTCTTTCCCCCTAGGCCTTTACAATTGTATGCATGGTATGTTTGTATGTATGTTTGGTTTTTTTTTGTTTTTTTATTTTATATTAAGGGGTTTTAATTCACTTTTAGTATTGGATTATTATTGTACACTGTTTATGATTGCTGTTAGCCGCCCCGAGTTTTCGGAGACGGGCGGCATATAAATCCAATAAATAATAATAATAATAATAATAATAATAATAATAATAATAATAATAACAATAACAATAATAATAAAAACAACAACCCAGGTTTTGTTATTATCTCTTTTGGGGGGGGGGATTCTCCTTTACGCCTCGCCAGGTTATTCACGCCCACGCTCAGTTCTGCATGAGTGGAGACCACACCCTGGAAGGGACCGAGCACGCCGTGCGGGAGATCGCCAAAGACGACGCCGACGAGTATTTCGTCATCGTCTTAAGCGACGCCAACCTGGAGCGCTACGGCATCCCGCCCGCAAGATTTGCCCAGGCCCTGACGATCGACCCCAAAGTCAACGCTTTCGCCATCTTCATTGGGTCCTTGGGGAATCAAGCCGACAGGTGAGTTGAAGACCCCAAAAGCTCAGGAGGAATCCACAGGTGGTGGGTGGGATTTTTTAGGCAAATCTTCTCAGATCCCGACCCTGAGTGACAATACCTTTCTTTTCTGTCCTGGTGGTGGCCCCAGCAGTGGTCTGCTCCCCGGATGAGGGGGAGGTAATGCCATTCCGGCGCATGTGCAGGAAGTGAAATCTCGCGCAAGGACATGCACGACCGCGAGATTTTGGTTTCCGCCAGTTTTTTGCTTCTGCACATGCGCAGAAGCAAAAAACTGGCAAATATCGCCAAAATCTCGCTCTCTCACACATCCTCGGTGAGATTCGGTTTCCAGCACATGTGCAAAAGCCGAATCTTGTGCCAGAACCTCCCTGCCCCCTGCCAGATGCACACACCTCCCACCAGGATTCATTTCCCCCAAGTGCATTATTTTACATTTGGAAACATTAAACTGCAGTTTCCATTGCTTTGACTATTTATCTAGTAAAGCTAAATCATTTGCCATATTACAGACCCCTCCAGGAATATCAACCCTGTTGCACACTTTAGAGTCATCGGCAAATAGACAAACTTTCCCTACCAAACCTTCCCCTTTAAGTCGCTTCTTTTGACCAGAGAGTTGGACTAAGAGGCCTCCAAAGTCCCTTCCCACCCTATGATTTTAAGTAGGGCAAGAGAAGCATTTCTGCATGCTTTCATTTAGGGAGGAAAAAAAGGAATGACAAACGCAGCAATTTTTGTAGTAGTGGCTTTGAAGGCAAAATTGCTTCTTTGAGCATGAATCATAAGAAAATGGGAGATGATGTCAGGAAGAATTAAGTTCAGTTTCAAATAATGATTAACTATCCGGAGCCAAGGTCGAATTTGTGAAACCACCATAGTCTGCTCAGCTCAGGTGTGGTTAGTGTAAATAAAGTCTCCCCCCCACCCCATCAAATCGTTTGAACATATTCTCAACCCTAAAAAATAATAATAACCCGCTCTCACGCCCGAAAATTGCTGATTCATACGTCATTTTGCAAACCAGCAAAAAAGGATCTTAAAATCATTTCTCATCCTTTGGTTTTAACCTCATCGCCCAAAACTTTAACACGCTCCATTTCTTAACCAAACCCATTTGCATGAAAGAAAAACATTGGGAATTGTAGTTTCGGTGCTCATCACAACTTGCAATAGGAACACGTATTTTTCAAAAAATAATCTATTAAATATCCATAAAAATAAAAGTTTTTTAAAAAAGGAAAAAATAAACCAACAAACAATAAACAGACAAGCATACATTCACACCAGTGTTTTCATATATACATTATTATTATTGTTGTTGTTGTTGTTATTATTATTATTATTATTATTTATTAGATTTGTATGCCGCCCCTCTCCGTAGACTCGGGGCAGCTCATGTTTACATTTGTGATTACTCAATTGCTTATAAATCTTTCTATGTAAATACACTACTC
This sequence comes from Erythrolamprus reginae, assembly GCF_031021105.1. Classification (NCBI taxonomy): domain Eukaryota; kingdom Metazoa; phylum Chordata; class Lepidosauria; order Squamata; family Dipsadidae; genus Erythrolamprus; species Erythrolamprus reginae. The sequence continues at coordinate 136,381,132 of NC_091953.1, read as the reverse complement.
AAAAAATAAAGGGAACACTTAAACAACACAATATAACTCCAAGTAAATCAAACTTCTGTGAAATCAAACTGTCCACTTAGGAAGCAACACAGATTGACAATCAATTTCACCTGCTGTTGTGCCCATTCAACTTTGTACAGAAAAAAGGATTCAATGAAAGTATTTCATTCATTCAGATCTAGGATGTGTTATTTGAGTTTTCCCTTTATTTTTTTGAGCAGTATATATTTATGGAATAAACATTCAACCCAATTTCAACCATCCTGTTGATTATTATTATTATTATTATTATTATTATTATTATTATTATTATTATTATTTATTGGATTTTTATGCTGCCCCTCTCCGTAGACTCGGGGCGGCTAACAACAATGATAAAAAACAACATGTAACAATCCAATTAATAAAACAACTAAAAACCCTTGTTATAAACCCAAACATACACACAAACATACCATGCATAACTTGTAATGACCTAGGGGGAAGGAATATCTTAACTCCCCCATGCCTGGCGGCATAAATGAGTCTTGAGTAGTTTACGAAAGACAGGAGGGTGGGGGCAGTTCTAATCTCCGGGGGGGAAGTTGGTTCCAGAGGGCCGGGGCCGCCACAGAGAAGGCTCTTCCCCTGGGGCCCGCCAAACGACATTGTTTAGTCGACGGGACCCGGAGAAGGCCAACTCTGTGGGACCTTATCGGTCGCCGGGATTCGTGCGGTAGCAGGCGGTTCCGGGGGTAATCTGGTCCAATGCCATGTAGGGCTTTAAAGGTCATGACCATATGTTATACGGCTTATCAATAAAATATGCATCTCCTATATATCTTATACAGATTTATAGTTCTATCTTAAGTGGGTTTTGTCTATTAAAAGGGAAGAATTTAATTACGGTACTTGTAACATGTGGCTTGTTTCTTCTTAGTTCTTTCTTGTTTCAATAACCAATGTAACGGTCTGTTGTATTCACTTTAGCTAGTTACTATTGTAGGAACACAAATCTATTAAAAAAACACCTTCCCCAAGACTTGTTCTCACCTCAAGCTTCTTGACCTCTTCTTTTTTATGATTTCAAAAGTTTATTTTATTATATCAGGCTAGCATCCTTAGTCTGGTCAGTTTCAGCACATTATATTATCCCCTGGTTATGGCTTTAAAAAACTTTATTTGGAGAGTAACAATGTCAGAGCAAGTAGAACAATGAAAAAAAAAACTTGCAAAGGCTTAGGGTTTGGAAAACATTCTTTGCAGAGAGTAGCAATGAAAGAGCTTGCAAGCTGGTAAGAGCTGGGAACATTGTTAGCACCTGGTTAGGGTTGGAAAGTAGCTTATTTGGAGCAAGTTAGAGCAATGAATAAAACCCTGCAAAGGCTTAGGGCTTGGAAAACATTCTTTGCAGAGAGTAGCAATGAAAGAGCTTGCAAGCTGGTAAGAGCTGGGAACATTGTTAGCACCTGGTTAGGGTTGGAAAGTAGCTTATTTGGAGCAAGTTAGAGCAATGAATAAAACCCTGCAAAGGCTTAGGGCTTGGAAAACATTCTTTGCAGAGAGTAGCAATGAAAGAGCTTGCAAGCCAGTAAGAGCTGGGGACATTGTTAACACCTGGTTAGGGTTGGAAAGTAGCTTATTTGGAGCAAGTTAGAGCAATGAAAAAAACCCTGCAAAGATTTAGGGCTTGGAAAACATTCTTTGCAGAGAGAAACAATGAAAGAGCCTGCAAAGTAAGAGCTGAGAAAATTGTTAGCAGCTAATTAGGGCTGGGGAAAAACCTACATTCATCCCAATTTATCAGCCTCTTTCAGGGAGGAAAAGCGATGGGAATCCACGGCAATAAATTCTGTTTTTTTCTCCTCTTCCGATCTTTAGATTGCAAAGGACATTACCGGCGGGTCGTTCTTTTATCGCCATGGATACCAAGGAAATCCCGCAAATTTTGCAGCAAATTTTCACCTCCACCATGCTGTCCAGTTCCTAGAAAGCAAAAGATATCCGTTGGCTGGACTGACTGTTCAACGTGGAAGATGAATTCAGAATCACCCAAATGAGCTGCTAATCAAAGAGTCGAAGCACTAACCGCCTAATTTTTATTCTGAATAAATATACTTTACGGTGAAGTACATATCGTACTTGAATTAAGATGGACTTAAATGAGGGTGTTCTTCAATAATAAAGAGGACATTTTAAAAACCCAGTCGGAGCTTTGAAATAAATTAAAGATTTCTATGAATAAATTAAAGATTTCTATACCGAGCGTTTGTGCCCCATTTCTATCAAGAGAACAACACAAAGGATGTTTCTGGCTGATTTATTTTTTTAAATAATTCTTTGGGATTGGTGCAGGAAGTCCTCAAAGAGCAAAGAGACATTTGTTCAGTGAACTCTGCCCAATTTTACGACCTCTCTTGCCAGCAGTTGTTAAACAAATCATTGCAGTTGTTAAGTTGTTTGTTTGTTTGTTTGTTTGTTTGTTTACTTACTGGATATATATTATTTTATATTTGTATGCCACCCCGAGTCTACGGAGAGGGCTGGCATACAAATTTAATTAATAAGAATAATAATAATAATAATAATAATAATAATAATAATAATAATAATAATATATGTCACCCCTCTCCAAGGACTTTTAATAGTTACCCAGTTGTTCAGTGAAGTTGCATTCACTTAACCATCCTGTTATTACTAACAATATCTGTTAACATCAGTTCGATTCTGGCAGGATGAACGTTGACTCAGACTTCTGTCCTTCCATGGTTGGTAAAATGGAGACCCAGATTGTTGGGGGCAAGAGGCTGATTCTGTAAACCGCTTAGAGAGGGCTGTAAAAGTAGTATGAAGCGGTATATAAGTCTAAATGCTATTGCCCTTCTTTCCTTCCTTCCTTCCTTCCTTCCTCGCTTGCTTCCTTCTTCCTTCCCTTCCTCCCTCTCTCCTTTCCTTCCTCCCTCTCTCCTTCCCTCCCTCTCTCCTTGCTTCCTTCCTTCCTTCCTTCCTCGCTTGCTTCCTTCTTCCTTCCCTTCCTCCCTCTCTCCTTTCCTTCCTCCCTCTCTCCTTCCCTCCCTCTCTCCTTGCTTCCTTCCTTCCTCGCTTGCTTCCTTCTTCCTTCCTTCCCTTCCTTCCTCTCTCCTTTCCTTCCTTCTCTCCATTCCTCTCTCTTTTCCTTCCTCCCTCTCTCCTTCCCTCCCTCTTTCCTTGCTTCCTTCCTTCCTCGCTTCCTTCCTTCTTCCTTCCCTTCCTCCCTCTCTCCTTTCCTTCCTCCCTCTCTCCTTCCCTCCCTCTCTCCTTGCTTCCTTCCTTCCTCGCTTGCTTCCTTCTTCCTTCCTTCCCTTCCTTCCTCTCTCCTTTCCTTCCTTCTCTCCATTCCTCTCTCTTTTCCTTCCTTCCTCTCTCCTTCCCTCCCTCTTTCCTTGCTTCCTTCCTTCCTTCCTCGCTTGCTTCCTTCTTCCTTCCCTTCCTCCCTCTCTCCTTTCCTTCCTCCCTCTCTCCTTCCCTCCCTCTCTCCTTGCTTCCTTCCTTCCTCGCTTGCTTCCTTCTTCCTTCCCTTCCTTCCTCTCTCCTTTCCTTCCTTCTCTCCATTCCTCTCTCTTTTCCTTCCTCCCTCTCTCCTTCCCTCCCTCTTTCCTTGCTTCCTTCCTCGCTTGCTTCCTTCTTCCCTCCCTCTTTCCTTCCCTCCCTCCCTCCCTCCCTCCTTTCCTTCCTTCTTCCCTCCCTCTCTCCTTTCCTTCCGCCCTCCCTCCCTCCTCCCTCCCTTCCTTCCTTCCAATGCAGTATTGCAGGCTGAGTCAGCCCACAGTCAGGAGTTCGATGCAGACTAGTTGAAGATTGACTCAGCCTTCCATCCTTCCAACATCTGTAAAATGAGGACCCAGACTGTTGGGGGCAAGAGGCTGATTCTGTAAACCGCTTAGAGAGGGCTGGAAAAACCCTGTGAAGTCTTAAGTGCTTTCGCTATAGGGAAACAAAAGCTTCCCACCGCACGAGTAGTTGATCCCAGCCCAGTGAAATGCTACATAAGTCAAAAGTTCTATTGCTATAATGTGAGGGGGTTTTTAAAAAAATATTTCAACAGATTGTTGTTGTGTTTCACCAGCAGCCTCTGTGGTAGTGTGTGTGTGTGGGGGGAATTGCCACTCCTCAGCCACATGCTCAGAGCTGCCCAGGCGCCTGACCTCTGTCCGAAATCTTGTGTCTCTTTTGCACAAAACCTCGAGAAACCAATTTCCTCCAGAGGAGAATCTACTTAGGAAGCCAAACCTCTCCTCAACTCGAGCGAAGGTGGCAGCCTCTGTGGCCCCACAAATGGAGGACGATAAGGCCAATCCTAGAATCCATCTCACCTGTATGGAACCCATATGGCATATCTGACATCAACACTTCTTTCTCCTCCTCTTCTTCCTCTTCCTCCTCTTCTTCTTTATCTTCCTCCTCCTCTTCTTTTTCCTCTTCCTCCTCTTCTACCTCCTCTTCTTCCTCCTGTTCTTCTTCCTCTTCCTTCTCGTCTTCTTTCTCGTCCTCCTCTTCCTCTTCCTCCTCTTCTTCCTCTTCCTCCTCTTCTTCCTCTTCCTCCTCTTCCTCCTTCTTTCTCTTCCTCCTCTTCTTCCTCTTCCTCCTCTTCCTCCTCTTCTTCTTCCTCTTCCTCTTCTTTCTCTTCCTCCTCTTCCTCTTCCTCCTCTTCTTTCTCTTCTTCCTCTTCCTCCTCTTCTTCCTCCTCTTCCTCTTCCTCTTCCTCTTCTTCCTCTTCTTTCTCTTCCTCCTCTTCTTCCTCTTCCTCCTCTTCTTCCTCTTCCTCTTCTTTCTCTTCCTCCTCCTCTTCTTCCTCCTCTTCTTCTTGCTCTTCCTCCTCTTCCTCTTCTTTCTCTTCCTCCTCCTCTTCCTCTTCCTCCTCTTCTTTCTCGTCCTCCTCCTCTTCTTCCTCCTCCTCCCCCTCCACCCACCCTACCTAGTTGGATCATGAAACATCTGGAAGAAAACAAGCCCAGATAAAACCAAGGGCCAGAAAGTTCTGAATCCTGGATTTCAATGCCTTTTTTTTTAATGCAGGCAGGCTGTATTATTAGTTAGGGATCTGCCTAGCCAGAAACAACCTCCTGCGTGTTTATTTACTCCTCTTTAACCTCTCGTTGGCTTATTCCAACAAGAACTTCAGCAGCATTTAAGGTGCAGGTGGTTCTTGGCTCACGGCCACAATTGAGCCCCCACATTTTTGTCATTAAGTGAGATCGTTGTTAAGGGAGTTTTGCCCCATTTTACAATGCTGCTTTTTTTAAAAAACCAAACCCCACCAGTTGCATTCGGAACCCTGCAAAAACCAGTGAGGGGGGGTACTTTTTTTCCCCAACTCGCGACATTTGCAAAATGGAAAAAAAACACCCTATTGGCGTGGGTTTGCCTTTTTTTCTAGTCTTATTCTCCACCAAATGCAGCGGAAAAGTGTGTAGTTGTATGCTTTTTTTTCCCATGGCAAGCAAAAAGGGTGGGGGAAGAATTCTGCCCCTACAAACAGACCTTCCTTCTTCAGAAATTCATTGAGTTGCTTGTGAGCCGCCAAAAACTTTGGAACGCTCCTTTGCGTCCAAAGAGCCTCCTTGTGCCGAAAGTTTTCGCGGCATTCACCGGAATGAAAGGCTTCATTAATTAAAATTAAAAGGAGGGCGGGGGGAGCAGAGGAGGAAGAGAGATCTGCCACCCGGTTCCCCCCCCCCCATCCCAGTTTCCAGTAAAACAGGACGGGATGCGCAAGAATGGACTTTGCAGAATTCCCTTCGACAAATCCCTTGCAGCCATCAGAGACTGGATAGCCACTATCTCTATATCTATCCATCATCCCTCCCTCCCTCCCTCCCTCCATCTATCTATCATCTATCCACCCATCTCTCCATCCATCCATCTATCATCCATCCTTTGCCTCTGCCGCACGAATCCCAGCGACCGGTTAGGTCCCACAGAGTTGGCCTTCTCCCGTCGACTAAACAATGTCGTTTGGCGGGACCCAGGAGAAGAGCCTTCTCTGTGGCGGCCCCAACCCTCTGGAACCAGCTCCCCCCCGGAGATTAGAACTGCCCCCACCCTCCTTGCCTTTCGTAAAGTTCTTAAGACCCATCTCTGCTGTCAGGCATGGGGGAACTGAGACATCTCCCCCGGGCCTATACAGTTTATACATGGTATGTTTGTGTGTATGTTTGCTTTTAATAATGGGGTTTTTAGTGTTTTTTAAATTATTAGATTTGTTCTTACATTGTTAATAATAATAATAATCCATCCACCCATCCATCTAGCTATGATCTATCCATCCATCCTTCCATCTTATCATCCTTATATCATCTATCTCTATCTATCTATCTATCTATCATCCATCCTTCCATCTATCATCTATATATATCATCTATCTCTCTATATCTGTCTGTCTGTCTATCTATACATCCTTCCGTCTATTATCTATATATATATATATATAATCTGTCTGTCTGTCCGTCCGTCCGTCCGTCCGTCCGTCCATCCATCCATCCATACATACATACATACATACATACATACATACATACATACATACATATATATATATATATATAAATATATATATATATATATATATACCATCTATCTCAAATTGGAAATTATGCCACATCTATGATTTTCCCGATGAATACTGTATTCCTTTTCTAAACTGGAAGGAAGATTCTGCTATCCACGTACTCTTATAATGTAAAGTTTTTTCAACCTGTAGAGAGCTTCACCAGCTCTTTCATGAATCTTTACTAAGACCACTAATCTTTGGCCTCCAGGCCCAAGACCAGCTGCAGGAACTACGGTGGTTGAAAATGAATGGGCACACACAGTTGTGTTTATGCATAGCGCTTCCTGCATCCTCCCCAGGGACGCAACCTCCACTGTGTAGCTTTCGAGTAAGCTTTCCTTCTCTTTGCTTGCTTATGTACCGTATGTCTCATGTCTCAGCCTGCCGGCCTGCTTGCTGCAATCAACACACAGCCCAGAATGGCATGGCTTAGTAAAAGTTTAGCAAATGGTTACTAAAGAAAGGGCACGGCTTAGTAAAGATTCAGTAAAGGGTTAGTAAAGATTGGCGTGACTTAGTAAAGTTTCTGTAAATGCTTAGTAAAGAAAGGGTGTGTCTTAGATTGAGTAAAGGGTTAGTAAAGGGTTAGTAAAGAATGACGTGGCTTAGTAAAGTTTCCGTAAATGCTTAGTAAAGAAAGGGTGTGTCTTAGATTGAGTAAAGGGTTTGTAAAGGGTTAGTAAAGAATGGCGTGGCTTAGTAAAGTTTCCGTAAATGCTTAGTAAAGAAAGGGTGTGTCTTAGATTGAGTAAAGGGTTAGTAAAGGGTTAGTAAAGATTGGCGTGACTTAGTAAAGTTTCCGTAAATGCTTAGTAAAGAAAGGGTGTGTCTTAGATTGAGTAAAGGGTTAGTAAAGAATGGCGTGGCTTAGTAAAAGTTCAGTAAAATGGTTAGTAAAGAAAGGGCATGGCTTAATAAATATTCATTAAGGGGTTAGTAAAGAGTTAGTAAAGAATGGTATGGCTTAGTAAAGTTTCTGTGTATGGTTAGTAAAGAAAGGTCACGGCTTAGTAAACTGGCTGCAACCATGGTCTTAAATTTTTTGAAGCTTCTGGATAAGAAGTGCAATTTAAAAAGAAAAAGGAAAAAAATTGCTCTGAGTTTGCTCTTTTGAAGAATTCATTTATTACACAGCAGGAAATATGTACATCCAATTTAAAAAACAACATTTGCCGGCTTCAAGCTATTGTAATTACCATTCACAGCGCGCACTTTCTTGGGGGAACATGAAAAATAATAATGAAATTAGTTGCTACCGGAAAAATGTTTGAGTTTTCAAAGCTTAGGTTTCATTAAGCATGCTGTCTTTGCACCACAATTTTTCAAAACAACCCTGCTAATATTTTTCACTGTTTTACTGCTAATATTATTCGAAGAGAAAAGGGAGCTTTTGCTGTGAACGTAACAGTTGAGACAATAATTGTGGACACAATTAAGCTTCCGTGGCTATTGTAGCATCCCTGGAGTAATTTACAAGCAATTATCAAGTAAGGGATCTCATCCCATTGTTGGGGCAAACTACATTAATAAACAGAATGAAATGTTTGGCAAATGCCAAAAATCCAGAATTAAAAGGATGGAATAATCCGGCAATATCTGAAAAAGTCTGTTCTTGACTAGTACTTCAGATGGAGACTATTCTAATTAATTACTACAAGTTTATAGAGGAAAAAGTAGGACACAAATGCAAAACAGTTCATAGCTCTTTAAACCACCTCTCTCTCTCTCTCTCTCTCAATTAGCCATTTATCTATCCATCTATCTGTCCATCTATCTATTTATCTATCCACCCATCATCTTTTATTTTAATTAAACATTTATCTGCCTATCCATGTATTCTATCTCCCAACCATCTATCATTTTCTCTTTCAATCAGCTATACATCCATCCACTATAATGTATCAATTATCAATTTATCAATTCCCTTTATTAATCAGTTAGCCATCTATCCATCTATTCTGTCATCTCTATCTCTGTTTATCATCTCTCTCTCTCTCTCTCTCTCTCTCTCTCTCTCCTCCTATGCCATTAAGCATTCATCCACCCATCTATGTCTTCCTTTATCATTTATCTCAATTAATTATATCTATTCATCCTATACTACTATCTATCTATCCTCAATTAACTAGCATCCATTCATTCATCTTTCATCTGTCTGTCCATCAATTTCTCTATGTAAACATCCATCCATCCATCCATCCAATTAATCTCTCTCCTGCCCTATTTATATATGTATATATTAAGTTCCAGTTTAGTTTTTATTTGCATACAAAAATATATTATCATGAAAACGTTTCAAAGTTAATGAGATAGAATTTCCAATCTTTTCATAAAAGCCCTTTTAAATTAACGTTAAGCTCAATTTTTTTAAGAAAAAGCCTTTTGAACACTTGTGTTAGTTGATTCTGTCTGTAGAAAAATCACAATTACAACGCGTTAAAAGTGTTAAGAGCCAGTTCCTGGAAAAATGCTGAGAAAAGAAGGATTCCTCCATATGTCCCATTAGGTGGTGGGTCCCAGGAATAACTCCATCTCATCCTTTTGAAAGCAGGTCTTGGGTCAAAATACAGTGTTTCACATACCTGTACAAACAATCAGATGGAATAAATGTTACTGTTATGTTTGTGCAGTATAAATAAATACAATTGGAATGATGCTGTTCTGTCCCAGCGCCGAGCCCCCCCCCCCCCCCAGAAATTAACTAATAAAGGATTTTACTACATACAAGAAGTATTTGCAGTTAAAGGGTTTTTTTTAAAGGAAAGGAAAATCTCTCAATGGCTTTTTCATAGTAATTATTTTATTTGTTTGTTTTGTCAAATAATAATAATAATAATAATAATAATAATAATAATAATAATAATAATAATTTACAGTATTAGATTTGTATGCCGCCCCTCCCTGAAGACTCGGGGCGGCTCACAACAATAACAATACAGTACAAATCTAATAGTTAAAAACTAAAGTTAAAAACCCACTATCATTAAAAAACAATAGATACTACACAATCATACCATATTCAAATCCTACTAGTCAGAAAGGAGGGCATTTGTAAACATGAATATGAATATGAAATGAGCATGAATAAATGGGGGCAATAGGCACCTGTTACTTTGTACATGGGGCTACCTTTGAAGAGTGTTCAGAAACTTCAGATCGTCCAAAATGCAGCCGCGTGAGTGGTTTTGGGCCTTCCAAGACATGCCCATATCTCGTCATCGCTCCGTGGACTGCATTGGATGCCGATCTGTTTCCGGACATAATTCAAAGTGACCTACAAAGCCTTACATGGCATAGGACCAGACTATCTCCAAGACCGCCTTCTGCCGCACGAATCCCAGCGACCGGTGAGGTCCCAAGAGTGGGTCTCCTTAGGTCCATTGACCAAACAATGCCGGCTGGCGGGACCTAGGGGAAGAGCCTTCTCTGTGGGGGCCCGGTCTTCTGGAATCAGCTCCCCCGGATATTCGCACTGCCCCCACCCTCCTCGCCTTCCGAAAGAGTTAAAAAACTCATCTTTGTCGCCAGGCTTGGGAATATTAGATCTTCCCCCTGACCAACGAATGTTTTTAGTACGATTTGTTGAATGAATGTTCATGGAAGTTTTTTTAAAGTTTGATTTTTAAGGATTGTTTTTTATGTATATTAATTGGATTAATTTTATTACTGTCTTTTTGTATCTGTTGGGAGCCACCCCGAGTCTACGGAGAGGGGCGGCATACAAATCTAATACATAAAATAAAATCTAATAAATAAAATAAATCAAATTTGATTGCTTACTTGCCAAAACTCTATCAAGATCAGCAATGAAGTCTTCTAGTTCTTTGGTGTCTCCAAGTTTTGCTGAGGGGAAAAACAAAAGGTGATTACAAAACGGAAGATGTCTACACAAAAGAAACGTTGACTTGATGGTTAGTTTTCTGGTATTCTCATTCCTTTTTGGTAATCTTGCAAAATAAAGACAAATGTTTGGGCGGGAGGCAAAGAGATGGATATATTGGTAGCGATAACACCTTGCTTCGGCCAGTAGTGTGTTAGTCGAGTGGATGAGTGATGGGTGATTGTTTTTAATACTGTGGGGTTTTAATATTGTGGGGTTTTACAATATATTTTGTAATTTATTTTTGTACACTGCCCTGAATCCACTGGAGAAGGTGAGCCTATAAATTTGATGAAAGAAAGATAGAAAGAAAGAAAGAAAGAGAGAGAGAGGGGGGGGAGGAAGGTAGGAAAGAAAGAAAGAGAGAGAGAGGGAGAGAGAGAGAGAGAAAGAAAGAAAGAAAGAAAGAGAGGGGGAAAGGAAGGTAGGAAAGAAAGAAAGAAAGAGGGAGAAAGAAAGAAAGATAGAAAGAGAGGGGGGAAGGAAGGTAGTAAAAAAAGAAAGAAAGAGAGAGAAAGAAAGATAGATAGAAAGAAAGAAAGAGAGAGGGGGGAATGAAGGTAGGAAAGAAAGAAAGAGAGAGAAAGAAAGAAAGAGAGAGGGGGGAAAGAAGGTAGGAAAGAAAGAAAGAGAGAGAGAGAGAGAAAGAAAGAAAGAGAGGGGGAAGGAAGGTAGGAAAGAAAGAAAGAGAGAGAGAGAGAGAAAGAAAGGGGGAAGGAAGGTAGGAAAGAAAGGAAGGAAGGAAGGAAGAAATGAAAAGAGGGTATCCGCTGATTCGGTCCCCTAATTGATAACACAAGAATCTTACTGCTCTTCTTCCAGCAAAATTACACTTCGATCCTCTGTTATTTCTGAAAATAACGGCGCTGAAAAAATGTGACTTATGATCAGTTTTCACACTTAACAACTTTTGTAGCCTCCCCATGATTATGCTTGGCTGATCATGACTCTCATTCTGGAGAATGAATGAATGAATGAATGAATGAACTCTGACGAAGTCAGAAGGGAGGGATGAAAGCTTAGAAATTTTTAGTGGTTTTAAATAAATTTCAAACATTCCAGAGATCGGGAGGACTATTGCCTTTTGTGTGTGTGTGTGTGTGTGTGTATTGTTTTACATATATATAAAGAGCCATACCTTTTCGAGAGGCGATTGTGGGAAAAGAGCCAGACGGACTGGACGGAGCCGAGGAATGTAACTTTTCATCGCTGAAGCTCAGGCTGTGTCCACACAGTGAGTCAGCACCTGGAACAAAGTTGTCCACTTAGAGTTAGACAGCAAGTCTGTAACAAGAGTTACCGTATTTTTCGGTGTATAAGATGCACCTGTTTCCTCTTCTATCCCCATTCTTTTATTGATTTATTTTATCCTAGATTCTCTCTTCTGTTCTTTCTCTAATTCTATTTCCTCGAAGGTGTCCTCTATTACCTTCATTGTGTATTATTGTGTATTGGACAAAATTTTTAAACAATGATGCCAGCGCCGCTTCCACCCAGGCATTCTGCTTGTACCTCAGGCGGGAGGTGGCCGCGTGAGGCTGGAGGGGAGACGGACAGAAGAGAGGGAAGCTCGTCCGAGGCCAGGAAGGAGGAAAGAGGGGAAAAGCAAGGAGCGCAGACACAGCAGCAGCAGGACAAAAAAGGAGAGTCGAGCGGAGACCAGTAATGCAGGAAGTGACAGCCGCCAATCAGCTGGAGCTTCATTTCCATTGGTGGAACTGTATTCCACCCCGTCCTACCTGCTGCCCACCCCTGCATAGGGGTACATACATAGTACACACAGGCACACAAAAATATACATTATCTACTGTTCTGCCGGGCTCTCTGGTAGGAGCCTCCCGAAAATTCACGGGTACAAATTTCAGACACACACACGTTTGAAAGTTCAAAACAATGTCCTTTATCACAAAATTCAAAAGAAACAAAGCACCCTTTTTGTATTGCAAAGAGCACTCGTCCCAAAACAACCTTGTAGGCTGTACAAGTCCCTTAATCAGACCTTAAGTACTTAGCTAGCAGCTGTGAAGAAACGTCACAGCCCTCCTTCTTCCACAAAGTGAAACACACACACTTTGCTCTGCTTTGGTTTCAAAGGCGTGAAAAATCAACAAACAAAGTCCGGAAAACAGCAAGGCACGATCCTGAAGAACTGCGATCAGATAATCTTCCACAACGGCCAAGCCCATATGCTGCTATTTATATCAGAAGCTCTAATTATTGGAGCCCCACCCAAACACAGGTGGCCTCTCTTATCTCCTGTAATATGTCCTCAATTGGTCTCTTCGATGCATAAGTCTGCGCCTGCGTGGGTCTAACACTTTGCCATCCGAATCAACCAAAGATAATGGTGATTGGCTTCCCGGGCTGTGTGCCAAGCCCCCCTCTTCCATGTCACCCCCCCACCTTCTTCTTCATCCGAGGAAACTGCACTACCTGACTCTGTCGGCAATAAAACAGGCCTAGGACATGTTGACGTTTCCCCTGCATCCACCTCCACATTCCTTGGGGCAGGAGCTGGGGCAGAGCCAACCACAACATCTACTATATAAACTGGTTGCGTATGTACACACAAACACACACGCACAGCTCTTCTAAAATTATACACATTCAACTTCATTTATTGCAGTAAGAAAAACATACCCAGAGCCCAGAAGGGGGGGGGGGGAAATCAATTTTTTTCTACCGGTTCTGCGTACCTGACCGTACCTGTAGGAGACCATCACTGAGAGATATGTATTAAAACCACCAACGCGTAAAGTAAGACTATCATTCGTTCCACTGCTCCAGTGTGTTAGTTTCAGCTCTTGCAAAGGGGACTCGGTGGTTACACGGACTTTCCAATATTTCTGACTCTTGTTCCAGACTCTTTGGGGCAAAACCTCCTTAATGAAGGGTTTGCCATCGGAAAAAAAGATGGAGGCTTCCCTTGGCAAGTGAAAAATAATTCATGGTTAGCTCCAGTTATTTCTGTTCTTAAGTTCAGCAAAACCTCAAGCGCTCCACTTAAATATAGCCCGTTAGCTACTTAACAGTTGTAACAAAAACTACGTTGGGGAAAAAAAGAAAGCTAAAGAAGAGATACTAGGGCTGCTTCTCCACCACCATTTCAGAAAAAGTTTTTTTCCTTCCCTTTTACACCCTCGCTGGTGTGACGTTGTGCCTGTGGTAGGGGCCCCATCCTGCCATTAGTGGGTTCCCACAATAAGCATCTATTGGATGGGACGATAAGTCTTCGGCTCAGAAAATGTGGGTCTTTGCAAGTCGTTAGATCCACCTGCACAAGGTGTAGGGGGGGGGGAGCCAGAAGGACGGGGCTACTACAGGCAAAAGAGCATTTTGCTCCTGAATATAAGCAGAGACGGATGGTTTATATAAACAGCCCTTTGGGGCAGGCCAAATCAGGAACCTGAGTGTATAGTTGTGGGGTACCATGAGATCTTGCCAATTTCAATCAAAATGAAGCAATCTTGAGTTCCTCTTCCCTGTCTTTCTTTCTTCTCTGTTCTGTCTTTTCCTTCCTTCCTTCCTTCCTTCCTTCTTCCTTCTCTTTTCCCTCTTTCCCTCTTTCCCTCCCTATCTTTCTTTCTTTCTTTCTTTTTCTTCTCTGTTCTGTCTTTTCCTTCCTTCCTTCCTTTCTCTCTTTCCTTTTCTGTCTTTTGCTCCCTCCCTTTCTTTCTTCTCTGTTCTGTTGTTTCCTTCATTCCTTTCTTCCCCTCCTTTTCTGTCTTTTGCTCCCTCCTTCCCTCCCTTTCTTTCTTCTCTTTTCTGTCTCTTCCACCCTTCCCTCTCCCTCCTCTTTTATTTCTTTTTCCTTTCCCTCCTTCCATCTCTCTTCTGTCTTTTCCTCCCTGTCTCCCTTCCCTGTCTGTTTTCCTTCATCCCTCCCTCCCTTTCCCTCCTTCTCTATTCCACCGTTCTCTTTTCTGTCTTTTCCTTCCTTCCTTCCTTCCTTCCTTCCTTTCTTCCTTTCTCTCTTTCAACTTATCTATTTACTTACTTAGGGTTAAACTGCTATTTCCATCACCACTCTTGAAATATTATTTCTCCATGTTCCTCTACTACATTAACCAATTAATTATGTTCTAGCTGTTTCCTCCATAGACTATAGACAAATCTTTGTGTAAAAACAACAACAACAACCAGGCAGTCATTTGACTGGTTTCCTTTCCTTATTTAACCTAAGCATGAAATTAGAATCTTGGCTGCTTTCTTTGGCCTTTTCGCAAATGTTCTGTTGGTCAGTAGGAGAAAAATCTCCCAATTCTTTCTCTATCAGAGAAATGCTGTTGAATTGAGACATTCTTCCTTTGTAGGAGGAGGAGGAGGGCGTGCATTTTTAAAATCTGTACTAAAATGTTCCTAAAAGTGATTTGGGAGTGATCTCATTCATTAGCTACAAGTGGTTAAGCTGAATAATGGCTCCATGCAGCCCTTTCGTTCGTATTCCCCTTATGTGGGCCAAAGACGATCCTTTCCTCCTGCGTTCACAAAAAGGGACAGTTGACAGTCTTCTAGGCTACAGAGCTTCACCACCCAGGAGTTGCCACTGGTAGCATCAGATGCTGACATTCTAGAAAGATGTGGAGACTTTGGAAAGAGTGCAGAGAAGAGCAACAAAGAGGATTAGGGGACTGGAGGCTAAAACATATGAAGAACGGTTGCAGGAACTGGGCATGGCTAGTTTGATGAAAAGAAGGACCAGGGGAGACATGATAGCAACGTTCCAGTATCTCGGTGGATACTACAAAGAGGGAGTCAAACTATTCTCCAAAGCACCTGAGGGTAGAACAAGAAGCAATGGGTAGAAACTAAATAAGGAGAGAAGCAACTTAGAACTAAGGAGGAATTTCGTGACAGTCAGAACAATTAATCCATGGAACAACTTGCCTGCAGAAGTTGTGAATGCTCCAACATTGGAGGCTTTTAAGAAGAAATTGGACCACTGTTTGTCTGAAATGGTATAGGGTTTCCTGATTGAGCAGGGGGTTGGTCTAAAAGACCTCCAAGATCTCTTCCAACTCTGTTATTCTGAGCAGCTCGCCTTCAGAAGTTGGGTGCTCCATCACTAGAGGTGTCAAGCCAGTGCAGAAGTTGGAGATAAATCAACGCCTTGACACACTGTCTAGAGGAGGCCTGATGCTTATGGGAAGTTGGGAAGGGTGGTTTCCAGGAAGGAGCAGACACAGCCACAAAGCATTCTTTTAAGGGGTTCAAGGCCATCCTGTGCCCATCCACCTGGCCAGAAGCAGAAGGAGGATTTGCCACGCTGGCACAATCTGACTGGACAATGTGACAAGTGGTTGGAGGGATGAAGGATGTGAACTTTCAACTGGGTGGAAAACTCAGATTCAGGTTCCCAGTGTGAGTGCCAGGATGGGTGCGGCAATAAATTGGATTACTGACCCCCTCAGAGAGGGTCCGCAACTTGGGTGTCCTCCTCAATCCACAGCTCACATTAGAGAACAATGTTTCAGCTGTGGTGAGGGGGGCGTTTGCCCAGGTTCGCCTGGTGCACCAGTTGTGGCCCTACCTGGACCGGGAGTCACTGCTCACAGTCACTCATGCCCTCATCACCTCGAGGCTCGACTACTGTAACGTTCTCTATATGGGGCTACCTTTGAATAGTGTTCGGAAACTTCAGATCGTGAAGAATGCAGCTATTAGAGCCATCATGGGCTTCCCTAGGTATGCCTATGTTACTCCGCAGTCTGCATTGGTTGCCAAACAGTTTCCGGTCACAATTCAAAGTGTTGGTTATGATCTATAAATCCCTACATGGCATCGGACCAGAATATCTCCAGGACCGCCTTCTGCCGCACGAATCCCAGTGACCAGTTAGGTCCCACAGAGTTGGCCTTCTCTGGGTCCCATCAACGAAACAATGTCATCTGGCGGGACCCAGGGGAATAGCCTTCTCCATGGCGGCCCCAACACTCTGGAATCAACTCCCCCCAGAGATTAGGACTGCCCCCACCCTCCTTGCCTTTCACAAACTCCTTAATACCCACCTCTACCGTCAGTCATGGGGAAATTGATTCCCCTGGGCCGTTTCCGCTTTACATATGGTTTGTATGAGATGTATGATTGTTTTTTATATTAAGGGTTTTTAATTGTTTTAACCATTGGATTTGTACTGTTTTGTTGTTGTGAGCCACTCCAAGTCTCCGGAGAGGGGCGGCATACAAATCTAATCAATCAATCAATCAATCAATAAACAAACAAACAAACAAACAAACAAACTCTGCTGTGATGGGTGCCCAGATTTGTGCGTGATGGGTGCCCAAGATTTTTCTCGCCGATTGCTGAGTTTTGAATTTTTTGGCTGAAGGAGAACGGGTATGGCGCCCCTGCCTTGATTGACCTTTGCTCTCTGGAGTAGGGTGATGAGCCCAAGTTTCATCTCCCATCACTCTACAGTTGAGAAAAGCCTCATCTTCAATCTCGAAACGGTCACAAAATTCTCAGGTAGCACTGACTCTGTCGATGTTGTGCGCTTCAGTCAGCACCTTGAGCACCCATCATGCACAAATGTTGGGCCCCCATCACAGCACCGTTCCTGCCCTTAGCATTCAGGTAGCGTACCACAGCACCCACTTTGCCCTTGGAGGGAAACGGAATGAGGGTGCTCATCTCTAACCTTCCCCACAACACCAGTCGATGATCTACTGACCCCTGGCACTACTCGTTCCCTTCCGTTGGCTTCCTGCTATACGACAGTCATACCAACTTCCCCTGCGAACATTCTCCACAGGAGCTAAGTGCCTTGTAACCTTATTTTCCAGATAACTTAATTTATTTTATATAAATTATAGGCTGCCTAACTCCTTCTGGACTCTGTAACTATGGCTGCATAGCTAGAGAAAGAGGGAGATTGTGATCCCGCTGTGTAGAGCCCTGGTGGGACCCCATTTGGAATAGTACTGTGTCCAGTTCTGGAGACCTCACCTACAAAAAGAGATGGATAAAATTGAACAGGTCCAAAGACGGGCTACAAAAATGGTGGAAGGTCTTAAGCATCAAACTTATCAGGAAAGACTCAATGAACTCAATCTGTATAGTCTGGAGGACAGAAGGAAAAGGGGGGACACGATCGAAACATTTAAATAGGTTAAAGGTTTAAATAAGGTCCAGGAGGGAAGTGTTTTTAATAGGAAAGTGAACACAAGAACAAGGGGGCACAATCTGAGCTTAGTTGGGGGAAAGATCAGAAGCAACGTGAGAAAA
Organism: Erythrolamprus reginae; assembly: GCF_031021105.1. Lineage (NCBI taxonomy): Eukaryota > Metazoa > Chordata > Lepidosauria > Squamata > Dipsadidae > Erythrolamprus > Erythrolamprus reginae. Next base: position 136,363,460 of record NC_091953.1, on the reverse strand, counting down.
TATTATTTTACTGAAAAAGTAGTAGATCCTTGGAACAAACTTCCAGCAGTGGTTGGTAAATCCACAGTAACTGAATTTATACATGCCTGGGATAAATATAGACCCATGCCAGGATAAAATACAGTAAATAGTATAAGGGCAGACTAGATGGACCATGTGGTCTATCTTCTATGTTTGTATGTTTCTATATACCAAAATGTTTTTCCTGTTAGTGACTACTTCACCTTCAACTGCATCAACACATGAGGGCAAAATAGATTTAAACCAAATGTCAACCGCTCCAAACTAGACTGCCAAAAATATGACTTCAGCAAGAGAGCGATTAACGCCTGGAATGCATTACCTGACTCTGTGGTTTCTACTAGTAACCTCAAAAACATTAACTTTAGACTATCTACAGTTGACCTCTCCCCTTTTCTAAGAGGTCTGTAAGGGGCGTGCATAAGGGCACCATTGTGCCTACCGTTGGTAAATCCACAGTCACTGAATTGAAACATGCCTGGGATAAACATAGATCCATCCTAAGATAAAATACAGGAAACAGCATAAGGGCAGACTTAGATGGACCAGGAGATCTTTTTGTACCATCATTCTTCTATGTTTCTATGTGGAAGCTGGGAGGGGGGAAGTAGTAGATGCTTGGAACAAACTTCCAGCAGACGTTTTTGGTAAATCCACAGTCACTGAATTGAAACACGCCTGGGATAAACATAGATCCATCCTATGATAAAATACAGGAAATAGTAGAAGGGCAGACTAGATGGACCAGGAGGTATTTTTGTGCCGTCAATCTTCTATGTTTCTATGTGGAAGCTGGGAGGGGGAGTAGTAGATGCTTGGAACAAACTTCCAGCAGACGTGGTTGGTAAATCCACAGTCACTGAATTGAAAAACGCCTGGGATAAGCATAGATCCATCCTATGATAAAATACAGGAAATAGTGTAAGGGCAGACTAGATGGACCAGGAGGTCTTTTTGTGCCGTCAATCTTCTATGTTTCTATGTGGAAGCTGGAAGTGGGGAAGTAGTAGATGCTTGGAACAAACCTCCAGCAGACGTGGTTGGTAAATCCACAGTCACTGAATTTAAACCTGCCTGGGATAAACATAGATCCATGCTAAGATAAAATACAGGAAATAGTGTAAGGGCAGACTAGATGGACCAGGAGGTATTTTTGTGCCGTCAATCTTCTATGTTTCTATGTGGAAGCTGGGAGGGGGGGGGGGTAGTAGATGCTTGGAACAAACTTCCAGCAGACGTGGTTGGTGAATCCACAGTCACTGAATTGAAACACACCTGGGATAAACATAGATCCATCCTAAGATAAAATACAGGAAACAGCATAAGGGCAGACTAGATGGACCAGGAGGTCTTCTTCTATGTTTCTATGTAACCCTCCTACTACTACGGGTAGCAGGGGAAAAAGATAATAAGCCACATACTGGCTGAGGATTTTGCCGCCTTCTGTGTCTGCAACCCAGGAAGGCCGGTGTGAATCTGCAAGCTGTTCAAATCGGAGGAAATTAAAGGGTAGGATGTGTGTTCTTCCTTCCAATAAACGTTGTTTACAGACAGAAACATCGCCCGCTGGATCAGCCTCCTTCTTCGCTGCCACAGATGGGTTTTCACCACCCGCCTCCTCCCGGCCTGGTTTCTCCCACACTGACATTTTGCAAAAAAAAATAAAAACAAAAACCCACGTTGCCAAGGAAACCGGGCAGTCTCCGTGAAAAAATTGGTACTACGCATTCGACTCCAGACGTGGGAGGGAAAAGGACACGGATGCCAAGGGAGGAAGGAGGGTTTAAGTTGAAGAACGGATGCCCGGCTGCGGACCCAACACGGGGAGCGTTGCTAAATGGCCGCAAAGGGCAAATCGACGCGTTCGGAGTCTTGTGAGAATAAAGAGCCTTTATTCCAAGGAAAAGAAATAAAAATCCCCATTTTTTTAAAAAAAAAATTCCCCCTTCCCGGCTTTCACATAGAAACATAGACGATTGACGGCAGAAAAAGACCTCTTGGTCCATCTAGTCTGACCTTATTCTATTTCCTGTATTTTATCTTAGGATGGATCTGTTTAAATTCAGTGATTGTGGATTTACCAACAATGTCTGCTGGACGTTTGTTCCAAGCATCTACTACTCTTTCAGTCAAATCATATTTTCTCACGTGGCTTCTGATCTTTGCCCCAACTACCCTCAGATTGTGTCCCCTTGTCCTTGTGTTTTAAAAAAAAATTAAATTTTAAAAATTCCCCCCTCCCGGCTTTCACATAGAAACATAGAAGATTGACAGCAGAAAAAGACCTCCTGGTCCATCTAGTCTGCCCTTATCCTATTTCCTGTATTTTATCTTAGGATGGATAGATGTTTATCCCAGGCATGTTTAAATTCAGTGGATTTACCAATCACGTTTGCTGGAAGTTTGTTCCAAGCATCTACTCCTCTTTCAGTCAAATCATATTTTCTCACGTTTCTTCTAATCTTTGCCCCAACTAACCTCAGATTGTGCCCCCTTGTTCTTGGGTTCACTTTCCTATTAAAAACACTTCCCTCCTGAACCTTATTTAACCCTTGAACATACTTAAATGTTTCTATCATGTCCCCCCTTTCCCTTCTGTCCTCCAGACTATACAGATTTTATTATTTATTTATTTATTACTTAGATTTGTATGCCGCCCCTCTCCGAAGACTCGGGGCGGCTCACAACATGTAGAAACAAATCATGGGTAATCAGACAAGTTTAAAATGTTTAAATATTAAAAACCCCATATGCTAACAGACACACACACAGACATACCATGCATAAATTAAACGTGCCCAGGGGGAGATGTTTCAGTTCCCCCATGCCTGACAGCAAAGGTGGGTTTTAAGGAGTTTACGGAAGGCAGGAAGAGCAGGGGCAGTCCTAATCTCCGGGGGGAGTTGGTTCCAGAGGGCCGGTGCCGCCACAGAGAAGGCTCTTCCCCTGGGGCCCGCCAACCGACATTGTTTAGTTGACGGAACCCGGAGAAGGCCCACTCTGTGGGACCTAATCGGTCGCTGGGATTCGTGCGGCAGGAGGCGGTCTCGGAGATATTCTGGTCCGATGCCATGAAGGGCTTTAAAGGTCGTAACCAACACTTTGAATTGTGACCGGAAATTGATCGGCAGCCAATGCAGACTGCGGAGTGATGGTGAAACATGGGCATATCTAGGTAGGCCCATGACTGCTCTCGCAGCTGCATTCTGCACGATCTGAAGTTTCCGAACACTTTTCAAAGGTAGCCCCATGTAGAGAGATGGAGTTCATTAAGTCTTTCCTGATAAGTTTGATGCTTCCACCATTTTTGTAGCCCATCTTTGGACCCGTTCAATTTGATCCATATCCTTATTGTAGGCGAGGTCTCCAGAACTGAACACAGGAAAGCAAAATTAGAAAGAAAAAAGAAGTTGCAGCTCAGCAGCCGTGTAAGCGATTTGTGTGGGGTTTATATATTTTTTTTCCTTCATCTAAATTGATGGGAAAAACAAGCTATTCTCAGCCCGAGCGGCCTTCTACTTCCAGACACCCTGCAATTATTCAGTCTCCAGGGCGGGATTCCTCAAACCGTGGTCTGTGGACCACCAATGGTCAGCCGCGAGAGTGGAAATTGTCTCTTCACCTAAATGGATTACTGGCGGGAACTCAGTTTGGCTGCTCCAGAGATTAGGATTCAAGTAGCAGCACGAAGTTTTACAAATTCAGAGATCGGGTCAAAGTGAAGTGGGGGCCGTAATTGGTGATGAGTCCACGCTAAGTAGAAGTGACACCTCGTGTAAGCTGTCTGAAAAGTGCAGTGGAGAAAATACGGAGATAGATATCTACACTATTAGAGGTCTAGAGGTCAATCAATCAATCAGAATAGAGCATAATAATAATACCTTCGGGACTGCCTGCTGCCACACGAATCCCAGTGACCGATTAGGTCCCACAGAGTTGGCCTTCTCCGGATCCTGTCAACATAACAATGCCATCTGATGGGACCCAGGGGAAGAGTCTTCTCTGTGGCGGCCCCAGCCCTTTGGTATCAGCTCCCCCTGGAGATTAGGACTGTCCCCACCCTCCTTGTCTTTCGCAAACTATTGAAAACTCATCTATGTCACCAGGCATGGAGGAATTGATATATCCATAGCAGTCTTGACTTTATGTATGGTGTGTTTGGGTTGTATGATTGCTTTTAATAGGGGTTTTTAAAACTGTTTTAGCATTGGATTTTATATGAAGTTTTACTTGTGAGCCACTCCGAGTCCTTGGAGAGGGGCGGCATACAAATCTAATAAATTATTATTATTATTATTATTATTATTATTATTATTATTATTATTTAGATTTGTATGCCGCCCCTCTCCGAAGACTCGGAGTGGCACTTGGAGCATCCTGGGCATAAACTGTTTCAACTCCTACCTTCAAAACGTCACTACAGAGTACTGCACACCAAGACAACTAGACACAAGAACAGTTTTTTCCTGAACGCCATCACTCTGCTAAACAAATAATTCCCTCCACACTGTCAAACTATTTACTAAGTCTGCACTTCTATTACTACTAGTTTTTTCTCATCGTTCCTATCCCCCATCTCCTCCTACGTAGGACTGTATGACTGTAACTTGTTGCTTGTATCCTTAAGATTTTTTATTAATATTGATTGTTTCCTCATTGCTTATTTGTGCCCTATGACAATCATTAAGTGTTGTACCTCACGATTCTTGACAAATGTATATTTTCTTTTATGTATGTAGAGAACATAGACACCTGTTCTGCCGGTGTGTCCCAATCGCCCGTAATTACAGGGTAATTAGTCCAAAAAGACACACACCACACGATAGAAGGAAAACCAAAAGTCTTTATCAACAGAAAAGCAGAAGACACTCCCTATTTAAATGTCAAAGGGATTTTCTGGTACACACAAGGCACAGGTTAAATGCAATCCAATTTCTCACCCAGTAACTGGGAAATTGAATCCAATTCCAAAGTCCAGAAAGTCCATACACAATTTTTAACAGGGAAACAGCAAAACCACGATCTTGACGAAACTATGAATCAGATAAACTTCCACGAGGCTAAATCAGCACACTGCTCTTTTTATCTGTAGCACTAATTACAGCAGCCCCACCCAACCACAGGTGGCCTCACTTATCTCCTGTAATAATCCTTCAGTTGTTCTCTCTTATGCATCACACTACACATGCGTGGGTCCGTCATAGGTTCTTGTTCAGAATCCAGGGATGATAAGGATGATTGATCTCCTCCTGGGCTGTCTGCCAAACTCCCCTCTTCCCTGTCACTCACGCTTCCTTCATCGGAGGAGACTTCATCGGGAGATTCTATCGGGAGCAAAACAGGCCTGTGGCATGTGGATGTTTCCACCACATCCACCTCCACATTTCTTGGGGCAGGAGCTGGGCCAGAGCCAACCACAACAGGCACCAAAGTCAAATTCCTTACGTGTGCAATCACACTTGGCCAATGAAGAATAAAGAAAAGAATTAAATTAAGAATTTAAGAATTAAGAAAAACATTCCTTTCCTGACATCAAGCTGTGTAAACAATCCAACCTGATCAAGGCCATAGGTAGTAGCCTCAGGGGGAAAATGTCTTAGCAAAAGTTTTAGCGGTGCCGAAACAGCCATAATCTACTCCCAACAGCGATCTAAGTAATGCCTACAAGATCATATGCTGCAGCGTCCTGCCTGTCAACGACTACTTCAGTTTCAACCAAAACAACACAGGAGCACATCACAAATTCAAGCTCACACACGGCGGAGACGCAAAGCTGTGCATGCAGCCAGGGGTGGGCAGCAGGCAGAATGGGGTGGAACACAGTTCCACCGGCGGAAATGAACCTGCATGCACAGCTCCAGCTGATTGGCAGCTGTCACTTCCTGGATTACCGGGCTCGGCTCGGCTCTCCTTTTTTCCCCTGCTGCTTCTGTGTCTGCGCTCCTCGCTTTTTTCCTCTTTCCTCCTTCCTGGCCCTCGGACAAGCTTCCCTCTCTCCTGTCCAGCTCCCCTCCAGCCTCACGTGGCCACCTCCAAAGCAGTCTGGGCTGCGGTCCTTTTCCCCTCACGAAGCCCTCACTCTGCCCACAACTGAGATGAAAAGGCATCCTGCGGCAATAACAGTTTACTTGAACAATGATGATCAGTCAAGCCACTCCCACCTGGTCACATGGTTGGCAAGCCACTCCTACCCAGTCATATGACCATCAAGCCATACCCACAGTGTGGCGGTAAAACATTTGGCTGCCCATCAGTGCACGCAGCTCAACTTTTACTACTGGTGCGGTGTCCACGTACGTACCGGTAGGAACCCGATACTGATTACGATCCTAACCACGGTCATAATTTGAAGATTATCTGTGCAGGAGATTATTTTTGATGCTTGGTTTTTGCCAGTGGAGGCCTATGTAGGATGTAGTTGCGCCACGAAAAGAGAAAGATGGAAAAGAAGACGTCACCATCTTACTTTCCGAGTCGCTGATGCTGGTGCTGCTCCGTCTCTTCATCTTCTCCAGGTGTTCCTCGTATTGGAAGTGCCTGTCCTTCACGGGGGAAGAGAAGTCCTCTATCACCGCATCGAACTCGCACAGGACGTCCGCTAGTTCTCCACCGTCTTCCACCAAATCTGCCAAACCAGAAACGAAGAGGCATTTCTTTTAAAAAATATTTTTTTATTAAGTGTAAATACTTGGCTGCATAGCTAGAGGTATAACAAGCAGGAAGAGGGAGATTGTGATCCCGCTGTATAGAGCGCTGGTGAGACCCCATTTGGAATGATACGGTGCTCAGTTCTGGAGACCTCACCTACAAAAAGAGATGGATAAAATTGAACAGGTCCAAAGACAGGCTACAAGAATAGTGGAAGGTCTTAAGCATAAGACTTCATGAACTCAATCTGTCTAGTCTGGAGGACAGAAGGAAAAGGGGGGGACATGATAGAAACATTTAAATATGTTCAATGGTTAAATAAGGTTCAGGAGGGAATTGTTTTTAATAGGAAAGTGAACACAAGAACAAGGGGGGGGGGGGAATCTGAGGTTAGTTGGGGGAAAGATCAGAAGCCACGTGAGAAAATATTGTTTTACTGAAAGAGGAGTAGATGCTTGGAACAAACCAGATGTGGTTGGTAAATCCATTGAATTTAAACATGCCTGGGATAAACATACCTATCCTAGGATAAAATACAGAAAATAGTATAAGGGCAGACTAGATGGACCCTGAGGTCTTTTTCTGCCGTTAATCTTCTAGGTTCCTAGGTTTCTATGAATGAGGAAGGAAGGGAGGGAGGAAGAATCCACAGTAACTGGGATAAACATATATCCATTGTAAGATAAAATACAGGAAAGAGTAGAAGGGCAGACTAGATGGACCAGGAGGTATTTTTCTGTCAATCTTCTATGATTGTATGTTTCTATATACCAAAATGTTCTTCCTGTTAGCGACTACTTCACCTTCAACCGCATCAACACATGAGCACGAAATAGATTTAAACTAAATGTCAACCGCTCCAAACTAGACTGCAATAAATATGACTTCAGCAATAGAGCGATCAACGCCTGGAATGCATTACCTGTCTCTGTGGTTTCTACTCGTAACCCCAAAAACTTTAACCTTAGACTGTCTACACTCACCCCCTTTCTAAGAGGTCTGTAAGGGGCGTGCATAAGGGCACCATTGTCCATCCCTGTCCTACTGTCGTATTGTCTTCTACCATTACTTTTTATCGTTACTTATCTAATGTTTTATTTTTTAGAAATTACTATCCTATAATTGTTTGACAAATATATAAATAAAATAAAATAAAATAAACTGGCCAACAGACCCACAAGTTGCGATGGAATATCTGGATTCCAGAGCAGCTAAAATCGTAAAAATAAAATAAATGATAGCAATTTTCCAATACTGGAGGGGCTGCCACAGAGAGGAGGACGGGGGTCAAGCTATTTTGCAAAGCCCCTCAAGGCGAGACAAGGAAGAATGGGTGAAAACTGACCCAGGAGAGATTCGACCAGGAAATAAGGAAGTAAGAGCCCAAACACTTGAGACTTTCAAAGGGAGATTGGTGTAGATCCCTTCCAACTGAAATAACAATCTAATCTTTACCAACCAAGAGTTGGGACGATGGGCCAAGTCAACCCTTTGGGGACTCTCCAGTCTCCAGATGAAGGACCTTGGGTGAAAGCCCCCCCCCCCCCCTCATTCACACCACCCACTCAATGACCGACCGGGAGAGCTTGAACTTGGGGTCAGTGAAGGACCTGCGTTTGTTCACCTGTTGAGTCTGCAGCCCCCTCCGGTTTCCTTAAGGGGGGTGGGCTCAGTGTATCATGGGAATGCAGTTTAAAGAGAGACTTAAGAGGCGAGGGTCTCCTACCCTGCTGCCTCCCCCCCCCGAACTCCTTTGTCTCCAGTGAGGGGATGGAGGCAGGCAAAGTGGGGAGAAATCTGGGGGGGGAGAGAGAGAGAAAGAAAGAGAGAAAGAAAGAAAGAGAAAAAGAGAGAGAAAGAGGGGAGGGAAGGAGGGAGAGAGAGGGGGGAGAAAGAGAAAGAGAGAGAAGGAGAGAAAGAAAGAAAGATGGGGAGGGAAGGAGGGAGAGAGGGAGGGATAGAGAAAGTGAGAGAGAAAAAAGAGAAAAAGAAAGAAAAGAGAGAAGAAAGAGACAGAGAGAGAGAAAGGGAGAAAGAGAGAAAGAGAAAGGGAGAAAGAGAAAGGGAGAAAGAGAGAAAGAGCAAGAAAGAGAAAGGGGGAGGGAAGGAGGGAGAGACAAAGGGGGGAGAAAGAGGGAGAGAAGGACAGAAAGAAAGAGAGAGAGAGAAAGAGAGGGGAGGGAAGGGAAGGAGGGAGGGAGGGAAAGAGAGAGAGGGAGGGAGAGAGGGAAAGAAAGAAAGAGAGAGAAATAGAGAGGGGGAGGGAAGGAGGGAGAGAGAGAGAAATAAAAAAGAGAGAAAGAGAATGGGAGAAAGAGAGAAAAAAAGAGTGAGGGGGAGGGACGGAGGGATGGAGAAAGAGAGAGAAAGGGAGAAAGGGAAAAAGAGAGAGAGAGAATATGAGAGAAAGAGAGGGAGAAAGAGAGGGGGGGAAGGAAGGAGTGAAGGAGAGAGAGGGGGGAGAGGGAGAGAGGGACCACTGGCCGGCATCGCCAACCGGGCGCCCCCCGCGCCTCTCCCTCTCCTCCCGGGACTCACCGGGGCTTCGCGGGCTCCTCTGAGCTCTGCAGGGCTTCATGGCATCGGGCGGCCGAGCTGCAGAGCCGGGCAGGAGGCGAGAGCGCACCGCCGCCCTCCGCCGACAGCCGCCCCCCCCCCCCGCCGCCGCTTCTGCTTTGGCCGCTGCCGACGCCTAGAAAGAGGAGGAGGAGGGAAAAGAAAGGAGGGAGGAGAAGGAAGGAAGACGGAGGAGGAAAAAAGGAGGAGGAGGGGGGAAAACGAGGGAGGGGGAACAAAGAAGGAGGTAGAAAAAGGGAGGAGGAAAAAAGGAGGGAGGGAGAGGGGGGAAAGGAGGGAGAGAAGAAAGGAGGAAGAGGAAAAAGAAGGGAGGGAGGAGGAGGAAGAAAGAAAGGAGGAGGGAAAAAAGAAAGGAGGAGGAGGAAGAGGAAAAAGAGAGTAGGGAAGAGGAAGAGGAAAAAAGAAAGGAGGAAGAAAAAAGGAGGAGAAAGGAAGAGGAAGAATAAAGGAGAAGAGGGGGGAAAGGGGGAAGAGAAGAAAGGGGAAGTGGAAAAAGAAGGGAGAGAGGAGGAGGAGGAGGAGGAGGAAAGGAGGAGGAGGAAAGAGGAAAGGAGGAGGAGGTGGAGGAGGAGGAAGAGGGGGAAAAGGAGGGAAGAAGAGAGGGGAAAGGTGGAAGAGAAGAAAGGAGGAAGAGGAAAAAGAAGGGAGAGAGGATGAGGGGGGAGAAGGAGGATGAAAAAAGAAAGGAGGATTGTGGAAGAGGAAAAAGAAAGGAGGGAAGAGGAGGAGGAAGAAAGGAAGAAGAGGAAAAAGGAGGAGGAGGAGGAGGAAGAGGAGGCAAGCTCAAGACTCTTCTCCCGCTAAGCCACCCTTTCCCCCAGGATACCATCCACTAGTGTGTCTCCACCACCCGGGTTTTCTCCTACTAGCCTGCTACATGGTCTTGCCTCTATCCATGATCAAAGCTCCCGGCATCCTATAACATCCAGTTCTGAGCAGAACCCATAAAATCAGCTTCCGGGGCCATGGAAGTGGAGAAATCTCTCTAGGTATTGTTTAAAGTGTGTCTTTATCTAATCCAATTGCTAAACAAATGACAAGGCTGTTTGGTTAGATCATCCATTGTTGGCCAACAGCTCCCAACAAGAGGCATCTATCGGACTTTATCAAAGAGTCTGGGACATCTGCAACCCAATGGAATTAAGGGAGTAATTTAATTTATTAAATTTATAAGCTGCCCAATTCCTTTGGGAGGGTTTTGCCTTCTCTTTCTGCTCAAGATCCCGATGGACAATTGGGGGGCCACTGTGTGACACAGAATGCTGGACTTGATGGGCTTTGGCCTGATTCAGCTGGGCTCTTCTTAGGTTCTTAGGTTCTTTTGGACTCTGGGTTGTGTACTAGCATTAATTGCAGGTTTGTCAAGTTGTAATTTATTGCCAATGTAATTTATTTTCTAGTTCTCCCTTTCAACGATTACTTCAGCTTCAACCACAACAACACAAGAGCACATAACAGATTCAAGCTCAATATTAACGGCTCCAAACTTCACTGTAAAAAAATACAACTTTAGTAATGGAGTTGTCGAAGCGTGGAACTCATTACCGGACTCTGTAGTGTCATCCCCTAACCCCGAATATTTTACCCTTAGACTATGCAAGGTTGACCTCTCCAGATTCCTAAGAGGTCAGTAAGAGGCGGAGTACAAGTGCACTAGGGTGCCTTCCGTCCCCTGTCCTATTGCTCTCCTATATCTCCTATATCTTGTCTTCTATCCCTATATCTTTCTTCTATTCTCTCATCGATTTATTTTATCCTATATTCTCTCTTCTATTCTTTCTCTAATTCTACTTCCTCAAAGGTGTCCTCTATTACCTTCATTGTGTATTATTGTGTATTGGACTAAATGAATGAACGACGAACGAACGAACGAACCAACCAACCAACCAACCAACCAACCAACCAACCAACCAACAAATAAACAAACAAAATACAGTAATTTATTGCCAATATAATTTATTTTCTAGTTCTCCCTCTTTCCTTTCCCTGTAGGCTATTTGGTTGCATGTCTTGATTTTAATTATTGCTCCTTTGGGATGCAAAGCTGTAATCGGCATCTCCCAAAAAGCAGTGGTCCCCCCACCCCCACCCAAAAAACCCACGAGAAAGGTTGCTTCCCTTCAAAGAAGCAATTGCAGCCAGCTGCAAGTCAAGCCAGAAAATATTATTCTTTCTCCTTGGTTTCAAAGAAAGGCAGAGGTTGGGGTTGGTTTCCTTTTGTCCTAGACATCGTTTTGACTCCTACCTTCAAAGTGATGCTACAGAGCCCTGCACACCAAGACAACTAGACACAAGAACAGTTTTTCCCCAAACGCCATCACTCTGCTAAACAAATAATTCCCTCAGCACTGTCAGACTATTCACTAAGGCTGCTTTGCTATTACTATCATCAGTCTTCTCATTCTTCTTATCATCTATCTCCTCCCACCTATGAGTGTAAATAGTTTCCTTGTATCCTTACTACTTATATTAATATTGTTTCCAGATTGCTTATTTGTCCCCTATGACAATCATTAAGTGTTGAACCTCATGATTCTTGACAAATGTCTCTTTTTCTTTTATGTACAGAGCATAGGCACAAATGACAAATCCCTTCAAATTCCTTGTGTGTCACAGCATACCTGGCCAATAGAGAATTCTATTCTATTCATCTAATTTTATTCTAATTCTAATCTATTCTGTTCTATTCATTCTAATTGTAATTGTAATTCTATTCTATTCATTCTCATTCTATTCTATTGATCTAATTATATTCTATTCATTCTAATTCTATTCTTATTTATTCTATTCATTCGAATTCTATTCTATTCATTCCAATTCTATTCAGTTCTATTCTACTAATTCTAATTCTATCCTACCCTATTGCCCATCTGGAATACCAACCATGATGACAAAAGAAGTTATTTGACTCCCTGGCGGTTGTAGCTCCAGGGAAGGCATTTCTCCCACCCCGTTAAGAGAGAAGAACGTTTTCCTGTCCGCCTATTTCTCCTTGCACAAGCTTCACAGCTCTCTGACCCTGAGCAGATAGGTGGGGGAAAGCTCAGGTAAACAAAACACGCTGCCCAAATTGTGTAAATCCCCCACCACCAACACTCTGGCGGTGACACATCCGTCCTTGAGTGGGATAAAATTATTTAAATATTTCACTGCCACCCTTATCTCGGTGTCGTGGTCTGCAAAACAGCCTTGGGAGGCCAAAAGTATCAAAGTTCCAGATAACACCCAAATTTAAATCACTGTCCGAGTCAAAATACTCCTGAAAGTTCCAATTTATTGCCGGAGCCATCCTGGCACCTACACTGGGGCACCTGAATCTAAGCTTCCCACCCAGTTGACAGTTCGCATCCCTTGTCCCCCCTCACCCACAAACTTGTCATGTTGCCCACTCAGGTTGCACCAGCATGGCAAGTCCTCCTTCCGCTTCCGCCCAGGTGGGTGGGCATAGGATGTCCTTGAACCACTCGAAAGAATGCTTTGTGTCCCTCATGAAAATCACCCCTGCCAAGGTCCCCTTCCCTTTCCTTCCTTCTCCCCCCTCTCCTTCCCATCCCTGCCCCTTTTACAAATTTTCCTCCCATCACGGAGTCATTTTGAGGATTTCATTACGCTGGGCGAGACTGCAAATTATATTTTTAGTTATCCAAACCAGGTAACGTATATTTTTTAGCTGTTGGAGAGAATTTCCTCCGAAGAAGTTGTGTTCCCTCTAGTGGAGAAATAAAACAGGCGAACCCAACATCTCCAGAAGGTGGCTTGCAATGACATCACTTCAACCGGTCAGTATTTATTGTTATTCTGAGTACTTTCAATGTCGCGCAATTGTAGAAATTTAAAATACGATATTCGGTTGGTATTAAAACACCCGACACCACCAGCAAGTGTACAAAATAATTTATTACAGCATTACATTGTTGAATTCTTTGCAGTAAAGTTTTCATTCAACTATCGATCATAAGTAAATGACAAAGGAGGTTGTCTTCATTGACATCTTGGTAAAAGTTCCCTTTTTTAAATTTTGCATAGGATCTCCATCATTTAAATATTTACATTACTCCAAAAAAAAAAAACCCTTATTAAAAACAAACTGGTTCCATTGTTGTTGTTTTTCAAAACAAAAGATTTGTTTTTGTTGTTTCTATACAAGTAAATTTTCTTTTATATTTTCAGGAACAGTTATTTATTTCCTGAAGAGGGGGGAAATAAACAAGATTTAAAAACTGAATCGCTGATATATTTATACGTGAAGGGCAGGTACATTAACTTATAAAAAATGAGCAGGGAAAAAAAAGATGAAATGCAATTTATAATTAGATGAAGTTCTGCTTTTGTAAAAAATAACCTTATTCAACCTTAACGGCTTTGCAGTATGTAATTACCACAATATTTTTTCCCGACTGTTGGTTTCTGATTCATTCTCCAACATTTTAATGTAGCTCACCATTATTATTATTATGATGATGATGACTGCATTCTCTTTAATTTTTTTCCCCATTCTGTTTTGGAAGCGAAATGTTTTAAAATTCCTAAGTAATAAAAAAAGCTGGCTTAATTGTCGTAATGGCAACTTAATGGTATTAAATGTTTAATGGATCATTGAAGGCTGTCTTGTGGAGTCAGAGGCTTTGGCCTGCCAGGGTCATTATAAACCAAAATAATGTAGAGTATTAAAAAAAAACCCCACATTCTCCATTTTATAAATCCGAAAGCGTTTTCCCAATTAATCAGAATTTCCATACAAAACTATGCCAGTACCCATCACGTTCCATGCTTTGAAAGAAATGGAAAATAATATTTGTAGCTTAGGGTTGAAATGACAGGTCCTGGATGCTTTCAGCTTGGTGGGAGTTTATGCAGACGTTTCACAACCGAACTAAGCAGTGACATCAGTACAAGAAGGAAGCGGGGTTTTGAAACATAGAAACATAGAAACATAGAAGTCTGACGGCAGAAAAAGACCTCATGGTCCATCTAGTCTGCCCCGTGTTTGTTACCTAGCTGGGCCATGAAACATCTACAAGAGAACAACCAAAACTCCACTGAAATATAAAACTGAGGAAAAACATGTGTTGAGGATATATTTATCCTGGTTTGTTAACTTTCACACGCAGGACTTTCCGCGGATGGTGGCACAGTCAAGATGGCGGCCTCTTCTCAGATTCTCCTCATATGGACATCTTCCTTTGCAAGCCATGGTTTGACAGAACTAATCGCATTTATTGGTAGATTCCATGGAATTTACGGGTCGACGGTTCAGAATAGAAATATTTATAGCTGTACAAAGTATAAACACGGCCAGTATTATGCCAACCCCCCCCCCCCCCAAAAAAAAGACTGTTTACATTAATATTGGCAGCTCTCGTTGAGGGAAAAAGGAGTCCGAGCACACTAGATTTGCCTCGAGTTTCCCGGGTTGGACAGCTGAGTGGATCCAATGAGATCCAGCCAGAAGATCCCGGACGATCCCTGGACGGTCAGGAGCTAGTCCCGCCTTCTGTTTCAAATCTCATTGGTCAGTGCTTCATGATTGATGGCCGTATGATTCATGGGAGCGAAGAAGCCATCCTCGTCGCTGGCGGGAGACGTGAAGGCCGTCGCTAGAGGGAACATTTTGTGGCACGCGATCCGATAGGCCTCGCTCTGGCTGTGGCATTCGCCGAAGGTGCCGTCGCGCAGGAAATCCAGAACCGTTGTTAAAATCTGCAGATTGAACACACGAGCAGAAGCGTCAAAGGCAAAATTCTTCATCGGATTTAATACTTAGAAACATGGAAACACAGAAGACTGACGTCAGAAAAAGACCTCATGGTCCACCTAGTCTGCCCTTATACTATTTCCTGTATTTTATCTTAGGATGGATCTATGTTTATCCCAGGCATGTTGAAATTCAGTTACTGTGGATTTACCAGGTCTCCTGGAAGTTTGTTCCAAGGATCTACTACTCTTTCAGTCAAATAATATTTTCTCACATTGCTTTTGATCTTTCCCCCAACTAACTTCAGATTGTGTCCCCTTGTTCTTGTGTTCACTTTCCTATTAAAAACACTTCCCTCCTGAACCTTATTTAACCCTTTCACGTATTTAAATGTTTCGATCACGTCCCCCCTTTCCCTTCTGTCCTCCAGACTATACAGATGGAGTTCACTAAGTCTTTCCTGATAAGTTTTATGCTTAAGACCTTCCACCATTCTTGTAGCCCGTCTTTGGATCCGTTCAATTTGATCAATATCTTTTTGTAGATGAGTTCTCCAGAACTGGACACAGTATTCCAAATGTGGTCTCACCAGCGCTCTATACTGATAAAATACTGATAGTCCTCCTCTTACAACGGTTCACTTAGTGACCATTCAATTTTATCACAACACTGAAAAAAGGGACTTAGGATTGTTTCACTTAATAACTTATTACTAACTTGACAACTGCACTGATTAACCTAACAACCATGGCAAAATTCATGTAACAACCATGGCACTGTTTCACGTAACAACCACGGCAAAAACCTCACTCAACAAATGTCTTGCTTAGCGACAGAAATTTTGGGCTCCACTGTGCTTGTTAAGTCGAGGACTACCTCTAACTACAAACGGAATTGTAAAATCCAAAATGGAAATTACAAACACTGTCTAAACAGAGACAAAATATTATCTGTCAATTGTTTTTCTTTCTTCAGCTTTGTGAGAAGACAACCCCGAGGGACAAATATGACAAAGATAGGCATGGTTGTAAGTTGAGGACTATCTGTAGATGAGATGACCAGGCTGAGCCTGAGGGAGGGGTCAAGCACATTGTTAAGTCACAAGTCCCTGTGCGCCCACAAGAAAGCTAAGTCCAGCCCACCGTGAATTCCTTTATCTCTCGCTCATTTCCCTCGACTGTTAGTTGGCCAGATTCTTGTAGACAGCTTAAACTTGCAATAAACCTTTATGCCCATTTGATCTGCCTGGATCCCCTGATTTCCCTGGTGCTCGAGATTTACTTTTCACGTATAAAATTATTCCAGCCCACCGAGAATTCCTTTATCTGCCGCTCATTTGTCTTGACTGTTAGTTGGCCAGATTCTTGTAGATGGCTTAAGCTTGCCATAAATCTTTATACCCTTGGATCTCCTGATTTCCCTGATACTCGAGATTTACTTTTCACATATAAAATTATTCCAGCCCACCGTGAATTCCTTTCTTATCTGCCACTCATTTCCCTTGACTGTTAGTTGGCCAGATTCTTGTAGACAGCTTAAACTTGCAATAAATCTTTCGGCCCATTTGATCTGCTTGGATCTCCTGGTGCTCGAGATTTAATTTTTGACATATAAAATTTTTTTTGAACACGGAAGCTCGTCCCTAGAGGCCATTCCTCCAAGCAATAATCAAACATCTGTTGAGAGGATGCGCTCTTTGGGATCTCCAAAACTAGGAGGGGAAAGATTATTTTTACCTTCACGTTTCTGTCTCTCGTGGCTTCATCGAGCCGAGTAGCTATGGCAATTGCTTTCTCTTGCCTTGAATTGTCCAGGAAATACATCATTTTGGCACCTCCAAGAGGGGGAGAGAAAAAATAGCAGTTTATGAAAAGGATGTTCGTTTTAAATAAAGAAAAAAACCCCAGGTTTTTAGCTACTGCAGCCCAATATACCTTTTATTAATCTAATTGAAAAAAATCACACGGAGGAGTATATTAAGATATTTTTTTAATGGAAGATATTCAATCTTAACTATTATCAGGGTGTCCAGGGGGAAAGCATTTTGAAATTCCCTGATATTTCCCTGACATTTCCCTGTTACTTGCGATCTAGTTAAGGCACAGTCGTAGATGACGTCTTACCAAATGGCTAAGCCATGGAGAAATATCGGTAGCTGAGGAAGCCAGTTGTGGCCATAGTTATGCTCATTTTTGATTGACTCTGCCAGGCAGAGCGATCCTTTTTTTAAAAAAACAACAACATGATTTCCCCCTGACTTTTAAACATTTAAAAAAAAATAATTTTTATTGAATTGTTTTTTAAAAGAGAAATAACGAAAAAGTTACCAACCGAAAAAACAAACAAACAACCCAACAACAACAGCAACTACGACAAAGCAAAAATAAGTACAAAAATATGCAATAGACAATTACATCAATAACAACGATTAACAAATAACAAATCATATCTCGTTAATAGTCTCATGTGAGGAGGAAAAATACAATCCTTTCTAATATCAAATTATTTTCTGGTGAATTCATCAATCGGTATTCACTATAATTCCTTTTGGTTATCAATGTCTTATTTGTTGTTATTATTCTCTTAGCCGCCTTCGGTACACTCTTTATTGATTAATTTAACGACTTTTAAACATTTTAATAGTTTGTTTCTTACCCCTGATTTATTCCGGTTTTTTCACAAATTCCCTGACAATTCCCTGGTTTTTCCCGAACCGCCGAATTCCCTGATAATTCCCTGATTTACTGGACAGCCTGTATTATGCTCTTATAATCTATTTAAATTTGCCAGATGCTATTATCGCTGTTCTGAAATACAGTGGTACCTCATCTTACGAACGCCTCTTCTAACGAACTTTTCAAGATACGAACCCGGTGTTTAAGATTTTTTTGCCTCTTCTTCCGAACTATTTTCACCTTACGAACCCAAGCAGCTGCTGCTGGGATGAAGGGGTTTCTTTTTTTCCCCTTTTTTGAAGAAAGAAAAGGGAGGGGCAGCTTGGAGGAGTAAAGATTTTGCATGCTTGCAAAGGCACTGAAACGGTGTCTTGTGAAGAAAGAAAAGGGAGGGGCGCCCCCCTTGCCTTTCTTCCTTCCCACTCACCCTTTAGCCTAGCCTTGCTTCTTCCACCCGCCCCCTTTAGCTGCTCCTCCCTGCCCTCTGTTCGCCTCCCTTCTAAAGTTTGGCATTTTCCTGAAGGATTTGCATGCATTATTTGCTTTTACATTGATTCCTATGGGAAACATTGTTTCATCTTACGAACCTTTCACCTTACGAACCTCCTCCTGGAACCAATTAAGTTCGTATGATGAGGTACCACTGTACAAGCATCGGATATTTTTATTATGTGGGAAAAGTTCTTCCCTCAGATGGCGTTATTGACTCAACTGTTGGTCTTCTTTTAACGACCCCGCAATCTCCTGCGGGGTGGAGTCTGGGCAACTACACGGAACTGAGTGTTTACTGGCCCACTGCCCTTCCCTGTTGCCAATGCGGAGTTTTTTCCCCAACAGATACATTCTCATGGTGCCCAGGGAGAGAAATATCTGCCTCTACCTAGGATCAAACTCACAGTCTCCTTCCTAATTGTGAGCTCCACTTCTAGGGTCATGTGATCCCCTCTTATGACCAGCAAAGTCAGATTTGCTTAACAACAATATAGAGTGATACCCTGTCTTACGAACTTAACTGGTTCCGGGACGAGGTTCGTAAGGTGAAAAGTTCGTAAGACGAAACAATGTTTCCCATAGGAATCAATGGAAAAGTGATTAATGCGTGCAAGCCCAAAACTCACCCCTTTTGCCAGCTGAAGCGCCTGTTTTTGCGCTGCTGGGATTTCCCTGAGGCTCCCCTCCATGGGAAACTCCATCTCCGGACTTCCGTGTTTTTGCGATGCTGCAGGGGAATCTAGCAGTGCAAAAATGGGCGCTTTGCTGGCAATGGAAGTCCAGAGGTGGGGTTTCCCATGGAGGGGAGCCTCAGGGGAATCCCAGAAGCACAAAAATGGGCACTTCGCTTGCAATGGAAGTCCGGAGGTGGGGTTTTCCAGCGAGGGGAGCCTTCGGCTGGCAACGGAAATCCGGAGATGGGGCACCCCAGCAGCGGCGGCTTGGGTTCGTAAGGTGAAAATAGTTCAGAAGAAGAGGCAAAAAAATCTTAAACCCCGGGTTCGTATCTCAAAAAGTTTGTATGACGAGAGGTTTGTATGACGAGGTATCACTGTACTTATCAACTATGGCAGGAGCCATCGTAAAATGGAGCAGAGCTAACCAAGTTTGCAAAACATTGCCTTACGATTTGAGTGGGTGAGATTGTGTTGTTCCTGTTTCTCTTGCACACAAGTTTATTCCTGCAGTGAAATGTAAGTTTGTCATCACATCGGTGTTTAAAACACACCTGTTGGGACATACCTGACAGCAGGTGCCGTATAGAGGTAGAATTACGTTTGAGAAATTCTTCGTTGAAACTTTCCAAATCTTTGCTGATAAAAATCTTCTTCATTTCTTGCGAAAGAACCTTGTTCACAATTTCTGGCAAATTGCTGTGATTTGACACTAGGAATAGAAAGACCTTGATTCAGATGTAGTATGGATTTTGTTTTTTGGAAACTCGGCAGGATTTTAAGGCAAGGGGACGGTTTTATTTTGCACTTACCACATTTGGAAAATTTAATCAAACATTCATGTAGCCAGGGGTTGTTATTGCCAATAGCGAAAGCCCTTTTAACAGACTGCAACATTAGCAGGAACTTTCCTGGATGAAATAGAGGGGGAAAAACATAGAAACATAGAAGTCTGACGGTAGAAAAAGACCTCATGGTCCATCAAGTCTGCCCTCATACTATTTCCTGTATTTTATCTTAGGATGGATCTGTTTATCCCAGGCATGTTTAAATTCACTTACTGTGGATTTACCAACCACGTCTGCTGGAAGTTTGTTCCAAGGATCTACTACTCTTTCCGTAAAATAATATTTTCTCGTGTTGCTTTTGATCTTTCCCCCAACTGACTTCAGATTCTGTCCCCTTGTTCTTGTGTTCACTTTCCTATTAAAAACACTTCCCTCCTGAACCTTATTTAACCCTTGAACATATTTAAATGTTTCGATCATGTCCCCCCTTTCCCTTCTGTCCTCCAGACTATACAGATTGAGTTCATGAAGTCTTTCCTGATACGTTTTATGCTTAAGACCTTCCACCATTCTTGTAGCCCGTCTTTAGACCCGTTCAATTTTGTCAATATTGTTTTGTAGGTGAGGTCTCCAGAACTGAACACAGTATTATTCCAAATGTGGTCTCACCAGCGCTCTATATAGCGGGACCACAATCTCCTTCTTCCTGCTTGTGATATCTCTAGATATGCAGCCAAGCATCCTACTCGCTTTCCCTACTGCCTGACTGCACTGCTCACCCGTTTTGAGACTGTCAGAAATCACTTCCCCTAAATCCTTCTCTTCTGAAGTTTTTGCTAACACAGAACTGCCAATACAATACTCAAAGAACTGCAATTCAATTATTTTGAATTCGGGGGCTGAAGGAGAATGGGGATGGCGCCACTGCATTGATTGACGTTTGCTCTCTGGAGTCTGGTGATGAGCCCAAGTTTCATCTCCTGTCACTCGACAGTTGAGAAAAGCCTCATCTTCAATCTTGAAACGGTCAAGAAATTCTCGGGCGGCATTGACTCTGTCGATTTTGTGCGCTTCAGTCTGCATCTTGGGGACCTATCGCAGTAGCATTCATGCTCTTAGCATTCAGGTAGCGTATGACAGCGCGCACTTTGCTCATGGAGGGAAACGGAGTGAGGACGCTCATCTCTAACCTTCCCCACAACGCCAGTCAATGATCTATTGACCACTGGCAATACTCGTTCTCTTCTGCTCACTTCCCGTGATACAATAGTAATATCAACGTCCCCCATGAACATTCCTCACGAGAGTTACATGCCTTGTAACCTTACTTTATGGTTAACCCTTGTACATTTAATTAAACCAATCTAGAACTTACTCCTGTATTCTGTATAGATAATCCCAGATGCTAAAAAATTTAATGCGTGTTACAGTAATCCCTCGCTACTTCATGGTTCATCTTTCACGGATTCGCTACTTCACGGGTTTTCAAAGGGGGCTTAAATCCATTAAAAAATTTAAATCCATTAAAAATTCATAAAATTCTTCTACAGTACTACTATATATTAAAGAAACTGGTAGGATATCCCATGTAGTTCCAGCTGAGTAACATTATAGAATGACTGTTTAATGCAAAAGGTGGGTTTTAAAAGTCCAAATACTTGTTCAATACATTAAAAAATATTTTTCCTCTACTTCACGGAAATTCTTTTTTCACGGGGGGTCTTGGAACGCATCCCCTGCGAAAAACGAGGGATGACTGTAATCAGAATGGAAAATTGGGAGCATGCACAGTAGCTATATAAGTATTTACAAAATCATCTCAGCATCGTATGTTACAACTGCACGCATTTTACCTTTCCTAAAATATATTTCAAAGGCTAGGAGATGGGTGTCTATGTTGTCGGCCGCGAGATTCTTCAGAGGTATAAGGAATTTAATCGCCTCCTCCAACGGATTTTCCACCTGTCTCAACAACAGAAAACCAGGTAGTTTACAAACCAAAGTGTGTGAAAAGAATTTCAAGGAATAAGTTTGTCATAATTTGCACTTTCCCCCTTTTTCATGTTTGAGTTGTGTTGCTCCTAGGGTAGAGAGAGGTCAAAGAAGAAAGAAAGGTACTAAATTAAGATTTATTTATTTATGACAGAAATAGATAAATAATTGGAGGATATAATAAATAGAGGGTTTGAAAAGGATTTCTTAAAAGGATGTTTAAATGGAAAATATATATATATAAAGTCTGTGTTATTAAATTGATTTGGGATAAACATAAAATTTATGGGGAGTAATTACAAATGCTGAAATGTATAATGATTTTTAATGCAAGATTGAACATCTAAATATATAAAATTACTGTAGGGACATATAAGATAAGAAACAAACTGAGAAAAAGAGACAAAAAGGGGGAGAGAGCAATAGGCCTTATAATAAAAAAGTACAAGAAACCATAAGTTATGGCAAAGAGACAAATATTAAAGTGGGAGTTAAAAGTGATGGTGAATTAGATAGAAAATCTGGATGACAAAATTAGGGGTTTTTTAGGGGAGGAAGAGGAATTTGGTGTTATATATCTAAAACAAAAGGCTTTATTTGGAGTTATAAGCAACAAATTAAAAACAAATAGTGATTGATACTGTCTTTAAAGTGGATTTTATAGCAGCCTGCTAATATAATGACAGGTTGGAGCCCCAGGAAAGTTACTAGAGGGATGAAGAGGAAGTAGAGAGCAAGGGAGAGAAGGAGTGAGAGGAGGAGAGAGAGATAGACCTATAAAGCCCTACATGGCATTGGGCCAGATTACCTGTGGGACCGCTTATTAATTAATAATAATAATTTATTAGATTGTATGCCGCCCCTCTCCGCAGAATCCCAGCAACCAGTCAGGTCCCACAGTCGTCCTTCTCCAGGTCCCATCAACTAGACAATGTTGCTTGGCGGGTCCTAGGGGAAGAGCCTTCTCTGTGGGGGCACCGGCCCTCTGGAATCTCAATCTAAATCCCCCCAGAGATTTGCACTGCCCTCACCCTCCTCACCTTTCGTAAGAACTTGAAAACTTATTTATGGTGCCAGGCTT
This sequence comes from Erythrolamprus reginae, assembly GCF_031021105.1. NCBI lineage: Eukaryota > Metazoa > Chordata > Lepidosauria > Squamata > Dipsadidae > Erythrolamprus > Erythrolamprus reginae. The sequence goes on along the minus strand of NC_091953.1, from coordinate 136,340,817 downwards.
GGGGTCATTAGATCCCAGCCTCTGGCCACTGAATGCCTGGTATGCTTGCTTTGTATTGAATGAATTATTTTAGATATTCAGCTTTTATAATGTTTCAAACTAACTATATTAATTGGATCCAATTGTATTTTGTACGCTGTTTTATTGTTGAAATGTTGTGAGCCGCCCCGAGTCAATGGAGAGGGGCGGCATACAAATCTGAAAGAAAGAAAGGAAGGTAGGAAGGAAGGAGGGAAGGAAGGAAGGAAAGAAAAAAAGAAAGAAAGGAATGAAAAAAAGAAAGAAGAAACAAACAAAGAAAGAAAGAAGAAAGAAAAAAGAAAGAAAGAAAGAAAAAAGAAAGAAAGGAAGGGAGGAAAGAAAGAAAGGAAGGAAGAAAAAAGAAAGAAAGAAGGGAGGAAGGAAGGAAAGAAAGAAAGAAAAAAAAGAAAGAAGAAAGAAAGAAAGAAAGAAAGAAAGGAAGGAAGGAAGAAAGAAAGGGAAAGAAAGGGAAGGGAAGAAAGGAAGAAAGAGAGAAAGAAAGAAAGAAAGAAAGGGGAAGGGAAGAAGTAAAGGAAAGGAAAGGAAGGGATGAAAGAAAGAAAAAAAGAGAGAAAGAAAGAAAGAAAGAAAGGAAGGGAAAAGGAAGGGAAGGGAAGAAGGAAAGGAAAGGAAGAAAGGAAGGAAGGAAGAAAGAAAGGGAAGGGACGAAGGAAAGGAAGGGAAGGGAAGGAAGAAAGAAAGGATGGAAGAAAGGAAAGGAAGGAAAGGAAGAAAGAAAGAAAGAAAGAAAGAAAGAAAGAAAGAAAGAAAGAAAGAGAGTTTTTACCCTTTCCAGCTTCTCAGGCACTAACTCTTCCTTCGGGCCGCTGGTCTCCTCTTCTTCTTCATCCCGTTTCTTCTTCTGACTCTTCTGCTGCCGCTCTCGCTCCGCGTGCTTCTTCTCCTCCTCCAGTTTCGCTTTTTTCTGCGCCCGCCGTTGCTTGCTGAGCATTTTCTTCAGTTCTTTGGCAGAAAGGTTTTCTGTAGAAAAACAGAATTCTTTTTTTTTTTTGCGGTTTTGATTTGGACACAGGTTGGGAGCAGCGGTGGAATGCTCCCAGTTTGGACCGGTTCTTTAGAACCAGAAGCAGGGAATCCCCCTCCTGGGCTCGCAGAACTGGCTGCCATCTTGTTTTTTGCTTGTGTGCACGTGTTAGGACTCTGTCCGTAACGTGTTAGGTTTGCAATATATTGGCTGCAGGTGTTGCAGACTCCCACAAGAGGGAGCTAGAGCTCATACCTTATTTCTCTGAGTCACCCTCTCTGTTTCTCTTTGTCTGGCTACTCACTTTTAGGTTTGCTCTGCATTTTCTCTACAATCTCTCTGTACTGTAGTCATGTATTATAGCCAAAATGTGTTTAAGCTTGCCGATGACTCTAAAGTGTGCAATAGGGTTGATATTCCTGGAGGGATCTGTAATATGGTAAATGATTTAGCTTTACTAGATAAATGGTCAAAGCAATGGAAACTGCAGTTTAATGTTTCCAAATGTAAAATAATGCACTTGGGGAAAAGGAATCCTCAGTCTGAGTATTGTATTGGCAGTTCTGTGTTAGCAAATACTTCAAAAGAAAAGGATTTAGGCGTAATGATTTCTGACAGTCTCAAAATGGGTGAACAGTGCAGTCAGGCGGTAGGGAAAGCAAGTAGGATGCTTGGCTGCATAGCTAGAGGTATAACAAGCAGGAAGAGGGAGATTATGATCCCGCTATATAGAATGCTGGTGAGACCACATTTGGAATACTGTGTTCAGTTCTGGAGACCTCACCTACAAAAAGATATTGACAAAATTGAACGGGTCCAAAGACGGGCTACAAGAATGGTGGAAGGTCTTAAGCATAAAACGTATCAGGAAAGACTTAATGAACTCAATCTGTATAGTCTGGAGGACAGAAGGAAAAGGGGGGACATGATTGAAACATTTAAATATGTCAAAGGGTTAAATAAGGTCCAGGAGGGAAGTGTTTTTAATAGGAAAGTGAACACAAGAACAAGGGGACACAATCTGAAGTTAGTTGGGGGAAAGATCAAAAGCAACATGAGAAAATATTATTTTACTGAAAGAGTAGTAGATCCTTGGAACAAACTTCCAGCAGACGTGGTAGATAAATCCACAGTAACTGAATTGAAACATGCCTGGGATAAACATATATCCACTGTAAGATAAAATACAGGAAATAGTATAAGGGCAGACTAGATGGACCAGGAGGTCTTTTTCTGCCGTCAGTCTTCTATGTTTCTATGTTTCTATATCTTTGTTTGCTGATTATGACAAAGACAATTGGTAAGAAAGACTTTGTATTTAATAATATTTGAATTGTTATTCTGACTTGTTATGTGTATGACTTTAGACTGTTTATATGTTATTTCTCAAAGTAAACTTTAATTCAAGTTACTATATCTGTGTGTGGCTGAGTAGTTATTCACAACTTGAATCTCAATTTAAATAATAATGATAATAATAATGATGATGATGATAAAATTACTTAGTTTGGGTAATGAAATGTCGGCATGAAAACAACCAAGCTGAGAGTTCCTCTGATTATTCCCAGGATTTGATTTGATTTAATTAATTTAATTTAATTTAATAATTTAATTTAATTTAATTTAATAATTTAATTTATTTAGTTTAATTAATTATATTTATTTAATTAATTTATTAAATTTATTATGTACCCAACTCTTCCTGAACTCTATTCCTGCATCAAGGTGAAACTTTTAATTTTTTTTTTAAAAAGCGAACGATGGCTTTGACATTCTTAACAGCAAAGAATCTTGACTTGGAATGCCCAATCAACAATCTTGACTGGGAAGCGAATTCCAATCCTGCTTGGCGAAAGTTCAAAATACCAGAGTTCACTTCTTGCTCTTTGTTCTCGCTGGCCAAGGGGTTGTCGTGCAGCTTCAAGTAGATTTCAATGGCCGATCGCGCCGCCTTGAAGTAAAACGCGTGCTTCCTTAGCACGTCTTCCAACCTCAAGAGGTCGACGTAGGCACGCAAGGTCATCTTCCTCATGCAGTACGTATGGAAGTCAAACTGGTCATCGGTGATCTCAAAGAAGTGCTGAGAAAGAGAACGGAACACAGAATAACCGAGGTGGAAGGGACCCCGGAGGTCTTCTAGTCAAACCCCCTGCTAAGAATAGAATAGAATGGAATGGAACGGAGCAGAACAGAACGTATTGGAATGAAGAATAGAATAGAGTAGAGTAGAGTAGGATAGGGTAGAGTAGAGTAGAATAGAATAGAAAATATGGAATAGAGTGGAGTGGAGTAGAGTAAGTAGAGTAGAGTAGAATAGAATAGAAAATATGAAATGGAATGGAGTGGAGTGGAGTAGAGTAGAATAGAAAATATGGAATGGAATGGAGTGGAGTGGAGTAGAGTAGAGTGAGTACAGTAGAGTAGAGTAGAATAGAATAGAAAATATGAAATGGAATATAGTGGAGTGGAGTAGATTAAGGAGAGTAGAGTAGAATAGAAAATATGGAATGGAATTGAATGGAGTGGAGTGGAGTAGAGTAGAGTAGAATAGAAAATATGGAATGGAGTGGAGTGGAGTAGAATAGAAAATATGGAATGGAATTGAATGGAGTGGAGTAGAGTAGAGTAGAGTAGAAAATATGGAACGGAGTGGAGTGGAGTAGAATAGAAAATATGGAATGGAATTGAATGGAGTGGAGTGGAGTAGAGTAGAATAGAAAATATGGAATGGAATGGAGTGGAGTAGAACAGAATAGAATTGAATGCAAAATACAGTATAGCATAGCATAGCACAGCACAGCACAGTATAAAACGGGATGGGATGGGACGGGACAGGGTCTTGGAGGTCTCCCAGTCCAATGCCCTGTTCAAGCAGGAGACCCTATACCCGTGGTGGCGAACCCATGGCACATGGAGCCATATTGGAGGGCATGCGAAACGTTGCCATGTTTCAGCTCCATCACGTGCTGGGCAGCTGATTTTCACCCCGAGTCCTTTGGGGGTGAGCGGCATACAAATTTAATAAACAAACAAAGAAACCAACCAACCACCATCCGTTGATCCACTTACCCTCTCAATTTCGTGGCACTGTTTCAAAGCCTCCCCGTATTTTCCCAAACTTTGAAAAGCCAGGGCACATTCTGTCTGGAACCACATACACTGCATTTCGTTGAGATTTTCCGTGGCAGAAGTCCCTTCCTGGAAATGAAGAAAAGTACAGTGGCACCTCTACTTAAGTCCTTAATTCGTTCCGTGACCAGGTTCTTAAGTAGAAACGTTTGCAAGAAGAAGCCATTTTTCCCATAGGAATCAATGTAAAAGCAAATATTGCGTGCAAACCCATTAGGAAAGAAATAAAAGCTTGGAATTTGGGTGGGAAGAAGAGGAGGAAGAAGAGGAGGAGGACAGTCGCTGCCGAAGGAAGAAGGTGAGGTGAGGGGAATCAAAAAAAATCCAAAACTTTTAAGGCTTAAAAAAAAAAGAGGGACTCAGAGTCGGCAAGGAGGAGCACGTGCCTCCCATACACCCGGTGCGAGGCTGCGTCCCGTACACTGCGCCAGAGAGAGAAACCCAGGGGGAATGGCAGGAAACTGACCGGGCCTTCGTGTCACTTTCAAATTTCCTGGGAAATTTTTCTGGGCTTGGGCTTATAATTCCCAATAAAAAATTTCCAATCAATGTACAGTGATCCCTCGAGTTTCGCGAGGGTTCCGTTCCAAGACCCCTCGCGAAACTCGATTTTTCGCGATATAGCGGTGCGGAAGTAAAAACACCATCTGCGCATGTGCGGCCATTTTTTCATGGCCGCACATGCGCAGATGGTGAAGTTTGCGTGTGGGCGGTGGGGAAGACCAAGGGAAGGTTCCTTCAGCCGCAACGGGGAAACCTCATCTTCGGCTCCTCGCTGCTGCCGCGCTACCGAGCAGATCAGCTGTTGGGCGGCCGAAGGAACATTCCCTGGGTCTTCCCCGCCGCCTCGGATCCTCGCTGATGCCCGCCCGCCGTTTGCCGCTCGCCCCGTTCGGCGGCCGCACATCCCGTTCGCCCGCCGCTCGCCCCGTTCGCCCGCCGCTCCCCTCGTTCTCCCCCCATTCCCCTCGTTCGCCCGCCGCTCCCCTCGTTCGCCCCCCCGCTCCCCTCGTTCGCCCGCCGCTCGCCTCGTTCGCCCGCCGCTATCGAACTTGCTATCGAGCCTGCTAATGAAATCCAACCCGCAGCGGCCCTTTCCCTCTCCAGGCTGCGGGAGGGGTCCGGAGAACAATGCCTGGCGCCGCGCTCCCGGCTGGGCTTTTTTCCCCCATTTCCCCTCGGGTGGAATTTCAGACCCTCCGCCGGTTGGATTTCATTAGCAGGCTCGATAGCAAGTTCTTCCTCCCTTTAGAAAGCCCCGCAGCCTCCTCCGCCCGGCGAGGCCGCCAGCGAGGACCCGCAAAGCCGCCGCCGCCGCAGCGAGGCCAAGCCGCCCGCTCCCACGGCACGGGCTCCCAACACAGCGCCGCTCAGCCCGCCCTCGGCGATGCCTCCGCGGATCTGCAAACCCAGCCGAGCGATGCCTCTGGTCTGGGCGAAGGCAGTGGGCAGGCCCCGCCGCAGCAGTCCCCGCGGGCACCGCGCGCCAAGGGCCGGCCAGGCCGCCGGCCAACAAAGGGGCTCCCTCGCCTCCCTCGGGCAGGTTTACAAAGGCAGCGCGGCAACTTGGAGCCCGGCACGCCCCGCAGCCCTCGCCTCGCCCGCCCCCCGCCTGGCCGGCGCTCCGGCTACCCCCGGCTGAGGAAGAACCGAGTAGCCCCCGCCCTCCCCCGCCTGGCTCCCTTCAGCCCCCCGGGGCCAAGCGGGCGGGGGGCGGGCGGGACTTCGCCTGTCTCCGCCGCCAGCATCGCCCCTCCGGCGGGCCGGCCTCCCCCGCCCGCCTCTGCTGCAGCCGCCGCCGCCTCCCCGACTAGCAACAAAAGGGCCCCGCCCGCCCCGCCCCGAACCTTACCTTGCGAGTTTTTGGCTGCGGGGGGAGAAGTAGGATTTTCCTAACTCCCTCCCCCTGCAGCCAAAAACTCAAAGCCTGTATCCTGCCGCCCGGTTTACCCAGGACACGAGCGGCGAAGTGACTTGGAGGAATGGAAAGTCCAAACCGCCCGGTTTCAGTGGGGTTTCCCCGTTGCCCAGGGATTCCTTCGCCCGAACGGAGGTGGCTGTGGTGGGTTCAGGAATCCCTGGGCAACGGGGAAACCCCACTGAAACCGGGCGGGTTAAGCCTCCTTCGGCGACTGCGGAACTGCTTGCTGTCAACTTTGCACTGGGCAAAGAACTCTTCACCTCCCGCCAGGCACGGACGAAAGGCGTGGAAGTCTATTGTAGCAGCTGCTACAGCGGAGACATTTGGGGGGGGGGGAGGCAGGAGATCCGGCCCTTCACTTGCCCTCCCAGCAAAAGGCAAAGCCGCGCAGCTCCCCAGCCGCCAAAGGAGGCTTAACCCCACCCCTCTGTCCCACTCATCGCCCGTGGTCGGCATAACCTCCTCCTGCCTATCCCCGCTTTTCTGCCGGCCACGGGCGATGGGTGGGACAGAGGGGTGGGGTTAAGCCTCCTTTGGCGGCTGGGGAGCTGCGCGGCTTTGCCTTTTGCTGGGAGGGCAAGTGAAGGGCCAGATCTCCTGCCTCCTGCCTCCCCCCCAAAATGTCTCCGCTGTAGCAGCTGCTACAATAGACTTCCACGCCTTTCGTCCGTGCCTGGCGGGAGGTGAAGAGTTCTTTGCCCAGTGCAAAGTTGACAGCAAGCAGTTCCGCAGTCGCCGAAGGAGGCTTAACCCGCCCGGTTTCAGTGGGGTTTCCCCGTTGCCCAGGGATTCCTTCGCCCGAACGGAGGTGGCTGTGGTGGGTTCAGGAATCCCTGGGCAACGGGGAAACCCCACTGAAACCGGGCGGGTTAAGCCTCCTTCGGCGACTGCGGAACTGCTTGCTGTCAACTTTGCACTGGGCAAAGAACTCTTCACCTCCCGCCAGGCACGGACGAAAGGCGTGGAAGTCTATTGTAGCAGCTGCTACAGCGGAGACATTGGGGGGGGGGGAGGCAGGAGGCAGGAGATCTGGCCCTTCACTTGCCCTCCCAGCAAAAGGCAAAGCCGCGCAGCTCCCCAGCCGCCAAAGGAGGCTTAACCCCACCCCTCTGTCCCACCCATCGCCCGTGGCCGGCAGAAAAGCGGGGATAGGCAGGAGGAGGTTATGCCGGCCACGGGCGATGAGTGGGACAGAGGGGTGGGGTTAAGCCTCCTTTGGCGGCTGGGGAGCTGCGCGGCTTTGCCTTTTGCTGGGAGGGCAAGTGAAGGGCCGGATCTCCATTCCTCCAAGTCACTTCGCCGCTCGTGTCCTGGGTAAACCGGGCGGCAGGATACAGGCTTTGAGTTTTTGGCTGCAGGGGGAGGGAGTTAGGAAAATCCTACTTCTCCCCCCGCAGCCAAAAACTCGCAAGGTAAGGTTCGGGGCGGGGCGGGCGGGGCCCTTTTGTGCCAGTCGGGGAGGCGGCGGCGGCTGCAGCAGAGGCGGGCGGGGGAGGCCGGCCCGCCGGAGGGGCGATGCTGGCGGCGGAGACAGGCGAAGTCCCGCCCGCCCCCCGCCCGCTTGGCCCCGGGGGGCTGAAGGGAGCCGGGCGGGGGAGGGCGGGGGCTACTCGGTTCTTCCTCAGCCGGGGGTAGCCGGAGCGCCGGCCAGGCGGGGGCGGGCGAGGCGAGGGCTGCGGGGCGTGCCGGGCTCCAAGTTGCCGTGCTGGAGGCGAGGGAGCCCCTTTGTTGGCCGGCGGCCTGGCCGGCCCTTGGCGCGCGGTGCCCGCGGGGGCCTGCTGCGGCGGGGCCTGCCCACTGCCTTCGCCCAGACCAGAGGCGTCGCTCGGCTGGGTTTGCAGATCCGCGGAGGCATCGCCGAGGGCGGGCTGAGCGGCGCTGTGTTGGGAGCCCGTGCCGTGGGAGCGGGCGGCTTGGCCTCGCTGCGGCGGCGGCGGCTTTACGGGTCCTCGCTGGCGGCCTCGCCGGGCGGAGGAGGCTGCGGGGCTTTCTAAAGGGAGGAAGAACTTGCTATCGAGCCTGCTAATGAAATCCAACCGGCGGAGGGTCTGAAATTCCACCCGAGGGGAAATGGGGGGAAAAAGCCCAGCCGGGAGCGCGGCGCCAGGCATTGTTCTCCGGACCCCTCCCGCAGCCTGGAGAGGGAAAGGGCCGCTGCGGGTTGGATTTCATTAGCAGGCTCGATAGCAAGTTCGATAGCGGCGGGGCGAACGAAGCGAGTGGCGGGCGAACGAGGGGAGTGGGGGGCGAACGAGGGGAGCGGCGGGCGAACGAGGGGAGTGGGGGGCGAACGAGGGGAGCGGCGGGCGAATGAGGCAAGCGGCGGGCGAACGAGGGGAGTGGGGGGCGAACGAGGGGAGCAGCTGGCGAACGGGGCGAGCGGCGGGCGAACGGGACGTGCGGCCGCCGAACGGGGCGAGCGGCAAACGGCGGGCGGGCATCAGCGAGGATCCGAGGCGGCGGGGAAGACCCAGGGAACGTTCCTTCGGCCGCCTAGCAGTTGATCTGCTCGGCAGCGCAGCACCAGCGAGGAGCCGAAGATCTTCGGCTCCTCGCTGCTGCTGCGCTGCCGAGCAGATCAGCTGCTAGGCGGCCGCTCGAGAGCAAGAGGGGGAGAGAAAGAGAGAGAAGGAAAGAAAGAGATGAGAGAGGGAGGAAGAGAGTGTGAGAGAGGAAGAAGCAACATAGAGAGAGAGAAAGAAAGATGAGAAAGGAAGGAAGAGAGTGACCTGATCGGGTGGGGAAAATCGCGATATAGTGTTCGCGAAGATCGAGATGGTAACAATTGCTGAAAAATCGCGATATAGCGTTTTCGCGAAGATCGAGATCGCGAAACTCGAGGGATCACTGTAATCTTTTATTAGGTCTGCTATTATTCTCCTAATTTTAATCCACCACTCATTCTCACAACAAAATACCTTACTCCACCAGACTTGAAATTCTTGGTTTAGACAACTTACAACTCCGTTGTCTCCATTCTGACTATAGTTCATAAAATTATATGCCAAAATATCCTACCTGTTAACGACTACTTCACCTTCAACCACAACAACACACGAGCACGAAATCGATTTAAACTAAATGTCAACCGCTCCAAACTTGACTGCAAAAAATACGACTTCAGCAACAGAGTCATCCACGCCTGGAATGCAGTACCTGATTCTGTGGTTTCTACTCCTAACCCCAAAACCTTTAACCTTAGACTATCTACAGTTGACCTCTCCCCCTTTCTAAGAGGTCTGTAAGGGGCGTGCATAAGCGCAGCACTGTGCCTACCGTCCCTGTCCTATTGTCTATTATTTATCTAATGTTTAATATGTGCAAATTATCACCCTATAGTTTGACAAACAAACAAACAAATGTGATAACAGGTAACATAATTATTTTTCTTTTACCCGCGTGAACTTGGAGCACATCTCCTCGGCTTCCTTGACCAGATTTGCTCTCAGCATATATTTCGCGCACTTGGAATTGATGAATCGGTCAGCTGTATCCAAGGACTGTGCCTCGTCCATCCACCTGGCAGCTTCCTTGAGGTTCCCGACATGCTATGGGGAGTGCAAGAGCATCTATTTTCAATTTTGTTCCATTCGATGAAGAAGGGTGCTAGCGTTTTAACAATCTTCGCTTCCAGTACTCTACACTACGCTATCCTACCTTATCCTATCCTTCTGTTCTATTTTCTGTTGTGGTTAGCTCTGGCCCAGCTCCTGCCCCAAGGAATGTGCAGGTGGATGTGGGGGAAACATCCACATGCCGCAGGCCTCTTTTGCTCCTGATGGAATCTGCCGACGAAGCCTCCTCTGACTAAGGAAGCGTGAGTGACAGGGAAGAGGGGAGTTTGGCAGACAGCCCAGGAGGAGGTCAATCACCTGTATCATCCTTGGATTCTGAACAAGAATTAATGACACATCCACGCATGCGTAGAGTGATGCATAGGAGACAACAACTGAAGGATTATTACAAGAGAAAATGTGGTTGGGTGGGGCTGCTGTAATTAGTGCTACAGATAAAAGTGCAACCTGGTGTTTGGCAGTTTATCTGATTCATTGTTTCGTCAAGATCGTGGTTTTTGTACTGTTCAGGATTGTGTGTGTGGACTCTCTGGACTTTAGAATTGGACTCAATTTCCCAGTTATTGGGTGAGCAATTGGACTGCATTTAACCTGTGCCTTGTGTGTACCAGAAAATCTCTTTGACATTTAAAAAGGGAGCTGTTTCTGTTTATAAAAACTTTTGGGTTTTCCTTTTATCGTGTGGTGTGTGTCTTCCTGGACTAATTACCCTGTAATTACGGGCGGTTGAAACACGCCGGCAGAACAATTTTCTCTGTATTGATTCTATTATATTCTATTTTCTATGCAATACCATGCCATCTATTCTATTCTATTCCGTTCCATTCCATTCTACGCTCTGCTCTGCTCTGCTATTCTATGCCATGCAATATATTCTATTCCTATTCTATTCTACACTATGCAACGCTACTCTACCCTACCCAATTCTATAAGTCAAATCATCCTGCCCTTCACTATCTACCTTCGTCTTTAGGTGCATTATCAAGTTACATGAAATATAAATACACCAAGATTCACATATGCCGAATATGGAATAGTTGAGGAAGGGCAGTTACCTTATAAATTTTGGCTTTCAAATAGAACAGCTCTATTAACGTTGGAGTACTTGTCACCGCAGAATTGATGTAATCCAGAGCCAAGGAAAATTGGCCAAGCTTGTCGAAATGCTGCGCAAGGAAGTATCGAACCCAAAGCAGCGTCGTTGGCGGTTCTTCCTCTCCATTTTCTGGAACACATAGAACAATTCACAATGCCTAACCTAGAAGTACAGTGATACCTTGTCTTACAAACTTAATTGGTTCCGGGATGAGGTTCTTAAGGTGAAATTTTTGTAAAACGAAACAATGTTTTCCATAGGAATCAATGGAAAAGCGATTAATGCGTGCAAGCCCAAAATTCACCCCTTTTGCCAGCCGAAGCGCCCATTTTTGCGCTGCTGGGATTCCCCTGAGGCTCCCCTCCATGGGAAACCCCGCCTCCGGACTTCTGTTGCCAGTGAAGCGCCTGTTTTTGCACTGCTGGGATTCCCCTGAGGCTCCCCTCCATGGGAAACCCCGCCTCCGGACTTCCGTTGCCAGTGAAGCGCCTGTTTTGCGCTGCTGGGATTCCCCTGCAACATCACAAAAATACGGAAGTCCGGAGGTGGGGTTTCCCCTAGAGGGGAGCCTCAGGAGAATCCCAGCAGCACAAAAACGGGTGCTTCACTGGCAACGGAAGTCCGGAGGCGGGGCATCCCAGCAGCGGCGGCGGGTTTGTAAGGTGAAAATAGTTTGTAAGAAGAGGCAAAAAAATCTTAAACCCTGGGTTTGTATCTCGAAAAGTTTGTATGATGAGGGGTTTATAAGACAAGGTATCACTGTACGTACTATCAAAAGGGTTGTTTCTTAAGAAAGCGGATTCCCCTGCGAAGATACAGCAGTCCAGATTACACTCATGAAACCTTGTGTCTTAGCTACCTTCCCCAGCATCAAACTTACCGTCTGGACTAAACATGTGACAGGTTTTCAAAGAAGCTTCATAACTAATTACCAGCTCTTGGATTGTTGAAATCTATAAAAGAGATTTAAGAAAGTTGTACTAACATAGTCCTGTGGTTACTGTCTCGATTAACATTCATGTATTCTCTCTCAACGAACAAACATTGCAATTTCTTAACTTGATAGAACGTTAAGATATTTCCTGTACTGCTCACTGTTGTACATTCTTGAAAACACCTCCTTGGAATACCACTAGATGGCGATAAAGAGTTGCCTGGCTCTCTTTGCTGCCATCTAGAGTCGTTTTTTGCAGCAGTTATTTTCCCAAATAAAATGTTGGGTGTTTTCATGCTTTCTTTTTTTTTTTCCTTAAAATTTTATTAAACATCTCAAAATATTTAAAAAGAAGGAAAAATAAAAATAATGGAAAAATAAGAAAGAGAAGAGAAAGGAGTACGGGGTTAAAAAAAAGCATTGACTTTCAAATGTTTACAGAACACTAGAATAAAGGCATTGACATTAGTGTCTCATTATTTTTAACTTTTGCATATTTAATATACAGTGTTCCCTCGATTTTCGCGGGGGTTACGTTCCAAGACCTCCCGCGAAAGTCGATTTTCCGCGAAGTAGCGGTGTGGAAGTAAAAACACCATTTTTGGCTATGGACAGCCAAAAACTACCCCCACGCACCCTTTTTCAAGGCAGCGCAAGGAGCTGGGCTTGAAATTAGGGCAGGGAGCGACGAAAGTGCGGAGGCCGGCAAAGATTGCTTTGAATGTCGGCTGCCCCTGCCCCCCCAGCGCCTCCGGCCCCCTCGCCGCTACCGCCCCGCCCCGCCCGATCCACCCCTCTCACCGGCTTTCTTGGGACACGGGTCCTCCTGCAGCAGCACTGGCGGCTACGGCTTCTCATCCTCCTCATTCGGCCGGTAGCCGCTCTGAGCGCTTTGAGAATGCCCGCCCCGCCCCTCTCACAGTCCCTTAGCTGAGAGCACTTTCGTCCCAGCTATCAGCGAGGGGCTGCAGGAGAGGTGGGGGCAGGCGTTCTCACAGAGAGGGAGAGAGAGAGGGAGAAAGAGAGAGAGAGAGCAAGAGTGGGGAGAGTGGAAGGTAGAGAGAGAAAAATTATAGAAAAAGGGAGAAAAAAAGAGAAATGAGAAAATGATTGAAGCAGAGAATGACAGGAAAGAAAGAGAAAGAGAGAGAGAAGTGACTCTTGGTGATGAGATATGACGTCATCGGGTGGGAAAAACCGTGGTATAGAAAAAAAACCGCGGAGTATTTTTTAATTAATATTTTTTTTGAAAAACCGTGGTATAGCCGTTTCGTGAAGTTTGAACCTGCAAAAATCGAGGGATCACTGTATATAGTAACCATTTCTGCAATCACACACTAATCTAATCAGCCAACACCAAAGTCAGAATTTCATTGTTTTTCTATCCAAAGCATGCAATCTAGAAGTGTTTCAAGTTAAAATAAAATGGAACGTATCCTTTTTCTTTGATTAAAGCAGTTAATTCCATCAGCTCTGCTAGCTCCATCCATTCTTCCATTGTGAGAACTAATGCATCCATACTTTTTATTTACAATGAGTGATAAAATCTGACTTTTTGTTTAAAACAAGTATCTACTTTTCCACCGGTTCAATCCAACAGGTATTACCAGAAAGTAACCATATATATTCTGACAAAGTCAACAGGGGCTGATGAAAGCTTAGTATTTTTAAATATTTTAAAAAAATGTTCTAGAGATCGTAATGTCTCTCTCTTATACACACACGTGTGCATGTATGTATAAGTTTGAATGTGTATGATTCTATAGTTAGGGATTTTACTATGTATTAATGTTTTTTAAATTGATTTAACTTTCTACTATTGGATTTGTAATGTATTGTATCACTATTATATTGTGAGCCGCCCCGAGACTTTGGAGAGGAGAGGTATACAAATCTAATAAACTATAACTATAACTGTGTGTATGTGTGTGTATACACACACACACACACACACATTCATACATACATATAGGGACTATAAGAAAACTGACCTTTTCTGTACTGTAGTACAAAGATTTCAAAGTTGTAAACAGAGGCGGGCAACCTTTGCTGAAGTTAACCCTTAGGAATTTATCCAACAATTCTCTAAATTTTTCACCTAAAAGCAAAAAACACATATAGATTATATTACATAAGAACTCCATGTTCATTTTGCATAAACTATGAATAGAAGATTGACGGCAGAAAAAGACCTCCTGGTCCATCCAGTCTGCCCTTATACTATTTCCTGTATTTTATCTTAGGATGGATATATGTTCATCCCAGGCATGTTTCAATTCAGTTCCTGTGGATTTAACAACCACGGCTGCTGGAAATTTGTTCCAAGTATCTACTACTTTTTCAGTAAAATGATATTTTCTCACGTTGCTTCTGATCTTTCCCCCAACTAACTTCAGATTGTGTCCCCTTGTCCTTGTGTTCACTTTCCTGTTAAAAACACTTCCCTCCTGAACCTTATTTAACCCTTGAACATATTTCAATGTTTCGATTATGTCCCTCCCTTTCCTTCTGTCCTCCAGACTATACTGATTGAGTTCATTAAGTCTTTCCTGATACGTTTTATCCTTAAGACCTTCCACCATTTTTGTAGCCCATCTTTGGACCTGTTCAATTTTGTCAATATCTTTTTGTAGGTGAGGTCTCCAGAACTGAACACAGTATACCAGATGTGGTCTCTCCGGCGCTCTATATAGCGGGATCACAATCTCTCTCTTCCTGCTTGTTATACCTCTAGCTATGCAGCCAAGCATTCTACTTGCTTTCCCTACCGCCTGACCGCACTGTTCACCCGTTTTGAGACTGTCAGAAATCACTACCCCTAAATCCTTTTCTTCTGAAGTTTTTGCTAGCACAGAATTGCCAATACAATACTCAGATTGAGGATTCCTTTTTTCCAAGTGCATTATTTTATATTTGGAAACATTAAACTGCAGTTTCCATTGCTTTGACCACTTATCTAGTAAAGCTAAATCATTTGCAACATTACAGACACCTCCATATATAAATAGAAATATTTGAGCAAACGGAATAAGAGAAATAATAAATATGTGCAACGTGATTTTGTATAGAGAAAATGGAAATATGTGAATTTATTGTACAGTGGAACCTCGACATACGAGCAGCTCTACTTACGAGCTACTCGAGATAAGAGCTGGGAGGGGAGCGACATTTTTGTTCGCCTCCCGAGCTCACATTCGGGATACGAGCGCTAAGGAGCTGTCTCCTGAAGCCGAACGCTAACTTCCACGTTCGGCTTCAGGAGACAGCTCCTTGGCGCTCATATCCCGCGTGTTTTAAAAGGTTGCAGCCGGCCTGGGGGGCTCGGGGGGGTGCTGGCAAGCCCCCCAGGCCAGCTGCAACCTTTTAAAACACGCGCGCCGCTTCGCAGCTGTCTCCTGAAGCCGAACGCTAACTTCCGCGTTCGGCGGCAGCGGTTTTCTTTGTTGTTGCACGGATTAATTGACTTTACATTGTTTCCTATGGGAAACAATGTTTCGTCATACGAGCGTTCCGACTTACGAGCCTCCTTCCGGAACCAATTAGTCTCGTAAGTCGGGGTTCTACTGTATAGAGAAATGTGTGATTTTGCATAGAGAAAACGGAAATGTATAACAATGCAGAATTACTCAAAGTATTATTGTATCATTGTTTTTAAAGAAAAGACTTGAAAATGAATAAAGTTTAATTAAAAAGAAGAAAAAAGTATTGATATAAAGACGTTACCTGTGACAAAGTTTAAAGGTAGCCTTCGAGGCGAAACAGCGCGTGGGTGTCTCTTGCCTATTTCTTCATACAATTCTAGCCTCTCGTCTAAAGAGTCTATTTGAGGGATGACAAGTGTAAAATTGGGAGTTGTTATGCCTTAAAGTCACACAATTCAGGGACAAGCAACAATGCAGAAAACACTGTATTCCTGTATGTTCTGTGCTAAATCCAATCATTCATTTTCACTGGCCTGAAGTTTCCCTGCAAGCAGAAAACCTGAATCCGTATTTGTGCGAGCATTAAATCTAGTATCTTTATTTCAGATTTTTACAAGTGTCTTTACAATTCACAATCCATTAGAGAGTTTTGTTGTGTGAATTGTGCATCCCAAAAATTAGTGCCCCACCACATTTCCCCTTCGTTTAAATTTAGATGCAGTTCAACGGATCCTTTTCAATTCGAGATATAATTTAATATGTTTTTTATTTCGTTTCCAAATAAACGCAAACATGAAATTCTCTCCCAAAGAGCAGCTCAAAATTACTAGAAGTAATATTGAATTGGAGAGGCCGGTTTTCACGAATAACAAGCAACTGAAATAGTTAAATATCTCATGTTCAGACAAAGATATATTATTTTCAAGGCGTTGCAACCAAACACAATGCAACACGAGGTTTTAAGCTTAGAGAGACTGCAATGAATATTTAAAGCTAGCCTTGCACTTACAACCACTTTTTTCTGACTGTTCAAAGTTACAACTATAGGTCCACACACACAGTTTACAGATTTTAAACCACGAAGGGCTGCAAATTTTTAAACTACCACACAGTGGGCGTGGCTTATTTTGTGGGTGTGGCTTGCCTGCCATGTGACTGGGGGATGACTTAAAGGTCATGTGACTGGCTTAAAGGTGGCCAACTTGACGTCACTCGCATCAAGGTTTTGGGTTAGGGTTAGGGTGCCTGGCCTCTCCTCGCCTCAAAAAGAGACAATTTCCCTCTCTATTTACTACAGTAGTCCCTCACCTATCGCTGGTGTTACGTTCCAGACCTGGCCGCGATAGGTGAAATCCGCGATGGGGAATTTATCGACTGATAGTACTTATTTAAGTATTTATATTGTAATTGTTTGGTAAGTTTTCATTGTTTTAAGTGTTTATAAACCCTTCCCACACAGTATTTATTTTAGATACAGTATTTAAATACAGTATTTACAATTTTAGATATATATATATATATATTTAAAACCTGCCGATCGAGTTCGGCGGGCTGTTTAAATCTGCCGATTGACTTCCTCAGAAACCCGCGACGAAGTGAAGCCGCAGTAGGTGAAGCGCAGTATAGCGAGGGACTACTGTATTACTGAACATCCAAAATATACTTTTTCATTCTATGTATATATGCCGTATGTACACATACATATTACACACAGGCACACAAAAATATACATTATCTACTATATAAACTGTATGTGTATGTACACACACACGAACAGCTCTTCTAAAATTATACACATTCAAACTCATTTATTGCGATAGGAAAAACATTCCCAGAGCCCAGAAGGGGAAAGGGGGGAGGGGATCATTTTTATTTTCTACCGATTCTGCATACTTTGCCAAAATTTTACTACCGGTTCTGCGTACCTGACTGTACCTGTAGGAGCCCATCACTAGTTTTAAGTATATAATTCCAATATTTAAGAAGCAGATAGGTTTTTTAAAATGCAGCGGCAAGCAAGGAATGTCTTTTCTGTGCCAGCTAATTAATGTCCGAGAACAGATATTCATAGCTATTTTTTTCATTTGATCACACAGCTAGCATTTTCACTAACTTGACTTTGAGTTGGTAGGCAGCCCGGAGATAATTTCATCCAAATAACCTAATTAGTTTCACATCCAACTCCGATCATCCATCACTCACATTATACAGTTGACTTCTGCACTCGCTCGTCATAAGACTAACCCTTATATAGCCAGAAGGTGTGGCTAATTGTTCTAGAGACCTGTTCACACATAGACCTCTTCCTCTTTAGCCATTCCTGTCTGCTGATAGTCCTGCGCACTCTGGCTTCGAAAAGAGGCTCTTCTCCTGAGTCACTCAAGGGCACTTCTGGAGGTGCAGGAGACTCTGGTTGGGTTTCAGCCTCTGACCCCACTTCTTCTCCGACCTCCTTGCTATCAGACTCGGGTGCTAAGTACACTGGTCTAGGATACCAACCCACACTCATCTCTCGATCCTCAGAATCAGTGACTTATGACTGTTTTTCACACTTACAACCGTTGGAGCATCCTCGTGGTCATGTGATCAAAATTCAGAGGCTTGGCAACTGACATGTACTTATGACAGTTGCAGTGTCATGGGGTCATGACCTTTTGCAACCTCCGGATTAAGCCAGGTCAATGGGGAAACCGGATTCACATAACAATCTAGTTACTGACTTAGCAACCGCAGTGATTCAGTTAACAATAGTTGCGAGAAAGGTTGCAAAGCAGGACAAATCTCACTCAACAACTTCCTTGCTTAGCCACAGAAAATTTGGGTTCAATTCCCGTCGTAGGTAAGGGACTATCTATATTTCTCTAAACGCACGGCTCTCCATTAAAATGCTTGTCGCGGAATGTACAATTCCCATCGCTTACGTGGCCGCAAAGCTTTTTCCAGGCCCTCGTAGTAACTCCAACATTCCGCATTCCGATCGAGAAGTTCTCGATAGATTTCACCCGCTTCTTCCCGGCGTCCCAAATTCAGCAGCATTTCCCCTGCGGCAATAATATAATCACACCTGACTTTAAAAAAAAATGGAAAAGCTTCGGACGCCGAAAAGGATCGATTCTTACATTTGCAATAAAGGAGAGTATGGGTAGCTAAGGATTGAAATGAAGGGTCTTTCATGCTACATGAGCTTGTTATTATTTTATTATTATTTATTGGATTTGTATGCCGCCCCTCTCCGCAGACTCGGGGCGGCTAACAACAGTGGTAAAACAACATGAACAATCCAATTAATAAAAACAACTAAAAAACCCTTATTATAAAAAACCAAACATACACACAAACATACCATGTATAACTTGTAATGGCCTAGGGGGAAAGGATAACTGAACTCCCCCATGCCTGGCGACAAGGGTGGGTCTTAAGTAATTTACGAAAGGCAAGGAGGGTGGGGGCCGTTCTAATCTCTGGGGGGAGTTGGTTCCAGAGGGCCGGGGCCGCCACAGAGAAGGCTCTTCCCCTGGGGCCCGCCAAACGACATTGGTGGTTTTCTAGAAGATGTTTCATGACCTAGCTAGGTAACATCATTAATACTAGGAGGGAAGAGGAGGAAGGAGGACTGTAGAAATGGAAAAATACCAAAAGATGAGGTCTTAATTAGAAAAAATATTGGAATGTGCTGAGATGGATAAATTAACAAAGAAGATAAAAGAAAAAGGAGAGTCCAAATATTACTTAGTATGGAATAAATTATACGAGTGGCTGGAAGAGAGAAAGAAGAAAGGAATGCATTGAAAGGAGTAAGAACTGAGATTGTTAATATTTGAACAACTATTATGAATGTTAAAGATAAACTATTATAGAAGAAGTAAGAACTAGAGAAATGAAGAATAAGTAAATCATAAAGTGTAAATATACACATAAGGGATAATATAATTGTGGATATTTACTGATGCAAGCTTATTGCAAATATGGGGAAATTGTTCCCCTTTTGGTTTGTATGTGTTTGTGTTTTATGTGTATTTAATTTTTTTTTTTTAAATAATAATAATAAAAAAAGAAAGAGCAGAAAGAAAAGTCTGAGAAAGGAAGGAGGGAGGGAGGAATAAAGAAAGAAAGGAAGAAAAAGAAGAAAGGAAGAAAGGAAGGAAGAAAGGAAGAAAAAGAAGAAAGGAAGGAAGGAAGGAAGGAAGGAAGGAAGGAAGGAAGAAAGAAAGAAAGAAAGAAAGAAAGAAGAGGGCTATGAAAAAATAAGGCTAATTAAGGGGTTATAAAAAGAACTTACCTTTAATCTCGTCTATCATGAGTTTATCGCAGATTTGCCTTTCGTAAGTTTCTATGTGCTCCAAAGATTCTTGAAAGAGGTCTGCTTCTCTCATCACTTGGTTCTGGTACAATATTAATTCACTATATTCATAATCTATTTTATTTGGGGGCACCTGGAAATAATAACCCCATAGATTAGTGTTCGGTTGGGAATCATTACTACTACAAAAAGGTGGATAGTTTTGGGGGGGGGGGTTGTAAATGAATAAAAAGACCATTTTTACATTAAGTTTAGGAAAAGACTGCACTTCAGATATTTAAGAGTGGAAACTCATCAGTTGTAGCATTAAAAAA
Source organism: Erythrolamprus reginae (assembly GCF_031021105.1). Taxonomy (NCBI): domain Eukaryota; kingdom Metazoa; phylum Chordata; class Lepidosauria; order Squamata; family Dipsadidae; genus Erythrolamprus; species Erythrolamprus reginae. The sequence continues at coordinate 136,321,120 of NC_091953.1, read as the reverse complement.
AAACACCACCTATTGGACTTTTGTCTCTTTTGATATGGATAAATTCTGCCTCAGAAAAAGTTGTTTCAACTGACAATGTCCCAAAGACTCCTTTTCTTTTCTAAATCTTTATTTACATAATAATAATAATAATAATAATAATAATAATAATAATAATAATTTATTGGACTTGTATGCCGCCCCTCTCCGGAGAGTCGGGGCGGCTCACAACAATAATAAAACAATATAGCAGTAAAAACAAATCCAATATTAAAAAACATATATAAAACCCCAGCAATTAAAACTATACAGCACATACATACCAAACATAAAATATAAAAGCCTGGGGGAGGATGTCTTAGTTCCCCCATGCCTGGAGATATAGGTGGGTCTTAAGTAATTTGCGAAAGACAAGGAGGGTGGGGGCTGTTCTAATCTCTGGGGGGAGTTGATTCCAGAGGGCCGGGGCCGCCACAGAGAAGGCTCTTCCTCTGGGGCCCGCCAAACGACATTGTTTGGTCGACAGGACCCGGAGAAGGTCAACTCTGTGGGACCTTATCGGCCGCTGGGATATAGAAATAAAGCATAAAAACATGATTAGACCTTGGCCCCCTGGCCAATAAATATGATACATGCCTGTGATTTGAATTTGATTGATTTTTAATATATCGGGTTTTTAGTTAATGTAGTTTTTAATTAAAAAACTTTATTTTTAATTAATTATTAAAATTTATTATTTTAATTATTTTTTGAGCAGTGTATATTTCTGCTGGGAAAAAAAATAAAGGGAACACTTAAAACAACACAATATAACTCCAAGTAAATCAAACTTCTGTGAAATCAAACTGTCCACTTAGGAAGCAACATTGATTGACGACCAATTTCACCTGCTGTTGTGCATATTCAATTTTGTACAGAACAAAAAATTCAGTGAGAATATTTCATTCATTCAGATATAGGATGGGTTCTTGGAGTGTTTCCTTTATTTTTTTTGAGCAGTATATTTGTACTCATATTAACATATGTTCTAAAATGTGGAGAAATTTCTGGTGGAGGAATTCAGCTTGCTCAAATTATGTGGATATTAGGCTGGGGGCCCATTAGAATAAAACCTTACCTGTTGGGTTTTCCTAAATTCTTCTAATAACTTTAAGGCCATGTCGTAATCTTTTAACAAATGATACGCAATTGCATAGCCAATCCAGGAGGCTCTTTGAGTAGGTCGGAGCTGAAGTAACTGATACCTGGTTTCCTTTAGAAAAAGACAACAAAGATAACTAAAAAACAGTATCCCAAACGATGTACATTTTATAATCAATGATATGAAGGATCAAAAACTCTCAGAAATGCAAAACCATCAGAAAATCCAAAGATGGAAATAAACTTGAAGTTTTAGATGATCAATTTTAACAATCTTTCTTTAAAATTCGTGGTCTAGATAAGAGTTAGAATGAATCCTATTGGCAGAAATAAAAGAATAACAGAGTTGGAAGGGATCTTGGAGGTCTTCTAGTTCAACCCCTTGCTTAGGCAGGAGACCCTTTACTACTTATTTATTTATTTATTTTATTTATTTATTGGATTTGCATGCCGCCCCTCTCCGTAGACAGATGGTTATCCAACATCTTCTCAAAAACTTCTAGCGTTGGAGCATTCACAACTTCTGGTGGCAAGTTGACCTACTGGTTAATTGTTCTAACTATCAGAAAATTTCTCCTTAGTTCTAGGTTGCTTCTTTCCTTGTTTAGTTTCCACCTATTACTTTTTGTTCTACCCTCAGGTGCTTTGGAGAATAAGTTGACTCCCACTTCTTTGTGGCAACCCCTGGGATATTGGAAGACTGCTATTGTGTCTCCCCTGGTCATTCTTTTCATTCATTCATTCATTCATTCATTCATTCATTCATTCATTCATTCATGTTGGATTGACTTTACAAGCTACTTAAAGAGCAGAAAAGAAAAAAAAATCAACAGAAATGTTAAAAGGTTTTAAAGAAATGGAGCAAGGAGAAAATCAGGTTACTACATTGTCAAACTAGACGATTAACAAGAAGCATTACCAGCAACAGAAAATTAGCTAAACTTTGCTAAGTTTCCCAAACCAATAGCAATAACACTTAAGACTTATTTACCGCTTCCTAGTGATTTTACAGCCCTCTCTAAGCTGTTTATAGAATCAGCCTCTTGTCCCCAACAATCTGGGTCCTCATTTGACACACACCCCCCTTGAAAAGACGGAAGGCTGAGTCAACCTTGAGCCGGTGGTGAGATTTGAACTGCTGAACTACAGCTAACAGTTAGCTGAAAGAACCTGCAGTGTTGCACTCTAACCACTGCATGGCTCTTCGTCTTCCCTCTGTCGGGGTGGATGGGAAGGAATTTGAATTCAGAACCGTGTCAATCATATTAACATCTACCCCGATGAAGAGTCTTCGGAGAGGAGCGGCATAGAAATCAAATCAAATCAAATCAAATCAAATCAAACCAAACCAAACCAAACCAAACCAAACCAAACTAAACCAAACCAATCAATCAATCAGATTGACAGAGTCGGAAGGGACCTTGTGGGTCATCTAGTCCAACCTCCACCCTTGAAGCAGGAGACCCTACACCATCTTAAGCAGGAACACCTGATCTTAATCGAACTGGACTAGGTAAATCAATTGTTCCGCTCGCATCGAAGAACACAATGAACCAACAGCAAAGCGAGAACATGCAATTTTTTCTACCCATAAGATGCTTATACATTATTATTTGTTTGGTAGAAATGGTATACATACAGGTGGCCCATAGATAAAAAGATTTAAGGCACTATGAAAATTAAACTAATATGCAATTTTGCATTTTATTAATACAATTAATCACCTCTCTCTGTGTCTTTCTCTCTCCGTCTTTTTCTCTCTGTATTTCTCTGTCTGTCCCTCTCTCCTTTTCTTTCTAATTCTCTATTTCTCTCTCTCTCTCTCTGTGTCTTTCTCTGTCTATCCCTCCCATTCTGACTCTATGTTTTTCTGTCTCTCTGTCCGTCGCTCCCTCTCTCCCTTCCTCTTTCTTTTTCTCTTTCCCTCTTTCTCTGTCTGTCCCTTCGTCCTTCTCTCTCCCTCTTTCTTACTCTTTCTGTCCGTCTGACCTTCCCTGGCTCCCTTGCTCTTTTTTTTAATTTCTCTGTCTTTCAGTCTGTCCCTTCCTCCCTCTTTCTCCCTCTTTCTTACTCTCTCTCTCTCTGTCCCTCCCTCACTCTCTCTCCCTTTCTTTCTGACTATTTCTCTCTCTTTCTGTCTTTCTGTCTGTTCCTCCCATTCTGACTATGTTTCCGTCCCTCCCTCTCTCCCTTCCTTTCTTTCTTTTACTCTTTCTCTCTTTCTGTCCCTTCCTCCCTCTCTTTCTTACTCTCTCTCTCTCTGTCCCTCCCTCACTCTCTCTCTCTTTCTTTCTGACTATTTCTCTCTCTTTCTCTCTTTCTGTCTGTTCCTCCCATTCTGACTATGTTTCCGTCCCTCCCCCTCTCCCTTCCTTTCTCTCTTTCTTTTACTCTTTCTCTTTCTGTTCCTTCCTCCCTCTCTCTCCCTCTCTTTCTTACTCTCTCTCTCCCTTTCTTTCTGACTATTTCTCTCTCTTTCTCTCTTTCTGTCTATTCCTCCCATTCTTACTCTGTTTTTCTCTGTCTGTCTGTCTGTCCTTTCCTCCCTTTCCCTCTCTCCCTTCCTGACTCTTTCTATTTCTCTCTGTCTTTCTCTGTCTGACTGTCCCTCCCTTCATGTCTCTCCTTTTCTGACTCTCTCTTTCTCTTATCTCTCTCTCTCTGTCTCCTGTACAAATCCATGTAGAATTTCAATATGCGTTTAGTTCTCCGCACAAAAAATGGATATCGCGGCGACAGCAGTCGACTGATTTAACGCAAGACACTCACTCTATACCCTTCGAGGTCTCTCATCTGGATCTGGAGCAGGGAAAGATCCCGGAGGATTTGCAAGTTGTCCTTGTCTAGCTTCAGAGCATTCCGGTAGCACTTGATCGCTTCGTCGTACTTTTTATCGGAGCGCTGCAGGAGTCCGTAAACATGCCAACCTAACCAGCATTAAGGGAAAAATGGACAAACCCTGGTGGCTGAAGACCGCACGAATCCCAGCGGCCCATAAGGTCCCACAGAGTTGGCCTTCTCCGGGTCCTGTCGACCAAACAATGTCGTTTGGCGAGCCCCAGGGGAAGAGCCTTCTCTGTGGTGGCCCCAGCCCTCTGGAATCAACTCCCTCCGGAGATTAGAACGGCCCCCACCCTCCTTGTCTTTTACAAGTTACTCAAGACCCACCTATATCACCAGGCATGGGGGAACTAAGACATCTCCCCCAGGCTTATTATATTTCACGTTTGGTGTGTATGTGCTGTATGGTTTTTAATTGTTGGGGGTTTTATATATTTTATTATTAGATTTGTCCCATTGTTATACTGTTTTTTTATATGCTGTTGTGAGCCGCCCCGAGTCTTCGGAGGGGGGCAACATACAAATCTAATAAATAATAATAATAAAAATAAAAATAATAATAATAATAATAATAATAATAAATTAGGCCAACGTTAGCAAAACTCTCAGATCGCGGGGTGGGACCGGAACAAAAACAACACAGCTCAAACTATTCATTGTAGCGGCTCTAACTGAACTGTGTAAGAACAAACAGAAGTCTGACATTGTTTTGGAGACGGAGTGGCTGTGGGTTTTGCCTCCCAGGGACAATTCCATCTGTCCGTCCATCACCCTGGGGGGGGGAATCATTGACCCCCTCAGAGAGGGTCCGCTACTTGGGCGTCCTCCTCGATCCACAGCTCACATTAGAGAAACATCTTTCAGCTGTGGCGAGAGGAGGGCGTTTGTCCAGGTTCGCCTGGTGCACCAGTTGCGGCCCTATCTGGACTGGGAGTCACTGCTCACAGTCACTCATGCCCTCATCACCTCGAGGTTCGACTACTGTAATGCTCTCTACATGGGGCTACCTTTGAAGAGTGTTCGGAAACTTCAGATCGTGCAGAATGTGGCTGTGAGAGCAATCATGGGCTTCCCTAAGTATGCCCTTGTTACACCAACACTCTGCAATCTGCATTGGTTGCCAATCAGTTTCCGGTCACAATTCAAAGTGTTGGTAATGACCTATAAAGCCCTTCACATATTTAAATGGTGGTCCACTAGAAACATAGAAACATAGAAGATTGACGGCAGAACAAGACCTCCTGGTCTATCTAGTCTGCCCTTATACTATTTCCTGTATTTTATCTTAGGATGGATATATGTTTATCCCAGGCATGTTTCAATTCCGTTCCTGTGGATTTACTAACCACGTCTGCTGGAAGTTTGTTCCAAGGATCTACTACTCTTTCAGTAAAATAATATTTTCTCATGTTGCTTTTGATCTTTCCCCCAATTAACTTCAGATTGTATCCCCTTGTTCTTGGGTTCACTTTCCTATTAAAAACATTTCCCTCCTGAACCTTATTTAACCCTTTAACATATTTAAATGTTTCGATCCTGTCCCCCCTTTTCCTTCTGTCCTCCAGACTATACAGATTGAGTCCATGAAGTCTTTCCTGATAAGTTCTATGCTTAAGACCTTCCACCATTCTTGTAGCCCGTCTTTGGACCCGTTCAATTTTGTCAATATCTTTTTGTAGGTGAGGTCTCCAGAACTGAACACAGTATTCCAAATGTGATCTCACCAGCGCTCTATACAACGGGATCACAATCTCCCTCTTCCTGCTTGTTATACCTCTAGCTATGCAGCCAAACATCCTACTTGCTTTTCCTATCGCCCGACCACACTGTTCACCCACTAGGACTCTAAGATCCCTCTCACAGTTACTACTGTTGAGCAATGTACCACATATAGTGTACCTGTGCATTTTCTTTTCTTGCCTAAATGTAGAACCTTACTTTTTTCACATATGTATCAATTAGCCACATTAATTTTTTTTTTTTGGCTCAATTGCGGTTGTATGTTGGGAAATAGGTGTATCTCCCCCGCCTCCCAGGGGTGGGCTACTGCCCCATAAGTTCACAATCACCGTACTAGCCACTTCCATAATGAAGTTTGAGAACAGACCTATTCAGCAAACATCCCAAGGTCAATTTCAAAGGATACAAACATGACTTTTGACGTCGTTGCGTAGACCTTTCCGAACAAATTCGTACGCATCTTCTTTCTTCCCTAAACAATTCAGCGTCAGTCCTTTCATGGCTAATGTCTCTGGGGAAAGAAAGACGGTAAACTTTTTTGAATAGTGAATCCATTTTAAACATGCTTTAAGGAAGTGCAGAGGTAAAAAGCTGAGTTTTCCCAAAATGCCACAACTTATTTATTTTTTTATCCAAAGCTAAATTTCCATCCTCATTCACTGTTGGAAGTGTGGGAGGTCATTGGGTAGGTATTATCACTAGTGTTGGGCGAACCGAACTCACACAATTCGGGTCCGTACCGAATTTTGTGGTGTTCGGCATGCCGAATCCGAATTTTTAAAAAAATTCGTGCTCCGGTTCGGCGTTCGTGCCAAACACCATAAAAGCCACTGCCCAGCTGTCATTTGCTGAGAAGAGGAGGAGGAATCGGGCGCCAGTGGCAGCGGAGGAAGGCGAACACCAGGTCGGGAGGCACAAAAGGAGCTGGGGAATCCCACGAAGGGATTCCAGGGGCGGAGCTTTGAAGTCACGTATACCGGCAGGTTGCTAAGCACACCAAGGTGATCACTTCCTGGATTCCGGGGGCGGCACTAGAATAATGGAGGGAGGATGGAATCCAGGAAGTGATTACCTTGGCGTGCTTAGCAACCTGCCGGTATACGTGATGCCGCAAGCAAAGGGAGGTCCTTTCACGTAAAAATAAAATTTTTATTTTTACATGAAAGGACCTCTCTTTGCTTGCGGCGGCGCTGTGGCATCATCCCTTTTTGTAAAAATAAAAATAAATAAAAATAAAAAATCCATAAAAATAAAAAACGATGGGATTCCAGGGACGGAGCTTTGACGCCATGGACCATTTGCGTTCGGCCGAACTTTGCATGAAGTTTGTCCGAACTCGCCGAACCCGAACACCATCGGGTTCGCCCATCACTAATTATCACATGTGGCGGGAATGTCATAAACCCCAAAAATTTTGGACAACAACAAAACATTGGTTGGAAGAAATATTGAACATGCAATTAAGACTTAAAGCCAGAATGTTTCCTACTAAGGATAACAAGGGACACGTGCAAGAAAAAATACCATCTATCTAATGCTGCATAACTTGACCGCTGCAATATTCACCTATACCCAATATTGGAAGAACAGGAATATACCCAAAGAAGAAGTTATATATAAAACACAAATGTGCGCAGAGATGGACAGACTAACGCTTGAACTGAAAGGAAAAAAAATGAGACTGAATATTATGAAACTTGGAATAAATTATTCTACTGGTGGGAAGAAAGGAGAACCAAATATCTTAAATTAAGGAAACCCTATGGAGAAGTAAAATGTGTGTGTTTTTGTTTGTTTGTTTGTTTGTTTGTTTGTTTGTTTGTTTGTTTGACTTCTATGCCACCTAATCCCATGGGACTCAGGGTGACTTACAACAATATATATATTTCGTAAACAGTACTGTTTAAGGTAAATATTGATGTAATAATTTAGGGTTTTTAAGTGTATATACTAGAAGATTCGTCACATATCTGTTAATTGTTTCTTTTTTGTTGTAATTTTATGTGTGTTTTATCAATAAAAAAAATAGAATAGAATGGAATGGAATAGAATTCTTTATTGGCCAAGTATGATTGGACCCACAAGGAATTTGATTTTGGTGCAGATGCTCTCAGTGTACATAAAAGAAAAGATACATTGGTCAAAAATAATGAGATACAACACTTAATGATTGTCATAGGGTACAAATAAGCAATCAGGAAACAATCAATATTATTATAAATCGTAAGGATACAAGCAACAAGTTACAATCATACAGTCATAAGTGGGAGGAAGAAAGAAGAGAAGACTAATAGTAATAGTAATGCAGCCTTAGTGAATAGTTCGACAGTAATGAGGGAATTATTTGTTTAGCAGAGTGATGGCGTTCTGGGAAAAACACATCCTTGTGTCTAGTTGTCTTGGTTTGTAGAGTCTATAGCATCGTTTTGAGGGTAGGGTTTAAGTTTGAGAATGGAAAGGACTGTTGATGGTGTTTTCAGTTGTATTTTAAAGTTCTGGTTTAGATTCTAGACAGTTTCTTGCAAATACACTGCTCAAAATAAATAATAAAGGGAACACTTGAACAATACAATATAACTCCAAGTCAATCAAACTTCTGTGAAATCCAACTGTCCACTTAGGAAGCAATACTGATTGACAATCAATTTCACCTGCTGTTGTGCACATAGAAACATAGAAGTCTGAGGGCAGAAAAAGACCTCATGGTCCATCTAGTCTGCCCTTATACTATTTTCTGAATTTTATCTTAGGATGGATCTATGTTTATCCCAGGCATGTTTAAATTCAGTTACTGTGGATTTATCTACCACGTCTGCTGGAAGTTTGTTCCAAGGATCTACTACTCTTTCAGTCAAATAATATTTTCTCACATTGCTTCTGATCAATCCCCCAACTAACTTCAGATTGTGTCCCCTTGTTCTTGTGTTCACTTTCCTATTAAAAACACTTCCCTCCTGGACCTTATTTAACCCTTTAATACATTTAAATGTTTCGATCATGTCCCCCCTTTTCCTTCTGTCCTCCAGACTATACAGATTGAGTTCATTAAGTATTTCCTGATACGTTTTATGCTTAAGACCTTCCACCATTCTTGTAGCCCGTCTTTGGACCCGTTCAAAGACGGGCTACACATTCAACTTTGTACAGAACAATGTATTCAGTGAGAATATTTCATTCATTCAGATCTAGGATGTGTTGAGTGTTACCTTTATTTTTTTTGAGCAGTATATAAACACTTAATCTATTTTATCACTGGATGAGTGGTGGGTTACTGGTGGGCGAACTGCTAGCAGCAGAAACACATCTCCGAACTGGTAGCGAAGGTTAGTGATACACATTATTGCACTAGATGTATAGTATCTTATCTTCAACTCTCAATGCACCAACGTAATTAACACAAGCTTTGCATCGTCGTTACAACAATGGTGAGTTCACATCCATAAATTCATTTGCCTCTGAACAGTTCTTAGTAAACAAGCATGACTACATCATTTTAAGGAAATAAATTTAACTGACATTTCAAACGTACCTCCATGTTCAGCAAACTTTGGGTTGGAGAGAATCATCTTACAGAATTTGAGGCCATTTTTGTACTGTTTTTGTTCATAACATTTCTAAGGGGGAAGAAAAAAAACCCAAGGAATTAGGAGACCCAAATTAGCAACACATACTGCACACGCATACAATATATGAATACAGTGGTACCTCGAGATACGAGTTTAATTCGTTCCGGACCTGGGCTCTTAAGTCGAGCAGCTCTTATCTCGAACGACTTTTCCCCATAGGAATTAATGTAAATAATTTTTATTGGTTCCAGCCCTCAAAAAACTCACAAAGTTAGTCTAAATTATGCAGAAAGACATGTTTTTAATGAAGAAATGTACATGTACATATAAATGAATAATGAAGTTTCTTTCACTTAACTTGTAAACTTTCTTAAACTTTTAAATTTACATATGTTCAACTTCTCTGCCACCCAATCCTGTAGGACAGAGGTCCCCAACCCTTTTTGCACCAGGGACCGGCTTTAAGCGATCAAGAGAGGAATGGGTGAATGAATGGACGGAGGGTGGGAAGGAAGGAAGGAAAGAGGGAAGGGACAGGAACAGAGGAAGGAAGCAAGGAAACTTATGAAAGGGGAGAGTAAGAGAGGAATGAGTGAAGGGAGGGAGGGAGGGAAGAAGGTGGGAAGGAGAAAGAAAAGAAGAAATAGAGGAAGGGAAGGTAAAAGAGAGAAAGAAAAAGAGCAAGCAAGAAAGAAAGAAAGAAAGGGGGAAGGGACAGGAACAGAGGAAGGAAGCAAGGAAACTTATGAAAGGGGAGAGTAAGAGAGGAATGAGTGAAGGGAGGGAGGGAGGGAAGAAGGTGGGAAGGAGAAAGAAAAGAAGAAATAGAGGAAGGGAAGGTAAAAGAGAGAAAGAAAAAGAGCAAGAAAGAAAGCTGCAAGCACCCCCCCGAGCCCCCCAGGCCGGCTGCAACCTTTTAAAACACGCGCGCCGCTTCGCAGCTGTCTCCTGAAGCCGAACGCGGAAGTTAGCGTTTGGCTTCAGGAGACAGCTCCTTGGCGCTTGTATCTCGAATTTGGGCTTGTAAGTAGAACAAAAATATCTCTCCCCTCCCAGCTCTTATCTCGAGTTGCTCTTAAGTAGAGCAGCTCTTATGTCGGGGTTCCACTGTACAGTATATGAACTTAAATTGACCAGATTAACGTCGGGAGCAAAGAAAGAGGGTGAGGTTGAAGCACTGAAAATTGAGTCAAGACTATACACAAGAATCCGGACAACTCAAGTTCAACACGAAAGTGGCACCAGATAAGAATTCAACGGGAATTCAGGAGGAATTGGAACACATGTGGCAATGTAAAGATTCTAAGCTAATGGCACATTTAACGCCAACCCCAGCTCTGATTGCTGTTTTCCTACAGACCGTAACCATTTTAAAATGCACTAAACAAGGATGGAAGGAGTATTCCAAAATATTGTATGTTTCTGAGATACTTTAGAAGGTACAGTGGTACCTCTATCTACAAACGCCTACTTACGAACTTTTCTAGATAATAACCGGGTGTTCAAGATTTTTTTGCCTCTTCTCAAGAACCATTTTCCACTTGCAAACCCGAGCCTCTGAAACTGTAACCGGAAAAGGCAGGGAGAAGCCTCCGTGGGGCCTCTCTTAGGAATCTCCTGGGAGGAAACAGGGCCAGAAAAGGCGGGGAGAAGCCTCTGTGGGGCCTCTCTGGCTTTTTTAAGATCGTCTAAGGCTTTACACAGGGTTTCAGAATAGAATAGAGTAGAGAAGAGTAGAGTAGAGTAGAATTCTTTATTGACCCAGTGTGATCGGATACACAAGGAATTTCTCCTTGGTGCAGATGCTCTCAGTGTACATAAAAGAAAAGATAACACTTGTCAAGAATCATGAGGTGCAACACTTAATGATTGTCATAAGGGTCAAATAAGCTGAGTTTGGGTGAAACTTGAATTTGGTCTTCAAACCTGGCAAGTTTAAGGCTTGTGGACTTCAATTCCCATTCTGAGCTAGCATGACTGGTGGAGGAATTCTGGGAGTTGAAGTCCACAAGTCTTCAAGCTGTCAGGTTTGAAGTTTGTAAAAAGTGTCCATGGTTGTAAAAGGTATTCTGCTACACTGGTATGTTATTAAACAATATAATACTACACCATTTGGTTCAGAATACTTTTTTCTTTGTTTTTCTCCTCTAAAATCTGAGTGCGTCTTATATATCGGTACGTTTTATACACCGAAAAATACGGTAACTGGGGGGAAAAAGGCTAGAAATTCTGGCTAATCCTCTACTTTTACACTGATTGTAAAGAAACCAAACCAATCCAGGCTACAGGGGACATTGAAGTTTGGCCTAAAAGAAAAGTTAAACTCATCCTTAGTAAAATGCTTGTAATTAATAGCTGGTGAAATTTTGGGCGTGCGAACGTTTTAAATTACTGGATAAGGAACGTGACCCAAGTAGCCTGGTGGTACTGCAAACTTTGCTGTCTTTTCTTATAGCTGTTCTAAAATTAGGAATTTATTTTTAGCAGGAAGTGGAGAGTTGGAGCGACTTGCTAAGAGGCATTCCTAAACCACGTTGCAATCAAGGAATAGCGGGAACAAAAGCTACCTGTATTTTCCGCTAAATAGGTCCAGAAAAGGGAGAAAATAGACATACAGATAGTCTTTGACGCACAACAGTTCGTTCACTGACCGCTCAAACTCACAATGGCACTGGAAAAAGTACCTTATGACCAGTAGTAGGTTGCTACTGGTGTGGTAGCAGACTGCGCACCAGTAGTGGCCGCCAGATTGAGCGATTTGCGCACAACCACTCCATTGGCAGTCCTATAGGCGCCGCCATTTTTGTTCAATTTCTCATATTTTTTGCCGCCAGATTTCATGCCTAAGGCGGGACTAGAACTCAGTCTCCTGGTGATTGGCCCAAAGTCACCCCGCCAGATTTCAAGCCTGAGGCGGGGCTAGAACACAGTCTCCTGGTGATTGGCCCAAAGTCACCCCGCCAGATTTAATGCCAAAGGCGGGGCTTGAACTCACAGTCACCTGACGATTGGCCCAACGTCACCCCGCCAGATTTTTATGGCTAAGATGGGACTATAATTCACACTCTCCTGGCTTCTAGCCTAGTACCATAACCACTAGGCCAAACTGTTTCACAAAATAAGAGTAAAAATACATACAAGAAACTATACTGGCTGCAGTTGCTTTTGTAGCCACTTTCCAAAAATCACAATTATTGAACAATTTAACGTCAACCATACAAGAGAACCCATGGCTGCATTCCAAGCAGTGAGAACATTGAGAACAATGTTTTCTGCATTTAATTCTTTATTAGCTGTTATTTGCTGGCAAGAGCGCTAATGATAAAGCCATTTAAGTGTCAAATTCTGTACTTCGCGTTGATATGATCTAAAACAGATCAAATGACACGTTTATGATTTTCAAGGCAAGTAAAGAATACACACCTTTGCGTCATCTCCATTTATGTACTATATATAATTATATATTTTTTTAAAAATATTATAATGTTAAAAATATGTATTCATATCCTATCTCTGCTTTCAATATAATGGATTACCATATTTTTCGGGATATAAGAGGCACCCTTTTCCTCCCAAAAAGAGGCTGACAATTTGGTTACATCTTATACTCTAAATGTAGCTTCCCTCCGCAGCCTTAATTAGCTGCTAACGATCTTCCTATTTTTTACCTTGCAGGCTCTTTTATTGTTCCTCTCTGCGAAGAATATTTTCCAAGCTTCAAGTCTTTGCAGGGTTATTTTATTGCTCTAACTTGCTCCGAATAAGTTTCTTTCCAGCCCTAACTAGGTGCTAACAATGTTCCCAGCTCTTACTGGCTTGCAAGCTCTTTCATTGTTACTCTCTGCGAAGAATGTTTTCCAAGCCCTAAGTCTTTGCAGGGTTTTTTTCATTGCTCTAACTTGCTCTAAGTGTTTCTTTTCAGCCCTAACCGAACGCATTGCAATAGTCTAACCGTGAGGTGACAAGGGCATGAGTGATTGTGAGGAGAGCCTCACAATGGGGTTACAATTGGTGTACCAGGTGAACCTGTGCAAAGGTCCCCCTGGCTACAGCTGATAGATATTGTTCTAAATTAAGCTGTGAGTCCAGGAGGACACCCAACTTGCAAGCCCGTTCCGAGGGAGATAATTTCTCCCCCCCCGCTCAAAATCAACTCAACCAGCAATCGTAACTCAAGACACGTTGAAAGCACAAAGCAGTTTAGGATATAATAATGATTAACCAGAACTCAAGTTCCCACAGTAGCAGCTCTTAGCTTAAAGAACTCAACCCGTTTCACATGAATTATTCTGTGAATACAGTATTTGCAAAAACATAGCAAAAACATTGCAATTTGTTGGCTAAGAGAAAAAAGGCATTTCTAAAATCCAACTGGTCCCCCCCCCCCCCCCAAGCTATGGAGACTTTAGAATTTAGTGTAAAGTTCACACTGCTTCACATGTTATGTTTTGACTTGGAAGCTTTTACTCAGACTGACAATGATAGTGAGGTAGTTTTCATAGTATCTGTATATCCATCCATCGATGCATCCATCCTTCCATCATCCTTCTTTCCGTCCATCCTTCCATCATCTATCTAAAGCAGGGGTCCCCAACCACCGGGCGGTGGACCAGTACCGGGCCGCGGGGCACGTTGCACCGGTCCGTGGAGTCAGCAGCTGCCGGCCCTCATGCCGCCACCCCCTCCCTCCAGCGCTTCGCCTCCCGCCGGGCAAGAGGCCTCGGGAGGCAGGTTCTGCCGGCCACAGGACGATGGATGGGACAGTGGGACGGGAAGGACCGAGAGGCTCAAGCCTCTTTTGGCTTCTGCCGTGGGGCGCTTTTGCGTTTTTGGCTGGGGGGAGGCAGGAGGGCCAGCCTGACCCCCTCTCTCCAGCGCTTAGCTCCCGCTGGGCAAGAGGGCTTGGGAGGCAGGTTCTGCCGGCCACAGGACGATGGCGGGAAAGAGGGGCGGGGAGGACCAGCACCCCCATGCTTAATCCCGCCCCCAACCACGCCCCTTTCCGCCCCCACTGGGCCATAGAAAAATTGTCTTGCTGAAACTGGTCCCTGGTGGAAAAAACGTTGGGGACCACTGATCTAAAGTATATCCATATCTGTATATCCATCCGCCCATCCATCCATCCATCATCTATCAAAAGTACAGTGGTACCTCTATTTAAGAACACAATTCCATCTGTCCGTCCATCACCCTGGGGGGGGGGAATCATTGACCCCCTCGGAGAGGGTCCGCAACTTGGGCGTCCTCCTCGATCCACAGCTCACATTAGAGAAACATCTTTCAGCTGTGGCGAGGGGGGCGTTTGCCCAGGTTCGCCTGGTGCACCAGTTGCGGCCCTATCTGGACCGGGACTCATTGCTCACAGTCACTCATGCCCTCATCACCTCAAGGCTCGACTACTGTAATGCTCTCTACCTTTGAAAAGTGTTCGGAAACTTCAGATCGTGCAGAATGCAGCTGCGAGAGCAGTCATGGGCTTTCCCAAAGATGCCCATGTAAGACCAACACTCTGCAGTCTGCATTGGTTGCCGATCAGTTTCCGGGCATAATTCAAAGTGTTGGTCATCACCTATAAAACATTTCATGGCACCGGACCAGGGTACCTACGAGACCGCCTTCTGCTGCATGAATCCCAGCGACCGGTTAGGTCCCACAGAGTGGGCCTTCTCTGGGTCCCGTCAACAAAACAATGTCGTTTGGCGGGGCCCAGGGGAAAAGCCTTCTCTGTGGTGGCCCCGGCCTTCTGGAACCAACTCCCCCTGGAGATTAGAATTGCCCCCACCCTCCCTGCCTTTCGTAAGCTCCTTAAAACCCACCTCTGCCGTCAGGCATGGGGGAACTGAGATATTCTTTCCCCCTAGGCCTTTACAATTTATGCATGCTATGTTTGTTTGTAGGTATGTTTGGTTTTTACAATAAGGGTTTTTAGTTGTTTTAGTATTGGATTTATATGATGTTTTTATTACTGTTGTTAGCCGCCCCGAGTCTACGGAGAGGGGTGGCATACAAATCCAATAAATAAACTTAATTCATTCAGTGACCAGGTTCTTAAGTAGAAAAGTTTGTAAGTAGAAGCAATTTTTCCCATAGGAATCAATGTAAAAGCAAATAATGTGTGCAAACCCATTAGGAAAGAAATAAAAGCTCAGAATTTGGGTGGGAGGAGGAGGAGGAAGAAGAGGAGGAGAAGGACAGTCGCTGTCCAGAGCAAAGGGACCGTTTCTTTTCTCTGGGCGCTGGCAGAGGTTTATTCCACCTCGAGGCTCGACTATTGCAATGCTCTCTACCTTTGAAAAGTGTTCTGAGTTATTATAGAATGACTGTTTAATGCAAAGGGTGGGTTTTAAAAGTCCAAATACTCGTTCAATACATAAAAAAAATATCTTTCCTCTACTTCATGGAAATTCTTTTTTCACGGGGGTCTTGGAACGCATCCCCCGCAAAAAACGAGTGCGCGGAGTGTTGAAGAGATCTGGACATGCCTAGGAATGGCCCAGGACTGCTCACGCGGCTGCATAATTTGAAGTTTCCAAACAGTCTTCAAAGGTAGCCCCATGTAGAGAGCATTGCAGTAGTCGAACCTCGAGATGATGAGGGAATGAGTGGCTGTGAGCAGTGACTCCCTGTCCAAGCAGGGCCGCAACTGGTGCACCAGGCAAACCTGGGCAAACGCCCCCCTCGCCACAGACGAAAGATGATGTTCTAATGTCAGCTATGGGGCGAGGAGGACGCCCAAGTTGCGGACCTTCTCTGAGGGGGTCATAAATTGAAATAACAAATCAATAATAAATAAATTATTTGCAATTAGAAAGAGCAAGAAAAACAACAGATTTTCTGGAGAAACACATAAACTCTGGAGAAAATTAATTATGGTGATGGTGATTTCCTTAATTCCTGAAGGTCACAAGGACAATTTAGAAGCCACCATGACTCTTGTTTACGTTGACCGTCCCCAAGCGATTTGCTCAGTTTGGGGCGGACAGTTTTGACCAACAACTCCCAGCAAAGGGCAAAATCCAGCATTGCAAAATGTTTCTGCCAAATCCTTTAAAATAAACGGAGGCAACGCACCATAGGCAATGCTAGAAATTAACAACCACAAGAGAGCCCAAAATTTCATTCGTTCGGTTGAGTTTGGCTCAACTTTTACAATATTTTTAACGTCGGCTGTTAAGTGAATAACTGCTGCTGCTGAATTAGTAACTCAGTTGTAAGTCAATCGGGCTTCTGTGTTGACTCTGCAACCGCCATAAGTACCGGCCAGTTGCCAAGCTTCCTAATTTTGATCACTTGACCCATTCTCGCCTGAAAACATTGTTGTAAGTGATGAGGGAGTCCTTGGTACCCTATGACCTTGATTGACTTCTTGTAGACGTTTCAAGACCCAACTAGCGAACAACATCAATGCTGACGGTCTCCCATCAGTACTAGCGCTGATGATGTTACCGAGTTAGATGATGAAACATCTGCAATAAATCAATCAAGGTCAAGAACATCAAGAATCCAACAGTTCTTGTCAATTGACACCATCGACAGCATACAAGGAAAATCTTTGTAAGTTATTTTATACGTGGCACTATGCCCTAGCAAAATTAGCCAAAATTTACCCAAGCTTAGATCCGAACTGCTGGAAATGTAAAAAAAATAATTATGGAACATACTGTATTACCATATTTGGTGGACGTGCCCCGAAAGCAAAAAATTCTGGACCATGATACAAAGTTGGACAAACGAAATACTAGATTATAAACTGGAAATAAAACCGGAGATATACTTACTGGGAATAATAAGAGGAAAACAACCCAAAACATATCACTACTTATTTATTATTATTATTATTATTATTATTATTATTATTATTATTGCGAAACAATGGTAATTAACAAACTATTGGAATGTGAAGAAATGAATAAACTCTAGAATTACCTAATGAACAAAAGAAAGAAATATATATAATATGGGAGAAACTGTATACAGGGCTTGAAAAAAGAAAAAAATCTATAAAATCCACACAAACATTAATATTACACTGATGTCAAGGAAGCGAATATTAGTAAAATCGTTTTTCTTTGTATGTTACTTGTATTATACTGTATGTTTCCTCTTTTTGGTTTTGTTTTGTTTTCTTGTTACAAGTGTTGATCTTATTGTTATTATGTGTCCTTAAGTATGTTTGTAAAACTTTTGAAAACTCACAATATTTTGTTTTTAAGGAATCCAACAATTCTCCTCATCTCCCTCTCCCTCCTCCCTGAAATCCTCCCTCCCCATGTAACACTGGTGCTGTTACCTAGTTGGGCAATGAAAGGTCGCCAAGGAAATAACCAAGTTCAAAGAGCACCAAGGCCTACGCTAGCCTACCAATATTTTCCTTCATTGGTCCCAAGTCCCTTTGTAAATCTCAACAGCCACCAAATGAATTTTAATAAGTCAGGGACTACCTGTAAACATAGAAACATAGAAGATTGACGACAGAAAAAGACCTCCTGGTCCATCTAGTCTGCCCCTATACTATTTCCTGTGTTTTATCTTAGGGTGGGTCTATGTTCATCCCAGGCAAATTTACATTCAGTTCCTGTGGATTGACCAACCACGTCTGCTGGAAGTTTGTTCCAAGCATCTACTACTCTTTCAGTCAAATAATATTTTCCCACCTTGCTTCTGATCTTTCCCCCAACTCACCTCAGATTGTGCCCCCTTGTTCTTGTGTTCTCTTTGCTATAAAAAACACTTCCCTCCTGAACCTTATTGAACCCTTTATTAAACGACAAGAGAGAGAGAGAAAGGGGGAAGGAGAAAGAAAGGAGAGAGAGGGAGGGAGGGAGAAAGAGAGAGATAGAAAGAAAGGGAAGGAGAAAGAAGAAGAGAGAAAGGGGGAAGGAGAAAGAGAAAGAAGAGAGAAAGAGCAAGGGGAGGCCTGCCAACCTCTCCACTAAGCCCGCAGCCCCCCCCCCCCCAAAAGCCTCCTCCTTCCCTTCCCAGCCTGGCAAGGCAGAAAGCCCAGCCCTATCTCTGGGCGGGGGTGGGGGTCCTGTGTCTGTGGTGGGGGGTCCAGAGCCAAAGGGGGGGTCCAGAGCCCCGCCGTCCTCCCCCACCGGGCAGAGTCAAGCAGGCGAGGCTGGCAGGAGGGGGGCGGGGGGGACCCTTTTGGGGAGGCCCAGGGCCGGTGGAGGGGGGGGGCTGCTCTTTGCAAGGACAAAAGGGCCCCCTCCCCTTCTCTCCCCCCCTTTCCCGGGTGGGGTGTGTGCAGAAACCAAGCCGGGGGGGGGGCATGCATGGCTTGCCAAGGAGGCGCGGCCCCTTCCGGGAGGCTTTAGGGGGAACGGTCTTTGCAACGGGGGGGCACCTTGCAAGGTCGGGGGGCTTGGAAAGAACTCCCCCTCCCTCTTTTTGGGGGGAGGGGTCTTTGCAACGGGGGGAGGGAGGCACTTCGCAGGGTCGGAAGGCTTGCAAATAAGTCCCCCTCCTCTTTTTTGGGGGGGAATCTTTGCAACGGGGGGGGCACCTTGCAAGGTCGGGGGGCTTGGAAAGAACCCCCCTCCCTCTCCTTTTGCGGGTGGGCTCACCAAGATCCGCTTGAAAAGGTTGCTCTCCTTGGGCGGCAGCGGCGCGGAAGCCATGGTTCGGCCCGGCGGGGGCTCGGCCAAGCCCCGGCTCGGGCTTGCGGGGGGGCTCGTGCACGAGACGGGGGCCCCGCGTGCACGCTTCCCCTCCCCTCCCTCCTGCGCGCACGCGCGCTCCCGGGATTCCCCTCGCCGGCGCCCGCGAGCGCCGCCTTGCAAAGCGAATGTCTGTGGGGGGGCTCTGCCCTTAACTTTGCGCTTCCCAGTTGCTCCCAAAAGTCCCCCCTTTTTTTTTTTTGCAACGCCTGGACACACAGAATAGAATAGAATAAAATAGAACAAAATAAAAATATATAGAATGGAATAGAGTGGAGTAAAGTAGAATAGAATAGAATAGCATAGAATTATATATTGGCCAAGGGTGCTTAAATACACAAGGAATTTGTCTTTGGTGCAGATGCTCTCAGTGTACATAAAAGAAAAAGATCCATTGGTCAAGAATCATGTGGCACAACACTTAATGATTGTCATAGGGGTCAAATAAGTGATGAAGAAACAATCAATATTAATCAATAGATAATAGAGTGGAATGGAATGGAATAGAATAGAATAGAATTATTTATTGGCCAAGTGTGATTAGACACACAAAGAATTTGTCTTGGTGCAGATGCTCTCAACGTACATAAAAGAAAAAGAGACATTTGTCAAGAATCATGTGGTCCAACACTTAATGATTATCACAGGAGTCAAATAAGCAAAGAAGAAACAATCAATATGAATAAAAATCTTAAGGATACAAACAACAGGTTACAGTCAGAAGTGGGAGGAGATGGGTGATAGGAATGACGAGAAAAAAACTAGTAGTAATAGTAGTGCAGACTTAGTGAATAGTTTGACAGTGTTGAGGGAATTATTTGGTTAGCAGAGTGATGGCGTTCGGGTAAAAAACTGTTCCTGTGTCTAGTTGTCTTGGTGTGCAGTGTGCATATTTATATGCCGCCCAGTTCCAGCAGGACTCTGGGCGGCTCACCACAATCACAACAACTAAAAAGCAATATAAACATAGAAACATAGAAACATAGAAGTGTGACGGCAGAAAAAGACCTCATGGTCCATCTAGTCTGCCCTTATACTATTTTCTGTATATTATCTTAGGATGGATATATGTTTATCCCAGGCATGTTTAAATTCAGTTACTGTGGATTTATCTACCACATCTGCTGGAAGTTTGTTCCAAGGATCTACTACTCTTTCAGTAAAATAATATTTTCTCATGTTGCTTTTGATCTTTCCCCCAACTAACTTCAGATTGTGTCCCCTTGTTCTTGTGTTCACTTTCCTATTAAAAACACTTCCCTCCTGGACCTTATTTAACCCTTTAATATATTTAAATGTTTCGATCATGTCCCCCCTTTTCCTTCTGTCCTCCAGACTCTACAGATTGAGTTCATGAAGTCTTTCCTGATACGTTTTATGCTTAAGGCCTTCCACCATTCTTGTAGCCCGTCTTTGGACCCGTTCAATTTTGTCAATATCTTTTTGTAGGTGAGGTCTCCAGAACTGAACACAGTACTGTATTCCAAATGTGGTCTCACCAGCATTCTATATAGCGGGATCATAATCTCCCTCTTCCTGCTTGTTATACCTCTAGCTATGCAGCCAAGCATCCTACTTGCTTTCCCTACCGCCTGACTGCACATAAAATGTAACAACAATGAAACAGCCAATAGCATAGAATAAATAACCCTTAAAAAGCCACTTTTCCTTATATTGTTGTTGTTGTTGTTGTTATTATTATTATTATTATTATTATTATTATTATTATTATTATTATTATTATTATTATATTTGTATGCCGCCCCTCTCCAAAGACTTGGAGCGGCTCACAACAACAAAACACAGTACAAATACTGATTAAAAAGCAGTTTAAAACCCTTAAAATAAAAACAGTCATACTTATATCACCAGGGATGGTTGAAACTCAATTATGAACACAATTGTTGCGTGGAAAGTGTTTTTTGAAAAAGATGCCAGTTTAATTTTGAAAAGTTTCCCTTATATCTCCAGACCAGGGATGGCTGAAACTCAAAGATTAAAACAGTAATTGTTTATTATATATTGATTGATTGATTGATTTTGTCCAATACACAATGAAGGTTTTAGTGGGTATACACATAGTAAAATACATAATGAACTCATAGTAAAATATATGTAAGAAATCCAGCTTTAATACCACTGGGTTAAAAAAAATGGGATGGAGATTTAAGGGAGGAGGACAAAGCTAAATTTGAAAAATGCTGAACCAGAAAAGAAAATAACATGGGAAATTCATCTCCATTTAAAAAAAAATCAATACTGCTTTTGCACAGTGTTTTGTAGGGCTGTGGCATGGCAGAGGTTAAAACTTTGAGCATCTCCCAATAGCCTTGTGGGAGTAGTAGTTCAAGAACGCAAGGGTTGCTGGGGAATGTGGTTTCTCCTTCCACTTCCTTGCTTGGTCTCTGCAGTTTCCTTTTTCGAGCCGGTGTTGGAAGTCTACTTTCCTTCAAGGTGAGCAATAGGGGGTTTGTTGTTGGGTTTTTATTTGCTTTTTTTGCAAAAAATAAAAATTGCAAAAATGTATTTTTTTGCAAAAAACAATGAAACGGCCTTTTTGTCTGGATTTGCATTTTGCTTGCAAACAGGCTAGGAGCAAAGGAATATTTATTTATTAATCTATCAATTGGACTTTTATGGACTCGAGGCGGCTTACAACATAGAACGGAACAATACATAGCGTCTTGAATCCAATTAATTTAAATTTATAAGCTAAAAACCCAGAAAGCCATAAAAAGACAATCATTCCCATTCATCGCCTGCAGCTTTTTCGGGGGAATAAAGCTGGTGGATCTGAGCAAGCCAGGTGCAAAAATTGTAGGTTTCCCAGGAATGCATTTAAGGAAGGGCCTCGCTTTGCAATAAACTGCAAAGGTTTTTCTGTTTTGAAAATGCAGCCTTTGTGTTTTGCAGCTTTGTTTGATTTGAGCCTTGCTCAGTTAGAGAGCCTGTAAAATGGGGTTAGCAAGCTATTTTATGCCATTGCAAAAATAACCCTGGGAAGAAAAATGGGTTTCCTTTCTTAATCGGTATATCTCCGGGTGCTGTCGACTAAACAATGTCATTTGGCGGGTCCCAGGAGAAGAGCCTTCTCTGTGGCGGCCCCGGCCCTCTGGAACCAGCTCCCCCCTGAGATTAGAACTGCCCCCACCCTCCTTGCCTTTCGTAAACTCCTTAAAACCCACCTCTGCTGTCAGGCATGGAGGAATTGAGACATCTCCCCCGGGCCTATACAGTTTATGTATGGTATGTTTGTGTGTGTGTATGTCTGCTTTAATAACGGGGTTTTTTAAAAATGTTTTTAAATTATTAGATTTGTCTTGAATTGTTTTATTGTTGTTATGAGCCGCCTCAGAGAGGGGCGGAATACAAATCTAATAAATAAATAAATATATATACACACACACACACACACATACATACATACATACCTCAAAAAAATAAAGGGAACCCTCCAAGAACCCATCCTAGATCTGAATGAATGAATGAAATATTCTCAATGAATACTTTGTTCTGTACAAAGTTGAATGTGCACAACAGCAGGTGAAATTGACTGTCAATCAGTGTTGATTCCTAAGTGGACAGTTTGATTTCACAGAAGTTTGATTGATTTGGAGGTATATTGTGTGGTTTAAGTGTTCCCTTTATTTTTTTGAGCAGTGTATATTTCTTAGATGATAGAGAGAAGAGAGATGGGTGGGTAGACAGACAGACATGATAGGGAAGATGGATAGATAGAGATAGACAGACAGACAGATAGTTGAGGGGGTAGACAAGCATGATAGAGAATATGGATAGATAGATAAAGAGGATAGATGATAGAAGAGAGAAGACAGATGAGTGGGTAGACATACATATGATAAAGAGAAAAGATAGATGGGAATAAATGAAGGAAGGAAGGAAGGAAAAATCTGAGGTGAGTTGGAGGAAAGATCAGAAGCAACGTTTCAGTCAAATATTATTTGACTGAAAGAGTCGTAGATGCTTGGAACAAACTTCCAGCAGACGTGGTTGGTCAATCCGCAGTCACTGAATTTAAACACGCCTGGGATAAACATAGATCCATCCCAAGATAAAACACAGGAAATAGCAGAAGGGCAGACTAGATGGACCCTGAGGTCTTTTTCTGCCGTCAATCTTCTCTGTTTCTATGCTCTGGTTTTGTGTATTCCAGGGGTCTCCACCCGAGATGCAACCTCACCAAACGAGGCCCGTTTTTAGATTGCTCTTCCCCAAATGCTTCAAGTATCGCCGGAGTTGCGGTCTTCCTCCCCTTGCTCAAAAACGCTCCCTTCGGACGGAACCGAAAACCCTTCCGCGCAGCTGTAAGTGCCAGACCATCACATCTGCGAGGACCTTCCATTCCAGCGCCACGGCTCTGGGAACGCTCTGGGACAGCGGCCCCTTGGAGGCGTACCTGCGGACGTTGAAGCAAGAGTTTGAAAGGATCGATCTGTTGCTTAGCACCTGTTCGATGAACGGATTTAAGGAAAAGGACCTCACCCAACGGCGGGCGGAATTGTCGCCCTTCGTGGAGACGCTCCAAGAAATAGAAGAGGCTGAGAAACAAATTCAGGAACTGGAGAAAATGTGTACAGGTATGTGATCCAGGTAGGTCCCCGACTTCCGACCAGGGGTGGATTCCACTTACCGGGGCTAGTGGTGCGCTTAACACGGAACTGGATCACAAATAGATCGTGCAGAATGCAGCTGCGAGAGCAATCATGGGCTTCCCCAAATATGCCCATGTTACACCAACACTCCGCAGTCTGCATTGGTTGCCCATCAGTTTCCGGTCACAATTCAAAGTGTTGGTTATGACCTATAAAGCCCTTCATGGCACCAGACCAGAATATCTCCAGGACCGCCTTCTGCTGCACGAATCCCAGCGACCAGTTAGGTCCCACAGAGTGGGTCTTCTCCGGGTCCCGTCAACTAAACAATGCCGCTTGGCGGGACCCAGGGGAAGAGCCTTCTCTGTGGCGGCCCTGGCCCTCTGGAACCAACTCCCCCCAGAGATTGGAATTGCCCCCA
This sequence comes from Erythrolamprus reginae, assembly GCF_031021105.1. Classification (NCBI taxonomy): domain Eukaryota; kingdom Metazoa; phylum Chordata; class Lepidosauria; order Squamata; family Dipsadidae; genus Erythrolamprus; species Erythrolamprus reginae. The sequence continues at coordinate 136,297,161 of NC_091953.1, read as the reverse complement.
CCCTCCTTGCCTTTCGTAAGCTACTTAAAACCCACCTCTGCCGCCAGGCATGGGGGAATTAAGATTCCCTTTCCCCCTAGGCCTTTACGATTTTATGCATGGTATGTTTGTATGTATGTTTGGTTTTTTATATTAATGGGTTTTAATTTGCTTTTAGTATTGGATTATTATTGTACGCTGTCTTATTATTGCTGTTAGCTGCCCCGAGTCTCCGGAGAGGGGCGGCATATAAATCCAATAAATGAATGAATGAATGAATGAATGAATGAATGAATGAATGAATGAATGAATGAATGAATGGTGGTAGCATTAAATAATGATTCATCACAAAGTTTAGTTATTGTTTTTAGTTTAAATATACAGTGGTACCTCGTCTTATGAACGCCTCTTCTAACGAACTTTTCAAGATTATTATTGGCAAGCTATAAAGTGGCAGAAGTGAAAGCAGCACAAGTAGGTTTCGAAGCTTGACGTGAACTGTCCGAAGTTGAGGACTGCCTCTGTAGGACCGTCGCCGATACCTGAGTTTCAGACATCTGGTGTAACTTACTCCTGTCTTTTAAACTTCCGTTGTTCTGCCGTTTTATTACAGAGCTAACGCAGTCAGAGGGGAAACTTCTGCTACAACTTGCCACAGAGGAGAAGGACACCCTGACCCAGAAGATTAGAGCGCTCTATCTAGAGGTGAGCGGAAGCCAGCTGCAATCCAGCTGTTGTGGTCCGTGTTTATCAAGAGTTTTGTCTACAGTGATCCCCCGGTTATTGCGTCCCCGACCATTGCGAACAGGGTAATTTGCGATTTTTGAACCTGGAAGTCAAAACACCATCTGCGCATGCGTGCCCTTTTTTCTATGGGCACGCATGCGTAGATGGCGCCCGGCAGATCAGCTGCTGGGCGGCTTCCCTGGGTCTTCCCCCTCTTGCTGGCGGGAGGGCGAAGCCCCCCCCAGCACCCGCTCGCCCGCCCTTCGCCCGGGAAGTTCGCCAGGAGTCAGCGGAGAACGGCGCGCCTTTTTTAAAACGATCGGAGCTTTCCAATGAGTCCCGAAGACAAACGCGGAAGTTTGACGTTTGTCTTCGGGACTCATTGGAAAGCTCCGATCGTTTTAAAGCAGGCGCGCCGTTCTCCGCTGACTCCTAAAGCGGGGAAGTTCGCCAGGAGTCAGTGGAGAATGGCGCAACTGTTTTAAAACGATCGGAGCTTTCCAATGAGTCCCGAAGACAAACGTCAAACTTCCACGTTTGTCTTCGGGACTCATTGGAAAGCCGCGCGGGTGTTTTAAAACGTCCCCGCCGACATGGGGGGCTCGCTAGCACCCCCCCGAACCCCCAACCCGGGTTTGGGGGGGAGCTAGCAAGCCCCCCATGTCGGCGGCGACGTTTTAAAACAGCCGCGCCGGCCCCAATCTTCGGCTCCTCGCTAGCGCTGCGGAAGTTAAAAACACCATCTGCACATGCGCAGATGGTGTTTTTACTTCCGCAGCGCTACTTCGCGAAAACCCGCTCGTTGCGGGGGGTCCTGGAACGGAACCCTCGCAACGAGCGGGGGATCACTGTATATGGAGATTTTCGGCTTTCTTCAAGGACTCGGGGCAGCGTATAATTACCCGTAATTACAAACGGAATTCTTCAGATCTGAAATAGAAGTTATGAACGCCTTCAAAATGGACATACAGTGATACCTCGTCTCACAAACGCCTCGTCATACAAACTTTTCGAGATACAAACCCTGGGGTTTAAGATTTTTTTGCCTCTTCTTACAAACTATATTTTCACCTTACAAACCCACCGCTGCTGCTGGGATGCCCCGCCTCCGGACTTCCGTTGCCAGCGAAGCGCCCGTTTCTGCACTGCTGAGATTCCCCTGAGGCTCCCCTCCATGGGAAACCCCACCTCCAGACTTCCATGTTTTTGTGATGCTGCAGGGGAATCCCAGCAGTGCAAAATGGGCGCTTCGCTGGCAACGGAAGTCCGGAGGTGGGGTTTCCCAGCGAGGGGAGCCTCAGTGAAATCCCAGCATCGCAAAAACACAGAGGTCTGGAGATGGGGTTTCAAGGACTTCGGTGTTTTTGCAATGCTGCGATTTCACTGAGGCTCCCCTCGCTGGGAAACCCCACCTTCGGATTTCAGTTGCCAGCGAATTGCTCGTTTTTGCGATGCTGGGATTCCCCTGTAGCATTACAAAAACACAGAAGTCCGGAGGTGGGGTTTCCCATAGAGGGGATCCTCAGGGGAATCCCAGCAGCGCAAAAACCAACGCTTCAGCTGGCAAAAGGGGTGAATTTGGGGCTTGCACGCATTAATCGCTTTTCCATTGATTCCTATGGGAAACATTGTTTCGTCTTACAAACTGTTCACCTTAAGAACCTTGTCCCGGAACCAATTAAGTTTGTAAGACAAGGTATCACTGTATAAGGGAATTGGTCAACCGATACTTTGGGGTTTTTTTTCTCTCTTCAGCTTTGTGAGAAGATAACACCGAGGGACAAATACGATGAAAATAGTGTCCTTTTAGAAGTCACCTCTGGCAGGACGACAGGAGGTGAGCAAACATTTCATTAACTTTTCAACACCACCGATCAGTGTTCCCTCTAATTTTTTTCCGGGGTGAGCGGAAAAGTATAGTGTCTGAGCGGCAGTCCCTTTGGCACTGGGCGGCATATAAGAATAAATAAATAAATAAATAAATAAATAAATAAAGTGTGGGCGTGCGCTATCACACATGAGCAAGTTCTTGCATCCATAATTCTATCCTTTCTATCTCTCCCTCCCTCTTTCCTTTCTATCTCTCCCTCCTTCTTTCCTCCCTCCCTCTTTTCTTTCTATCTCTCCCTCCCTCTTTCCTTTCTATCTTTCTCTTCCCCTGCCTTTCTCCAAGCCCTTCCTTTCCCCTCTCCCTATCTAACTACCCCCCTCTCCCTCCTTTCTATCTCTCCCTCCCCCTTTCTCTCTCCCTTCCTTCATCTTTCTTTCCCTCTCTCTCTCCATCCCTCTTCCTTTCTCTCTTCCTTCCTTCCTCTCTTTTTTGCTCTTTCTCTCTCCCTCCTTCCCTCCCTCCATGTCTTTCCCTCTCCCTCCTTCCCCCCTCTCTTTCTCTCTCTCTTGCTTTCTTTCCCTCTCTTTCTCTCTCCCCTCCTTTCTCTCTCTCTCTCTTTCTCTCTCGTTCACCACGCCGGCAACAGAGAGAAAAAGAGAGAGAAAGAGAGCCAGAGAGAGAGTGGAGGGTGCTGTTGTCTTCGCCTCTGCCCGGCGGCTCTGCAGCGAAGAGGAAGTAGCCACGCACCCCCTAGCTTTCTCAGGCATCCCCGGCTCCAGTCGGCCGGGCTCCCGGGAGGTGGAGCGTGTTCGGGCGTCGTGTCTTCGCCTCCGCGCGGCTCTGCAGCGAAGAGGAAGTAGCCACGCACCGCCTCTGCCCGGCTGACTTTTACCTGCTCCGGAGCCGTTTGTCTTCGTGGCGCAAAGCCACACAGTCCCGGACTCCCAAATCGCCTGCTTCTCCGGCCAGCAAGGCGGCTGCCCAGGAAAGCATCGTGCTTTTTCAACGCATGGTGTTTCCTGGGCAGATGGCTTTGCTGACCGGAGAAGCGGGCGATTTGGGAGTCCGGGACTGTGTGGCTTTGCGCCACGAAGACAAACGGCTCCGGAGCAGGTAAAAGTCAGCCGGGCAGAGGCGGTGCGTGGCTACTTCCTCTTCGCTGCAGAGCCGCGCGGAGGCGAAGACACGGCGCCCGAACACGCTCCGCCTCCCGGGAGCCCGGCTGACTTCTGGAACCGTTTTGTTTTCGGCTGGGCGGAGGCGGCGCGCAGACGCGAAGACGAAGACACGGCGCCCGAACACGCTCCGCCTCCCGGGAGCCCGGGCGAAAGCAACGGCTCCAAAAGTCGGCCGGGCTCCCGGGAGGTGGAGCGTGTTCGGGCGTCGTGTCTTCGCCTCCGCGCGGCTCTGCAGCGAAGAGGAAGTAGCCACGCACCGCCTCTGCCCGGCTGACTTTTACCTGCTCCGGAGCCGTTTGTCTTCGTGGCGCAAAGCCACACAGTCCCGGACTCCCAAATCGCTCGCTTCTCCGGTCAGCAAAGCCATCTGCCCAGGAAAGCGCCATGCGTTGAAAAAGCACGATGCTTTCCTGGGGAGCCGGCTTGCTGGCCAGAGAAGCGAGCGATTTGGGAGTCCGGGACTGTGTGGCTTTGCGCCACGAAGACAAACGGCTCCGGAGCAGGTAAAAGTCAGCCGGGCAGAGGCGGTGCGTGGCTACTTCCTCTTCGTTGCAGAGCCGCGCGGAGGCGAAGACACGGCGCCCGAACACGCTCCGCCTCCCGGGAGCCCGGCTGACTTCTGAAAACCGTTTTGTTTTCGGCTGGGCGGAGGCGGCGCGCAGAGGCGAAGACGAAGACACGGCGCCCGAACACGCTCCGCCTCCCGGGAGCCCGGCCGACTTTTGGAACCGTTTTGTTTTCGGCTGGGCGGAGGCAGCGCGTGGAGGCGAAGACACAACGGCCGAACACGCTCCGCCTCCCGGGAGCCCGGGCGAAAGCAACGGCTCCAAAAGTCGGCCGGGCTCCCGGGAGGTGGAGCGTGTTCGGGCGTCGTGTCTTCGCCTCCGCGCGGCTCTGCAGTGAAGAGGAAGTAGCCACGCACCGCCTCTGCCCGGCTGACTTTTACCTGCTCCGGAGCCGTTTGTCATCGTGGCGCAAAGCCACACAGTCCCGGACTCCCAAATCGCCCGCTTCTCCGGCCAGCAAGCCGGCTGCCCAGGAAAGCATCGTGCTTTTTCAACGCATGGCGCTTTCCTGGGCAGATGGCTTTGCTGACCGGAGAAGAGAGCGATTTCGGAGTCCGGGACTGTGTGGCTATTCGGCAGCAGGTAAAAGGCGCCATGGATGCCTGGGAGGGCGAGGGGGTGGATGGCTGCTGTCACTGCCGGGCCTGGCTTGCGGTACACCTCACACGAGGGCCCCCGCAGAGAAGAGGCGCGCTCGTCGCACCCCACCCGCGCCACCAGCCCTTTTCGTTGGCACCCCCCCCATGCAGGCTTGGAGGCCTAGCGGCAGGATGGCCACCAGCCCTCTTTGTCAGCAGTCCCCCCCCCCACACCCAGGGAGGCTTACCTTACCCAGCCGGCAGCTAAACAACCGTTTGGCTGCCGATGGGCGTGGCCGGGGAGGGGAAAATCCGGAGTTTAAGGGGCGGGAAGAAACCGGCCTGCAGTTGGCCGGCCCCTTTCTTTCCCGCCTTTCCTAAGGAACTGTTGCTGCCCTATGTTGTAGAGCAGCAGCAGTTCTCATTTCAAATTTCAACGCGGAGGTCAGTCCTCCGCGCTAAATTTGAAATTCCCTGGGCTGAGAGGTAAAAACCTCTGCGCTATAGCGCACTGCGCAGCTTAGAGGGAACTATGCCACCGATAACACAGCTGCTCTCCAAAAAGACCTTGACTTTGTGTCTGAATGGTCAAACATCTGGCAACTCCAAATCTCAACCAAAAAATGCTCCGTCCTCCACATTGGCAAAAAGAATCCGAACACCAAATACAAGCTGAATAAACACGACCTTACAGACAACCCTCACTCTGTAAAAGACCTTGGAATACTCATGTCCAATGACCCAAGTGCCAAAGCCCACTGCAACAACATCGCCAAAAAGGCTTCAAGAGTTGTTAACTTAATCCTATGTAGCTTCTGCTCCGGTAATCTCACACTACTCACCAGAGCATCCAAAACATTTGCAAGACCAATCCTTGAGTACAGCTCATCTGTCTGGAAGCAATCTCTTTCATTGTTACTCTCTCAGAATAAAGTTTTTTTAAGGTGACCAGACTAAGTATCCTAACCAGATGAATACCTGGTAAGCAGATTCTTTCCCCTATTTCCTCCCCAAAAACTAAAGTGTGTCTTAGATTTGTATCTAATAGACGTCCAAAATAATAGTCCAAAGACGGGCTACAAGAATGGTGGAAGGTCTTAAGCATAAAACGTATCAGGAAAGACTTCATGAACTCAATCTGTATAGTCTGGAGGACAGAAGGAAAAGGGGGGACATGATCGAAACATTTAAATATGTCAAAGGGTTAAATAAGGTCCAGGAGGGAAGTGTTTTTAATAGGAAAGTGAACACAAGAACAAGGGGACACAATCTGAGGTTGGTGGGGGCAAAGATCAAAAGCAACGTGAGAAAATATTATTTCACTGAAAGAGTAGTAGATCCTTGGAACAAACTTCCAGCAGACGTGGTTGGTCAATCCACAGGAACTGAATTTAAACATGCCTGGGATAAACACATATCCATTGTAAGATAAAATACAGGAAATAGTATAAGGGCAGACTAGATGGACCATGAGGTCTTTTTCTGCCGTCAGTCTTCTATGTTTCTATGTATGTCTTATACTCCGAAAAATACAGTAAATAGAAACGTATAATATGACACGAGAAATAAGATTAAGTGAACTGTGATGAAATTTAGAGGAAAAAATGGAATGACCTAACAATGCAGAATTACTCAAAAGTATCATTGTATTATTGTTTTTTTAAAGAAAAGAGTGGAAAACCAATAAAGTTTATTTTTTTAAAAAATACTATTCATACTGATATTTCAGAGGATTTTACATTTCAGGCGATATCTGCCAGCAATTCACGAGTGAAATCTTCGACATGTACCAGAATTATGCAGAATACAAAGGCTGGACGTTTGAAATCACCAAGTACTGCCGAGCTGACACTGGTAGGAGAAGCCCCTCGCCCGGATATCTCCACGGGGTGCCCCTTCCCCCCAAAATGAAACGAGTTTTGGCTTTTTTTAAGGGGGGCTCCACCACGCAGCGGCCCGAGTCTTGGGAAGCCTCGTCTACAAACACTTGAAGTTTGAAGGAGGGACCCACCGAGTCCAGCGGATCCCAGAAACTGGATTGTCTTCGCGAATGCAGCGGATTCACACCGGCACCATGACGGTTATCGTCCTGCCTTTGTCGGAGGAGGTAGCCGTTCCTTTGTGTCTTTTCATTCTCTCTCTGTCTTTCGGTGTCTCACTCTCTCTCTTTCTCTCTCTCTGTGTCTGTGTCTCCCTCTCTCCTTTTGTTGAATGCCACCTGTACTGGAAGTTAGCATCACATCGGTTATTTCCATAGCTGTGGCTCTGCCTTGGAAGAGGCTCCAAAGGTTTCCATGTTAAAAGGAGGATTTCCATGTGTCCCTGTTGCTGGTTCTCTTTTTCCCCTCTTTCCCTTCCTTTGTCCTTCCTCCCTCTTTTTCTTCTCTCCCTTCTTTTCTGTATCCATCTTATTGGCTTGTCTTGCCCTTCCTTCCTCCCTTCCCTCCATCTCTCCCTCCCTCTCTTCTTTCTTCCATCTCCCTCTCTCCTGCCTCCCTTCTTTCCTTGCTGTTATCCTTCCTTCCTTCCTTCCTTTCCTTCCATCCATCTCCCTTCCTCCCCTCTTTTTCCTTCCATCTCCCTCCCTTCTGTCCTTGCTGTTATTCTTCCTTCCTTCCTTCCATCCATCCATCTCCCTTCCTCCCTTCTTTCCCCACTCCCTCCCTCTTTTTCCTTCCATCTCCCTCCCTCCTGCCTCCCTTCTTTCCTCCCTCCCTCCCTTTCTTTCCCTTCTTCCTTCCATCCACCCATCCATCCATCTCCCTCCCTTCCTCCCTTTCTTCCTTCTTTACCCCTTCTTTATTTATTATTTATGTAGTTCAATTTGTATGCCGCCGCCACCCATCCATCCAATTACACCTCAGACCCCTTTTCCCAGGTACAGATAAAAATCAACCCCAGCGACTTACGGGTCGATACCTTTCGAGCCAAAGGCGCCGGAGGGCAGCACGTGAACAAAACCGACAGCGCTGTTAGAGTCACTCACCTCCCTACAGGTACGGTGGGTTTTTCCCCCCTTTTTAATCCTCATTTTCCTTCTGTTGTGTAAACATGTATGAATATTATTAGATTTGTATGCCGCCCCTCTCCGGAGACTCGGGGTGGCTCACAACAATAATAAAAACAATGTTACAGTGGAACAAATCTAATATTAAAAGAAAAAGATATATAAAACCCCAGCAATTAAAAACCATGCAACACATACATACCAAACATAAAAGCCTGGGGGAGATGTCTCAATTCCCCCATACCTGGTGATATAGGTGGGTCTTGAGTAATTTGCGAAAGACAAGGAGGGTGGGGGGCGTTCTAATCTCTGTGGGGAGTTGATTCCAGAGGGCCGGGGCTGCCACAGAGAAGGCTCTTCCCCTGGGGCCTGCCAAACGACGTTGTTTGGTCGATGGGACCCGGAGAAGGCCAACTCTGTGGGACATTATCGGCCGCTGGGATTTGTACGGCAGAAGGCGGTTCCAGAGGTATTCTGGTCCAAAGCCATGTAGGGCTTTAAAGGTCATTACCAACACTTTGAATTGTGACTGGAAACTGATTGGCAGCCAATGCAGGCCACGGAGTGTTGTAGAAACGTGGGCGAATCTGAGAAGCCCCACGATGGCTCTTGCGGCTGCATTCTGCACGATCTGAAGTTCCCGAACACTCTTCAAAGGTTGCCCCATGTAAAGAGCATTACAGTAGTCGAGCCTCGAGGTGATGAGGGCATGAGTGACTGTGAGCAGTGACTCCCGGTCCAAATAGGGCTGCAACTGGTGCACCAGGTGAACCTGGGCAAACGCCCCCCTCGCCACAGCTGAAAGATGGTGTTCCAATGTCAGCTGTGGATCAAGGAGGACGCCCAAGTTGCGAACCCTCTCTGAGGGGGTCAATAATTCCCCCCACCCCAGGGTAATGGACGGACCGATGGCTTTATTATCTCACCGGTTTGCAAAAAAAAAAAAAATCACTCTGGGTGTCTGTCGCATCCTCTCTTCTCTTTCGAAGGGATCGTTGTTGAATGCCAGCAGGACCGATCGCAGCTGGCGAATAAGGAAACGGCGTTGCAAACCCTGAGAGAGAAGCTCTACCTTCAGACCGTGGTCAAGGAAATCAACCAACAGCAAAGCACGAGGAAACTGCAGGTAAAGTCCAACAGGGTGACAGTGAACCTGTGTGAGGGATGAAGACGCCAAAAAGAGAGAATGCACTGGTACCTCTACTTAGGAACTTAACTCGTTCCGTGACCAGGTTCTTAAGTAGAAATGTTCTTAAGTAGAAGCAATTTGTCCCATAGGAATCGATGTAAAAGCAAAGAAATAAAAGCTTGGAATTTGGGTGGGAGGAGGAAGAGAAGGAGGAGGACAGTCGCTACCGGAGGAAGAAGGGGAGGGGAGGGGAATAAAAAAAAATCCAAAATTGTAAGGCTCTAAAAAAAAAAGACAGACTCAGAGGCAGCAAGGAGGAGGACGCGCCTCCCATACAGTAGTCCCTCGCTATACCGCGCTTCACCTACTGCGGCTTCACTTCATCGCGGGTTTCTGAGGAAGTCGATCGGCAGATTTAAACAGCCCGCCGAACTCGATCGGCAGGTTTTTCAAAATAAATAAATAAATCTAAAATTGTAAATACTGTATTTAAATACTGTATCTAAAATAAATGCTGTGTGGGAAGGGTTTATAAACACTTAAAACAATGAAAACTTACCAAACAATTACAATATAAATACTTAAATAAGTACTATCAGTCGATAAATTCCCCATCGCGGATTTCACCTATCGCGGCCGGGTCTGGAACGTAACACCAACGATAGGTGAGGGACTACTGTACACCCGGCACGAGGCTGCCTCCCATACACTGGCTGCTGCTGCTGCTACCTGCTTCCTCTTCCTCCCCATGCTGAAGGGCTGCCCTCTCCTCTCGCTCGCTTGCTTTGTAGCCTTTCCTTCGCTGTGGTGACCCCTCGGCTGCCCAGAGCGAAGGGAGCGTTTCTTTTCTCTGGGCACTGGCAGAGGTTTATTCCCTCTCCAAGCGCCCAGAGAAAGGAAAATGCTTCGTTCGCTCTGGGCTGCCAAAGCCTCCTTAAGCGCCACCAAAAGGCTCCTCTGGCAGCCCAGATGGCCGGGATTAAAGGGAGAATGGCAGGAAACTGGCCGGGCCTTCGTGCCGCTCTCAAATTTCGTGGGAAATTTTTCTGGGCTCAGGTTCTTAAGTAGAAAATGGTTCTTAAGAAGAGGCAAAAAAAATCTTGAACACCCGGTTCTTATCTAGAAAAGTTCTTAAGTAGAGGTACCACTGTATTTGTAGCTCGAGGTGGAACTGCGGAGTCCTGGGTGTTCTCGGAGCTGGATGGTTTTCTTGTAGACATTTCGGGACCCAACTAAATAACATTATCAGTGCGGAAAAGAAGTGGGGTGTGTGGAGAAGAGAGGGAGGTTGAAACATGGTTGTGCCCCGAAACGAAAACATTTTAGAAACATAGAATATTGACGGCAGAAAAAGACCTCCTGGTCCATCTAGTCTACCCTTATACTGTTTCCTGTATTTTATCTTAGGGTGGATTTATGTTTATCCCAGGCATGTTTAAATTCAGTTACTGTGGTTTTACCAACTACGTCTGCTAGAAGTTTGTTCCAAGCATCTGCTACTCTTTCAGTAAAATAATATTTTCTTATTTACTTATTTATTTGACTTCTATGCCACCCAATCCCGAAGGACTCGGGGCGACTGACAACAATAAAAGAATTACGGAAACAATAGAAGAAGTCAAAAATATGTCAAAATCTCTAAAAACATAATAAACTAATACAAAATGGACATAACAACATGTATACACACCAATCCAACTCATTCGTATATATGACAGCCAGGGACGTTGTTAATATCAAGACCTGTGCTCGAAATGTAAACTTGATTACAAGAAATTAAAAATTGCAGAGAGATTGATGGTGGAATACGCTACGTAAAAGAATCGTCTGATAATTGGGCGTTAACAACAGTTTTACTTAGCAACACAGGTTTTCGGCTCAGTTATGGTTGTAACCTGAGGACTAACTCTTTCTTCTTTCACAGTTAGGGTCAAGATCCCAGTCGGAGAGAATTCGCACGTACAACTTCAACCAAGATCGGGTGACCGACCATAGAATTTCCTATGACGTCCGCGATATCAAAGTATTTATTCCCAGCTCCTGATGGGTGGGGATGTAAAAGATGCAGCTGCTTTGAAGAGTCAATTCATTAGAGTTTATTTTGACTCTGAAGTGCAGAAGAAGAAGAAAAAAAGAAGGCTGCCTTTACAATAACAGAAAAAATATTGTCTTGTGATCTGAAGTGTTATGCTAAGAACTGACCTACAGGAGGCAGCCAGTGACTGATCCTTGCAGCTGTTGCCTGCCTTCTAGTGGCCAGTTCATATTATAGCAACACAAAAAGTATAAATGTGAATGGTTCTTCCCATCCCAACAGATGGAGAGGGGAGAGGATTTGTAAGTTCACAGAGGAAGGAAGGCCACTGTTAACATCTCAATTTTCCTAACAAGAATTTAGAATTAATTGCGTACGGAATAATAGATGTACAAGATCTGAAGTCCTTTGGGAATCATTTCATAGCCCCTTTGGCAACTAAATTTTGGAGTATTGCGCTGTCCAGATATGTCCGGTTAAAGAATGAACAAAGTTTACTTTGATTGTCTTCATCTACAGTAACTTCTTCAAATCTTTGTTTGTAGGGATTTTTAAATGGCAAGGAACATCTGGATAATCTAATCAGCAGCCTGTTGGAGGCTTCACAGATGAAACTTCTGGCTGAACAGTTGGAAAACAATTTGAAATCTCTGTCGGTGGAGTCCTGAACTGATGAATGAACTTTTTTAAAATTAAAAAAAATAGCCCCTTCATTGTGTTGGTAAAAATTAAAGAAAACGAAGAACACTGGTCCCTTTGTTTAATTTCGCATTTAACAACTTGGTTTGTTTCGTATTTAACAAATTGGTTTGTTTTTTATTTAACAAATTGGTTTGTTTCGTATTTAACCAATTGGTTTGTTTCGCATTTAACAAATTGGTTTGTTTCGCATTTAACAAATTGGTTTGTTTCGCATTTAACAAATTGGTTTGTTTCGCATTTAACAAATTGGTTTGTTTCGCATTTAACAAATTGATTTGTTTCGCATTTAACAAATTGGTTTGTTTCGCATTTAACAACTTGGTTTGTTTCGTATTTAACCAATTGGTTTGTTTCGTATTTAACAACTTGGTTTGTTTCGTATTTAACAAATTGGTTTGTTTTGTATTTAACCAATTGGTTTGTTTTTTATTTAACCAATTGGTTTGTTTCGTATTTAACCAATTGGTTTGTTTCGTATTTAACCAATTGGTTTGTTTTGTATTTAACCAATTGGTTTGTTTTGTATTTAACCAATTGGTTTGTTTTGTATTTAACCAATTGGTTTGTTTTGTATTTAACCAATTGGTTTGTTTCGTATTTAACCAATTGGTTTGTTTATTATTTAACCAATTGGTTTGTTTTTTATTTAACAAATTGGTTTGTTTCGTATTTAACAAATTGGTTTGTTTATTATTTAACAAATTGGTTAACATGAACATTTGTCAAATAGTCTCAATTTCTCCCCCCTGCACCTCACCACTGTATCCAAAATGTGCCCATAACTTCACAAAGAAGCAATTTCATTAGTGACTAGTTCTGATTGGTTTATCAGAGAGGACAAATAGATTTACCAGCAAAGTCAAACAAGAACAAAATCAGTAATTTAAGAAGAGGGCTGATGAACGTAACTCATATGGGAACCTATTCCCAAATATTATTTGAAGCCATATTCTAGGGCAGGGATGGTGAACCTTTTTTTCCTCGGGGGTCAAAAGAGCATGTGTGCACACTATTGCGCATGCATGAGTGCCCACACCCATAATTCATAACCCATGAGCAAGCTGGTTAATTTTCTTGAGCCGCTCCTTGTTATTCATCGTTTTGTACACTGTGATGAGGAAGGGGAAGGCCGAGGGCAGCTCCACTTTATTGCTCAACTTCTGATGGCCCCAGTGAAGGCAACGAAGCTTCTCGGCCAAATCCTGCCTTCCGGATTTTTCCAGAGCTGCTTGAAGCAGTTTGGTCTTGTTCGGTTTCTCCCATGACCGTTCGTACCTGGACAGGGATGACCAACAGGTTCAGAAGAATTTTGGCAGAAGGAATCCAAAGCCCAACCATTCGACTGTCTCTGAATTTTAATTTTTATTGTTTTATTTTATTTTATTTTTATTTATTTTATTATTTTATTTTACTATTTTATTTTGTTTATATTTTATTTTATTAATTTATTGCATTGTATTGTATTGTATTCACTATCCATCCATTCACCATCCATCCATCCATCCATCCACCTACCCACCCACCCACCCACCATCCCATTCTCCACTTGTCATCCATGAGTCCATCATCCATCCATGACCTACCCTCCCATACACCATCCTTCCCTCCATCATCCATCCCTCCCTCCCTCCATTCATCCATCCACACATCATCTATTCACTATCCATCAATTCACCTTCCATCCACCCATCCACCCATTTGTCATCCATGTCATCCACCAGTCCATCATCCATCTACCACCTACCCACCCATCCATCCATACACCATCCTTCTCTCCATCCCTCCCTCCATCCACCCGTCATCTATTCATTATCCATCCATTCCACATCCATCCATCCCTCTATCCATCCCTCCATCCATCTATGTACCAACCTTGGATCAGGATAATTCTAAATGAATGTGAAGATCTCAAGGGCATATGACAGAGCAAAGCCTTTGTCAGGGGTGACCTTACCAGTGTTCCAGCATCTTCTGAGCCTGACTTCTCTTCTGTGGGGTCATGGCATGGATCTGGCTAATTTCAGCCCGAGTGAAGCCCAGCTCATAAGCCACCATAGTCCACTCGAAGCTCAGCTGCTTGCCAAGATCTCGGAGGGACTGGAGATTGATGACGGCATCCTAGTCATGGATATATCCGTAGAATATGGTCAGGCATTTGATGGAGTCAACGTGGGGTTCAGACCAGAGTTGCATTATACCCCAAACCCAGATGTCTTAAGAGGCTTGAGTGACATATTTAGGCTTTTTCTAAGTTGGGTTTTCATCCTGACCAAGTAAAGGATGGAGGCAAAGAGAGAATTCATCTACAAATCAGGTTCTTCTTGGACTTTCCCTCATGTCTTCACTTGTTCAAGCCAATATACTGTATACCGTATTTTTCAGACTACAAGACACACTGGAATATAAGATTCACCTTAATTTGAGGGAGGAAAATAGGGAAAAGAATCAGCTTACCAGATATTAATCTGGCTAGTGTCATTAGTCTGGTCAGCTTCAGCACATTATTTTATCCCCTGGTTAAGGGCTTTAAAAAAAAACCTTATTTGGAGAGAGTAACAAGGAAAGAGCTTGCCAGCCAGTAAGAGCTGGGAACATGGTTAGCACCTGGTTAGGGCTGGAAAGAAAAATTCTGAGCAAGTAGAGCAATGAAAAAGAACTGCAAAGACTTAGGACTTGGAAAACATTATTCACAGAGAGTAACAGTGAAAGGGCTTGCAAGCAATGAGAGCTGGGAACATGGTTAGCACCTGGTTAGGGCTGGAAAGAAACTTATTTGGAACAATGCAGAAAACTCTGCAAAGACTTAGGGCGTGGAAAACATTCTTCGCAGACAGTAACAATGAAAAAATCTGCAAGGTAAGAGTTGGGACGATCATTTGCCAGCTCCAAACTTCAGCATCTGGAACGCTGGATTCATAATTTTAAAAAATTGACAGGTTTGATTCCTAAGGAGAATTCTGACAAAATTTATTTATTTATTTATTACTTGGATTTGTATGCCGCCCCTCTCCGAAGACTCGGGGCGGCTCACAACATGTAAAAAGACAAATCATAAGTAATCAACAATTTTAAATTTTAAAGATTTAAAAAACCCCACAAACTAACAGACTCACACACAAGCATACCATATATAAATTCAACGTGCCCAGGGGGGGGGATGTTTCAATTCCCCCATGCCTGACGGCAAAGGTGGGTTTTAAGAAGTTTGCGGAAGGCAGGAAGAGTAGGGGCAGTTCTAATCTCCGGGGGGAGTTGGTTCCAGAGGGCCGGTGCCGCCACAGAGAAGGCTCTTCCCCTGGGGCCTGCCAAACGACGTTGTTACACTTACCTCTTGGGCTCTATTCGGCATCCTGGTTCAGGATCCACTGGGGGCTTTGATTCAAGAGGAAAACTGGATAGAAATAAAGTATTTTTTGATTTCTATTGAAATTTATTGCCGTGGGTTGTTCACAGGTCATTATTTTTATCAGTAAATCAGGAGTCTGGTAGCAGCACTTTTTCAGACAGTAACTCGTTTTATTAAAGAGGTGTGAGAGCGCCCTGCCTTTTAATCAAATTGTTTAGGCTAGTAAAAAGCCTGTTTCCTGATAGTTAGATACCATACGGAAGCTTAATTTTCCTGTGTGAGAAACACAAATTTAAAAAGCAAAACAGTAACTTCCTTCTAATTCACTTTGGTGTCAAAGTTAAATAATTCGATCCTATTTTGATAGTCCTTTTATTGCAAAAAACTATTCTTTAATGACTGGCTTAATCAATGGGTGGGCTGCGGTGGGGGAACAGTACAGGGAAGGAATAATCATTTATCGTTTTATTGTAGCGCTCATTCTTAAAACATGTTTAAAGGGGTCTCTAAAATTCAATGTAATGGACCTTCTGGTGGAATCTCACAGGGATGGCTGCAGAGAAGCAATTTCCTCCCTTTACAAGATAGTTTGGGAATTTTCAGGGTCCAACTCTGCAAATATTTCTAAAGGTGGTGAGCCCCATTGCATCATTAAAATGGTAAAATAGTTTTAAAAAGTATTTTTTTTCATACATCTTCCTCCAAGTTTCTTTCTTTTACTTACCCGTTGGTTTTAATTCGATAGTTGCTCCTCTTCTTCTTCTTCCTCCTCCTCCTTCTTCTTCTTCCTCTTCTTTTTTTTCTCTTCCTCCTCAAATTTCAAATATTTCTTAGGTTCCTGTGCCAAGCTCAGAGCTTTGAGTAGCTTTAACTGGAGAAAACTGATTTATGTCAAGACGGTTATTTGAATATATCCAAGTGTTGCTAACACCAACCACAACAAAACTGATGTTAATTTTTAACGGGCTTTAAAGCTATTTGTTACCCATGCCTGAATACATCTGAAAACTTTGTTAGTAACTGTTGTGTAATGCAACGTTTTTTTTTCAGTGAAGGAGAACATACGTTTTGAAGAACGTCCAATGCGTTCTTGAAAATGGCCATCCAGTTTTACTGTACAGTATATGCAAACTGTACAAACAAGATGACCTTATATCTTACTAGATAAACCTCCAAGTAGCCTCAGTGAATCTCTCAAAGGATGCAAATGACCACCTGTCTGGTCCTTCCATTCCCCACCATCCAGTCAGAGCTGAAGAAGTCTTCTTGGATGAGAAGCAAAATGTCTTAAAAAAAACCCGCCGGGGGGTAGCCAACACCCTAGAAGACAGGCTCAAATTACAGAAAGACCTAGACAGACTAACACAGTGGGCCCACACCAACAAAATGATGTTTAACATCGACAAGAGCAAAGTCCTTCACCTAGGCAGAAAAAACCCTGGACACACATACAACCTGGGAGAAACCCCTCTTAGCAGTAGCGACTGCGAAAGAGACCTCGGAGTCTTGGTGGACAATCAACTAAACATGAGCCAACAATGTGCAGCAGCAGCTAAAAAAGCCAACACAATCCTAACCTGCATCAACAGGGGAATACACTCCAAGACCAGGGAAGTCTTAATACCACTCTACTACGCCCTGGTCCGACCACACCTGGAGTACTGTATTCAGTTCTGGTCACCACACTTCAAAAGAGACATTGAAACTCTGGAGAAGGTGCAAAAAAGAGCAACCAAGATGATTAAGGGATTGGAAACCAAGACTTGCGAAGAGAGACTGAGGGAACTGGGCATGGATAGCCTAGAGAAAAGGAGGGCCAGAGCGGACATGATAGCAGTCTACAAGTATACAAGGGGATGTCAAAGAGAGGAGGGGGTCACTTTATTCTCCAGGGCACCAGAGGGCTGGACGAGGAACAACGGCTGGAAGCTGACCAAGGAGAGATTCAACAGGGAGATAAGGAGGAACTTCCTGATGGTCAGAGCGATCAACCAGTGGAACAACCTACCAGCAGACGTTGTGAACTCCAACACTCTGGACATTTTTAAGAGAAGATTGAACTGCCCACTTGACTGGTGTGCTATAGGGTTCCTGCTTGGGCAGGGGGTTGAACTCGATGGCCGTCATGGTCCCTTTCAACTCTATCAATAAATAAACCCCCAAAGACCTGGAGGACTGAGTATCTCCATAGACACATACCACTAACAATACAGTTTTAGAATTCATCTGACATTGTAGAAGAGCTGTCAGTGCCTGAGGGCAGAGTCAAGAAAGAACTCAGCCTAGAATTGTTACGTCTCCACAAATGCTCCAAGTTCAACCAACCTTTAATTCTGTTAACTCTTATCTAGCATCAGTTTAGTGCTGGCCATTATTAGTTGATTAGCTAAATAATAACAACAGAGTTGGAAGGGACCTTGGAGGTCTTCTAGTCCAACCCCCTGCTTGGGCAGGAGACCCTACAACAGTGTTTCCCAACCTTGGCCACTTGAAGATACTTGGACTTCAACTCCCAGAATTCTCCAGCCAGCGAATGCTGACTGGGGAATTCTGGGAGTTGAAGTCCAAATATCTTCAAGTGGCCAAGGTTGGGAAACACTGCCCTACACTACTTCAGACAAATGATGTATCCAACATCTTCTTAAAAAACATCTAGTGTTGGAGCATTCACAACTACTGGAGGCAAGCTGTTCCACTGATCAATTGTTCTAAATTTCAGGAAATTTCTCCTTATTTCTCAGTTGCTTCTCTCCTTGTTTAGTTTCCACCCATTGCTTCTTGTTCTACCCTCAGGTGCTTTGGAGAATAGCTTGACTCCCTCTTCTTTGTGGCAACCCGAGATATTGGAAGACTGCTATCATGTCTCCCCTGGTCCTTCTTTCCGTTAAACTAGCCATACCCAGTTCCTGCAATCGTTCTTCCTATGTTTTAGCCTCCAGTCCCCTAATCCTCTTTGTCGCTCTTCTCTGCACTTTTTCTAGAGCCTCAACATCCTTTTTGCATCGTGGTGACCAAATGACCAATGCCATATTCCAAGTGTGGCCTTACCAAGGCCTTATAAAGTGGTATTAACACGTCATATGATCTTGATTCTATCCTTCTGTCAACGCAGCCTAGAACTGTGTTGGATTTTTTGGCAGCTGCTGCACACGGCTGGCTCCTATTTGAATAGTTGTCCACTAGGACTCCAAGATCCCTCTCACAGTTACTACTGCTGAACAAGGTACCACATATACTGTACCTGTGCGTTTTGTTTTTCTTGCCTAAATGTACAACCTTATGTAAATAAATGTAGATTTTTTGTTTCCAGGCTCGAAGGATAAAGTCTTCTGAACTGGAACTTATGTGTGAAACTGTTTCTGTGTTACAGTGTTCCCTCGATTTTCGCGGGTTCAAACTTCGCGAAAAGTCTATACCACGGTTTTTCAAAAATATTAGTTAAAAAATACTTCGCGGGTTTTCCCCTTATACCACGGTTTTTCCCGCCCGATGACTTTCGTCTGCCTTTAATAAATATTTTTTTTAGTAAACTTTAATAAATAAACATGGTGAGTAATAATCTAAATGGTTGCTAAGGGAATGGGAAATTGCAATTTAGGGGTTTAAAGTGTTAAGGGAAGGCTTGGGATACTGTCCATAGCCAAAAATAGTGTATTTACTTCCGCATCTCTACTTTGCGGAAATTCGACTTTCGCGGGTGGTCTTGGAACGCATCCCCCGCGAAAATCGAGGGAACACTGTATTTTACTTTTTAACTCCCCTCACTAATCCCAGACTTCGCTAAAACTTACAAAGACGTCGTTAGGCAATTGCTGTGTTTATTTTTCTTGGAAAAAAGGACTCGTGACAATATGCTCTTTTGTAAGCTACGCTGAAAGCTCCGTTGAAACGCTATTTTAAAAAATATTATATTTACACATCCTCACAAAGGGGGGAGAAAAAGAGGTCCAGGAAACTGAAATAACATCACTCGGGTGGGTGGGCTGCGGGGAAAGAAACATTCTGTACATTTTATGCCCAAGACGCTGTTTGAAAAACAATGAGCTCTAAAAATTGCTTTTAACAAAACAGGCTTGATGGACAGTCCATCTTTTGCTGCGTCTTTTTGTTTTCTTGTCCTCAAAAGTGTTTTTTGGACAACGTAGCCACGGTGTTAGTGGTCGCTCAGCCTCTGTCGAATGTTTCGCGATTTCCCGTTTTCAAATTTCCGTTTTTTGAATACCGACACCTCTTCCGTGGCCTCCCCAAGGGAAGTGACTGTTTTTTCTTTGAAGATCCCTTTGGGGTCCTCTGGTACTTCTGGAACTGGGGCGATGTGGGTCTCCTTACTTGGAAGCTCCAGGTCAACCTTCTCGCTAAAGGGGAAAAAAATGAGACATTGCAAAAGTGATGCTTAATGGATATACAGTGGTACCTCTACTTACTTACTTACTTACTTACTTACTTACTTACTTACTTACTTACTTACTTACTTACTTACTTACTTACTTTATTTATTTATTAGATTTGTATGAATGTAATTCGTTCCATGACCTGGTTCTTAAGTAGAAAAGTTTGTAAGAAGAAGCAATTTTCCCCATAGGAATCAATGTAAAAGCAAAAGAAAAGTTCTTAAGTAGAGGCGTTCTTAGGTAGAGCTACCACTGTATTTGAATGCATACATAGTGCAACAAATAGTATACAGTGTTCCCTCGATTTTCGCGGGTTCGAACTTCGCGAAACGGCTATACCACGGTTTTTCAAAAATATTAATTAAAAAAATACTTTGCGGTTTCCCCCCCTATACCACGGTTTTTCCTGCCCGATGACGTCATATGTCATCACCAAATTTCATCCGCCTTTAATAAATATTTTTTTAAATAAACTTTAATAAATAAAGATGGTGAGTAATAATCTAAATGGTTGCTAAGGGAATAGGAAATTGCAATTTAGGGGTTTAAAGTGTTAAGGGAAGGCTTGTGACACTGTTCATAGCCAAAAATAGTGTATTTACTTCCGCATCTCTACTTCGCGGAAATTCAATTTTCGCGGGCGGTCTCGGATCGCATCCCCCGCAAAAATCGAGGGAACACTGTATTTAAAATGTAATAGATACGGATTACGACCTGTATAAAAAGAAATGTTCTTTTTAAAATCAATAAATAAACTTTTAAAAAAATATATATAAATGCAATGTAATTTGGACGCTGGGATTATCAGTGCAAATTTAGCCATCACTGGCTCCCAGGTAGAAGAAGCAGGACTCACTATGAAGCTTCTTCTGTGATTTCCTCCCACTTGCTGAAGAAGGAGGGCTTCCGAGACGAGGACGGTGAGGTTTCGGGGGGGACCGCCGGGCTCTTTTTGCGGCTGGGCTTCCCGTGTTTCGACACCACCTGCCACTCTCCGTAAGGGCTGACCTTCCTGGGTTTCCGAGGCTTTTCTTCGTCACTGTCCGTCAGCTCCTGAGAAACAAGGGAGGAAACATCCCATTACGCAATGATGTGAGAATAGAAAAGAATAAACAGAATTGGAAGGGACCTTGGAGGTCATCTAGTCCAACCTTCTTCTCAGGCAGGAAACCCTACAGCAGTGATGGCAAACTTTTTTTCCCTTTTTTAATTGTTGTTGTTATTGTTATTATTAGATTTGTATGCCGCCCCTCTCCGAAGACTCGAGACGGCTCACAACAACAATAATACAATATACAGAATACAAACCCAGTATTAGATAAAAAGCTAAATTTAAAACCCATAAATATTAAAAACAATCGGTACTGCACAATCACGCCATTCTCATGTATTGCAGTCAGAAAAAAAGGGGGGGGGAGAGATAGTTATTCCCCCCATGCCTGGCGACATAGATAGGTCTTCAACAACTTGCGGAAGGTGGGAAGAGGGGGGCAATTCGAATCTCCGGGGGGAGTTGATTCCAGAGGGCCGGGGCTGCCAGAGAGAAGGCTCTTCCCCTGGGTCCCACCAAACGGCATTGTTTCGTTGACGGGACCCGGAGAAGGCCAACTCTGTGGGACCTGATTGGCCGCTGGGATTCGCGCGGCAGAAGGCGGTCCCGCAGGTATTCTGGTCCGATGCCATGTAGGGCTTTATAGGTCATAACCAACTGTAGGGATTGTGTAAGCCAAATATTAGCTATGCTCTAGGATATACACAGAAGCAGTTATCTGAAATAGCATGGTGAAAATTTGCCCAGAGACAGTGAGTCATACAATAGCCATGAACTTTGGACACAGTAAGAAAAATCCCTCAACAGTGCTCCTGGCACGAGATAAGACACTAACAGTGTGATTGGCTGGCAACTCAGCTCCCGATAGGTGCATAAAGTGAGAATTTAGTAGCCTATCATAAGCTGTAGATGATACCTTTTATAACCAATTAGAAGCTTAATAGAAATAGCCTATGAACAGTTGGGTGCTCAGAAGCCTTAATTTTGCATATAGATATAGCCTATGAAAACTTGCGTATTCAAAAGTTTTATTATTAGCCTATAGATTTGAAAAACCTTATATTTGTAGCCTATAAGAAATGTATATTAGGAAAAATTAGACTTGTATTTAGCCAATAGAAAATTACTAGTTGAAACCCCTTCATTTGCATATGAAGGGTATAAAAGAGATATACTTGTAACAATAAAGCTTTGTCACTTTACCCAGACCATTGACTCCGTGTTTCATTGGTAAGCACTAGTAATGGTTTCAGGATCGGGCCTCGTAAAGTGAACCATCACAGGGTTGTCGAGACCCCCGTCCAGCGGGGATCGCGTCTACCAACACTTTGAATTGTGACCAGAAATTAATCTCTAGTAGCCACCTATGTATCATGTTCCAAAATCTTTTTGCTTTGTGACAAGAATTTTCTCCTTAGTTCTAAGTTGCTTCTCTCAAGATAAATGGGGATTAAGATTTCAGTACTAAATCAGCAATCAAGTAAAGAAGTAAACGGTACCCCAAGCAAGGAACATTCATAGATAGCCAATGTAGAAATCATTTATTAGCTGGAGGTCATAAAATATTACCTTTGGTGATTCGTTTCTGCTCATCTCATCAGAAGAGTTTTCATCTGGATCGTCCTTGATTGAAAAAGATATGAAATCTTCAGGCCTCTCCCACGTCGATACTAAGCAACAGCCAAAAAAAAAAGTTATACATTTGACCAGTCTGGAAATTAGCTTTCTGAAAATCTGAAATATCAAGAATAGAATCCAACGGATAAAGGCCCTAACGTGTATTTCAGTGGGACCAAATTAATACAACCAATAAATGCTTGGTTTCACATTTCACTAACCTAAGAGGTCCAGTATTAAAACTGCTGGACCCCATTCAAAAATCAAGACTGGACCTCTGCAGCTTGTTTTCTGTTATTTCATATAGTTTTACACCATCTTTTAAGGCTCAATGTATAAATTAAATGATGCAATAAATATAGAACAGCAAACTCTAAAAATAAGGAGCAGCGTCAAAATGCGAGATATAAGGATTTAAGAGATCATTAAAGGGAAGGAAGGAAGGAGGGAAGGAAAGGGAAAGGAAAAGAAAGGAGACAGGAAAGGAAGGAAGGAAAGGAAGGTAGAAAAAGAGGAAAAGAAAGGAAGGAAGGAATGAGAAAGAAGGAAGAAAGGGAGGGAAGAGAGGAAAGGGAGAAGGAAAGGGAGGGAAGGACAGGGAGAGAAGAAAGAAAGGAAAGGAGGAAAAGAAAGGAAGAGAAGGAAGGAAGAAAGGAAGGGAAAAGGAAGAGAAGGGAGATAGGAAATGCAAGAAAGGTAAGGAAGGAAGGAGGGAAGGAAAGGGAGAGAGGAAACAAAGGAAGAAAAATAGGGGAAGAAAGAAAGGAATGGAAGAGAGAAGGAAGAGAGAGGAAAGGGAGGGAAGGAAGGAAAGGAAGAGAGGAAAGAAAGGAGTCTTTGGAGAGGGGCGGCATATAAATCTAATTAATAATAATAATAATAATAATAATAATAATAATAATAAAAGAGGAAAGGAGAGGAAGAAAGGATGAGAAGGAAGGAAGGGTAAGGAGAGAGGAAAGGGAGAGAGGGGGGAAGGAAGGAAAGGAAGGGAGAGGAAAGGAAGGTAGAAAAAGAGGGAAAGAAAGGAAGGAATGGAAGAGAGAGAAGGAAGAAAGGAAGGGAGGGAAGAGAGAGGGAAGAAAGGAAGGAAAGGAGAGGAAGAAAGGAAGGAAGAGAAGGAAGGAAGGGAAAGGAGAGAGGTAAGGGAGGGAGGTGGTTTCTGGGGGCAAGAAACCATAACAGATGTGGCTTTGTGGCTTGAGTAAAACCTCTCACCTCCACTCTCCTTGTTATAATAATAGGTGCGCCCATCATCGTCGGTCCCTTCTATCCAAACTGCTTCCTGAAAAACAAAGGCTAAATCAACCACACAATAAAGGCTAATTAAAGTCTCACCCACTTTTCATTACACGCTGATTTTACTTTACCTCGGCTAAAGATGCGCTTATTCAAAAGCGAAACATCCTAACTTAGCCACTGTAAGCTTCCTTCCTTCTTGGCAATAATAAAATCCAATTATTGCAGAATCTATTGAGTTCTGTCATCTGGACCCCTATAACTGTCTGGTTTGGTGTTGCAACCCAACAAGACCAACACAGATTTCAGAGGAGAATCAGAACTGCAGAAAAAACAATTGCTGCCAACCTGCCTTCCATTGAGGACTAGTATACTGCATGAGTCAAAAAGAGGGCTGGGAAAATATTGACTGACCCCTCGCATCCTGGACACAAGCTGTTTCAACTCCTACCCTCAAAACATCGCTACAGAGCCCTGCACACCAAGACAACTAGACACAAGAATAGTTTTCCCCCCGAACGCCATCACTCTGCTAAACAAATAATTCCCTCAACACCGTCAAACTATTTACTAAGTCTGCACTACTATTACTACTAGTTTTTTTCTCATCATCCCTATCACCCATTTCCTCCCACTTATGACTGTATGACTGCAACTTGTGGCTTGTATCCTTAAGATTTATATTAATATTGATTTTTCCCTGATTGCTTATTTGATCCTTGTGGCAATCATTAAGTGTTGTACCTCATGATTCTTGACAAATGTCTCTTTTATTTTATGTACACCGAGAACATACGCACCAAAGGACAAATTCCTTCTGTGTCCAATCACACTTGGCCAATAAAGAATTCTATTCTATTCTATTCTATTCTATACTATATTCTATTCTATATTCTATTCTATATTCTATTCTATATTCTATTCTATATTCTATTCTATATTCTATTATATTCTATATTCTATTCTATATTCTATTCTATATTCTATTCTATATTCTATTCTATATTCTATTTTATATTCTATTCTATTCTATTCTATACTATATTCTATTCTATATTCTATTCTATATTCTATTCTATATTCTATTCTATATTCTATTATATTCTATATTCTATTCTATATTCTATTCTATATTCTATTTTATATTCTATTCTATTCTATACTATATTCTATTCTATATTCTATTCTATTCTATATTCTATTCTATATTCTATTCTATATTCTATTCTATATTCTATTTTATATTCTATTCTATTCTACCTAGTGTCCCCCCTACATGTTGGAAATAATGCTGTAAAATGACTTCATATAAACTAGAGACTTCTGGCTAATAAATGTGTTCTTAAGATAATTGTATTCCTAATCATCTCCATTCAGAACAGATGCAAGTCAACTACTTTTTGAGTGAATTGAGAATACGTTTTAAATAACGAAGACACATTTTTTGAGATCTAAAAGAATAAATAAGCATTTAGTTACCGTTTGAGAATTTGGAGCGGTGTCCTTGAATCCTTCTGGCTTCTCCCACTGGGATTCTTAATAATAATAGATTTTTAAAAAGACTTTAATTTGGGATGGGGGAGGAATCATTCATGCAGTATTAGATATAGAATAACACAGTTGAAAGGGACCTTGGAGGTCTTCTAGTCCAACCCCCTGCTTAGGCAGGAAACCCTACAGCAGTTCAGACAAATTGTTATCCAATCTCTTCTTTAAAAACTTCCAGTGTTGCAGCTGGAACTTCTAGTGGCAAGTCTTTTCACTGGCTAATTGTTACTCCTTAGTTTTAGTTGTTTCTCCCCTTGTTTGTTTGTTTATTGATTGATTGATTGGATTTGTATGCAGTCCCTCTCCGAGTACTCGGGGCGGGTCACAACATATATAAAAACATAATAGTACATCTAATCCAATTAATATAATTAAAAACCCTAAAAATACTAAAATAATTTAAACCATTCATTGCTTGGTCGACGGGACTCGAAGAAGGTCAACTCTGTGGGACCTTATCGGCTGCTGGGATTCGTGCGGCAGAAGGCGGTTCCGGAGGTATTCTGGTCCAATGCCATGTAGGGCTTTAAAGGTCATAACCAACACTTTGAATTGTGACTGGAAACTGATCGGCAGCCAGTGCAGGCCACGGAGTGTTGTAGAAACGTGGGCGATATGTTAGCAATAACACTTTTTAACAGAGCCAGCCTATTGCCCCCGCAATCCGGGTCCTCATTTGACCCACCTCAGAAGGATGGAAGGCTGAGTCAACCGTGAGCCGGTGGTGAGATTTGAACCGCTAACCTACAGATCTACAGTCACCTTCAGTGGCCTGCAGTACAGCTGTCTACCTGCTGTGCCACCCAGGCTCAGATTTTTGGTAGCTGCTGCACACGGCTGGCTCAGATTTAAATGGTTGACGACTAGGACTCCAAAGTCCCTCTCACAGTTACTACTCTTGAGCAAGGTACCACATAAACTCTACCTGTGCATTTTGTTTTTCTTGCCTAAATGTAGAACCTGGCTTTTTTCACCATTGAGTTTCATTAGATAGCACCCAATGTTCAAATTTGTCAAGATCCTTCTGTATCTTAAGACTATCTTTATTATTATTATTATTATTATTATTATTATTATTATTATTTATTAGATTTGTATGCCGCCCCTCTCCGTAGACTCGGGGCGGCATACAGAGTGTTGGCTATTCCTGCTAGGTTGGTGATATACCGAGTCCTCGGAGAGGGGCGGCATATAAATCCAATCAATCAATCAATCAATCAATCAATCAATCAATCAATAGAATATAAAGAGGAAGAATAAATGGCAATTGTAAAATAAGAGAGAAATCTATTGCTAAATATCATTTTGTGTTGTGTTTTGATGACAACTTCTATAGTTTCCTGATACGTGATTTATAAAAGGAGTTTAGCTGCAAATTTACCTCCAGATTTTGTGTTGTAATAATAGGTGTAGCCCTCCGGAGAAAACCCTCGCACCCATTCCTTTGTTCCATTGGATGAAGCTTCTTTGCTCTGTTTTCCCTTTTTCTTCTTCTCTTTTTTCTCCTTTTTCTCTTTTTTCTCCTTCTTTTCTTCCTGTTTTATCGGCAAGGAAGGCTGTTCTACAGGTTCTGAGACACAAAAGTATTCGATTTTAAGGCCCGCCTGAGAAATTGTAAGAGAACCTTGTAGCTGGACAACTAAAACCCAACCGTTGGAATATGGAATATTCCATTTCAAATCTCTGAAACCCTAGCAAGGTGTGCCAAGCGAAATAGGGTATAATTCAATAAACCAAGTTCTGCAAGATCCATGGATCTTTTCTTAGGACTGAAGTAATATATAGCTACCCTGTTTCCCCGAAAATAAGATGTACCCCGAAAGTAAGGCATGGCAGAGGTTTTGCAGAATTTGCTAATATAAGGCACCCCCCGAAAATAAGGCGTAGTCAAGTTTACATACGGTACGGTGGAAAACCATACGGTACCATTCAAAGCTGTTCATAGTGGTACCGTAATAATGTGCCGTCCAGTACAGCAGACACAGTCTGCTGCTGTCTCACCGCCATTACAGTCTCCACTACAGTGCGTAGACTGTAGCTCCTCTGGTGGCCAGAAGCTGCAATAGCGGGAGTATTCTGTTGTACCGTATAAGTGCTGTCGTTTGTGTGTGTGGGTGCCATACTGACAGGTACCGTACCGTAATCAGTGTACCTTACGGTACAATTTCTTTGGGGGTGTCAGCTTTTCTGCCTGTGAATTTGTCTTATTTGAGAAATATAAGGCACCCCCCTCCCCCGAAAATAAGATGTAGCACAACTTTTGGAGCAAAAATTAATATAAGACAGTGTCTTATTTTCGGGGAAACACGGTAGTAAGGGGACTATCTGCAAATGGCACCAAACTGGAATATCATCACAAACAGTTCTCAATTTATCACCATAATTGAAGACCCAAAACTTTTTGATTGCTAAGCGAGACATTTATTCAACGGGTTTTGCCCCATTCTATGACCACGGGTTGTTAAGAGAATCACTGGACATAAACTGGACATCAATATATTTTTGTAGGTATGGTCTCCAGAACTGAACACAGTACAGTGGTACCTTGACATACAAGTTTAATTCGTTCCAGACACGAGCTCGTAAGTTGATCAACTCGCATCTCGAACGAATGCCTTTAGACTTTGTTTTTCGCACCGAGATAACTGGAAGCAAGGAGATTCTTGCGCCACCTAGTGGAAGCTCGGCTCGTATCCCAAATTTGAGCTCGGGTGTTGAACAGAAATTTCGCTCGCATCGCGGCTCGTAACTTGGAATACTCGCATGTGGAGCAGCTCGTATCTAGAGGTACTACTGTATTCCAGTGTCTTTGTTATTTATCTGAACTGGTTCCTCAATTGCTACACTATAAATTCCTGTCTCTAGACAAGTCCTATCCAGCTGCTGCGTATCTCAATACATCTGGGCAAGTCTTGCGTCCTACCTGCCTTCAATCCAAGCCTTTTCAAATCTTCTTGGTAGGCCTTCGTTGCCGCTTCCTCCATGGCGGCAAACTCCTTCGCCATTTTGTCATCTTCTTTCGCCTTATCCAGGCTTTTCTGTTTAATCTGCAATTTTTAAAAAAAGAGAATATGGAGCAGGAATGAGCGATGTGGGGTTTTTTGTTTGTTTTTAAAGCATTCCGTTCAGGTGGCATTTGAGTTACCTCGCTAATTTTCTTCGCCACATTTTCCTTGTGGTTCTTCCCTCTTTCGTGGAAATCGATGCTCTGTGAAAAGGAAAGAGACGTTTCCTAAAACTAGAGGAAAATAAACTTTACAACTATTTACTGAAACTAAGCACATCTACCTGAGGCAGCTCAGGCAAATATTTTCAACCTTCAAACCCTGTTTGAAGAACGTCTAATTTTTTCAAAGAACCTGACCAGGAATGGCTTCAATGCCGTTTTATTCCTGCAGGCATTTTAGGGTTTTTTTAAAGGTGCCCTAAACCGTATAAATTTGTAGGAGGCGTTTTCCAGCTCTTTAAAAAAGGTGATACCGAAAAGAACAAGCAAAGTTCCAAATTTAAGTCCAAGAATCCAAATCCAACTGAACTTAAAGCTATTAAACATTAAATATACCGGCATTAGTCTATGTTGCCTGCATTTATTCTACTCTGCCCAGCCCCAAGAAAAAGGCTGGGAAACTAACAATGTATTAAATGTTGATCCTCTAATGAAGCTTAAATTTAAAATCTTAAAACCCAAATCCCAGTACTTAAGATTTAATCAGAAGTTCATCATACCGGTTTGTTGTCTGCTATCCAGCACTTGCAATAATTGCAGAATTTCTTGGGCTGAGATTTCCAATAATCAGCCCTGGAAAAAGAGATATTGGAAAGAAAAGAGTAGGATTTTTAAAAAAAATAAGAAACATAGAAAATTGGCGACAGAAAAAGATGTAATGATTGGTCCATCAAGTTTATTTACCCTTTGAGTTTATCTGTTTTTTAAAATTAATTAAATACACACACACATGTATAATTTTTGTTGGAGGTAATGTGATGTGATGGGCATATATTTACCCCAAGCATGTTTAAACTCAGTTTCTGATTGACCCACTATCTCCACTGGAAGTTGATTCTGAGCGGCTTCTGCTACTTTTTCTGTAACATGTAGCTTTTCCGAAGCTTTTTTTTCCAGCCCTAAGTTTTTTCAGGCTTGTTTTCATTCCTACTCCCTGTGAAAAAGACTTTTTCAGCCCTAACAAGGGGATAAAAGCTGAAGTTGACCAGACTAAGGACACTAGTTAGATGAAGGTAGATTTTGTTTTCCCTATTTCCTTCCCCCAAACCTAAGGTGCATCTTATCCTTGGAAAAATATGGTGTATATTAAATGTCATACCACATAATATGTAATTATATTTATTCATTTGTCAAACATGTATAGGATAGTAGTTTATATAAACATAAGTAAGAAGTAACAATAAAAGAGGACACTAGGGCAGATTAGGCTATTATATTGTGTTATGTTAGTTTACATTAGGCTGTTATTATATAGGGTCATTCTTTGTCAAGTGAACCAGATGTCCACTTGACTGATTTTTGCAGCCTTATTTGAAAAGAAACAATCACAAAAACAACATATATGATAGAAAAAAACCCTCTTTCTAATGAAACAAAAATAAAGATGATTGAAGGCGGGAAAACAGAGAGCTCTGTTTCATCACCTTCAGTCATTTTCATTAGAAAGAACATAGATTTTATATCTCTCTCTGTTTTCTCATCTTCAATCATCTTCATTTTTATTTCATTAGAAAAAGCACGGGTTTTCCTATCATATATGTTCTGTTTTGTTATGGTTTCTTTTCAAATAAGGCTTCAATTTCACCTGGTCCACTTGACAAAGAATGACCCTATATTATATTAATATTATATGAAGCTACGGTATTATCGTTATTTATGTTATATATATGCATTTAGTGATTATATATGTATACATTTATAAATATTATGTAATGTTTATGTTATACAACTATATTGTTATATTACATTACTTTATATTATACAGTATATTATTATGATATGGCATGTCAATTGAAATTAGATTATAAAACAAATTATAAACTATAATTATATAAATCATATTGCTATACAAAGTTATAATTATAAAAATTATAATTAGTTTATAAAATTACATTATAAAACAATTTTAACCATTAATACATTTATTATAAAATCTATTAAAATTGCTGGGGATCCAGGGTGTCCAAATCACCCCCTGAACCCGCTTCAAGAGGGACCGGAGCCGGGAGAGACGGGGACTCACATGGCTTCCCTTCCCCGGCGGAGGGGCGGCGGCGGCGGCACCCCCACCGGCTGAGCAGCCCAAGCAGGAACTGGGGTGGGCGCGCTTTGGTGATGTCACGCCAGCGCCGCGCGCAAGAGGCGGAGGGAAGGAGGAGGAAGACGGCGGCCTGGCAAGGCCAATCCCGG
Organism: Erythrolamprus reginae; assembly: GCF_031021105.1. NCBI lineage: Eukaryota > Metazoa > Chordata > Lepidosauria > Squamata > Dipsadidae > Erythrolamprus > Erythrolamprus reginae. The sequence continues at coordinate 136,266,822 of NC_091953.1, read as the reverse complement.
TGGCGTTCTCGTCCCCTGAGGCGGAGGGGAGGCCGGCGCTTGGCGGCGGCGTCTCGGGGTTTTCCAGGCCGGGTTCGCTCGGGACGAGAGGCGGCGGGCGAGGAAGCGGCGGCGGCGACGGATTTCTTTCCTGCCTCGGCCTGCCTCTCTCCTTCCCGTAGTCTGCCACGCGCCGTCGAACACAACAGCCCTGCGAGGTAGGCTGGGGCAGGCTGGTGGGGCGGGGGGGGAGAAAGGGGGCTCGGCGGGGGGGCTGTGGGGGCTCTTTTGGGGGGGCACAGAGGCCCACCGAGAACTTTTTTTGCAGCCCTCCCCAAAAGGCCCCCAAACTCCCCTCCGTACATTCCTGGTGGTGGGATTCGAGGGGGGGAGGCTCGATCCCCCCCCAAAAGGGGGGGGGGGACTTTGCAGAAAACTCTCTAAATTCTTCTCATAAATACATAAGAAGGGGTCATTTCCTTCCTTCCTTCCTTCCTTCCTTCCTTCTTGATCCTTTCCTTCCTTCCCTCTTTCCTTCCTTCCCTCCCTTCCCTCTTAACTTTTCTTTCCTCTTTTCCTTCATTCCACCCTTCCCTCCATTTTTCCTTTTTATTATTTTCCTTTCTCCTTCCTTCCATCTTGATCCTTCTTTCTTTTCTCCTTTCCTTCTTTCCTTCCTTCACTTTCTCTTTCCATCTTGATCTTTTCCTTCCCTCTTTCCCTCCCTTCTTTTCTTTCCTTTCCTCTTAACTTTTCTTTCCCCCTTTCCTTCATTTCATCCTTTCCTCCATCTTTCCTTTCCTTTCATCTTGATCCTTTCCTTCCTCCTCTTTCTTTCTCTTTCCTTTCATCTTGAGCCTTCCTTCTCTCTCTTTCATTCCTTCCTCCCTCCCTCCCTTTTCTTTCCTAATAACTTTTCTCCTTTCCTTCATTCCATCTTTCCCCCCATCTTTCCTTTATCCTTTCTTCCATCTTGATCCTTCTTTCCTTCCTTTTCCTTCCTCCCTCCCTCCTTCCTTCCTTCTTTTTCTCTTTCCTTTCATCTTGATCCTCCTTTTTCTTCCCTCCCTCCCTCCTGTTTGCTTCTTCCATATCAATCCTTCCCTCCCTCCCTCCCAAGTCCCCTAAAAGTCATCTCCCTCCTGGGAATTTCAGACTTCATCTGAACTGCCCAATTTCCCAGCCTCCTCGAGAGGGCCTGTGATTTCGCAATCGCCTAGAAATGATTATTCAATTATTAAAAACCCAAAACATTGCAATCAATCCACGCTGGACAGATGGAAACCAAAAGCCCAGGAGCCATATCGCTCCGAGACTCGATTGCATCTGGCTTGCTGGCCCTGTTTTGCCGTAACCATGGTTTATGGAACAAGCCATCATTGTCTGCTTTACACATCACACAGGCCCTGATCTAAAACCAGTCAAGCCACATAGCTTTGTTTGAGTGTCTGAGTCAGGCTTCTGGGACCTGACTCATTCCAAGACCAAAGGGTGGTGCAATTGAAAAATAACACTGGGGTGGGGAATAAGTTTGCATTTAGAGGTCGGGGTGCCTCTTCCTTACAATCTCTTTTTTTGCTGAAATTTTGGGGGTAAAATGGCTTTTTTTCCTGATCTGACAACAATGGTGCATGCAATTTTTCTGATGGTAAATTGGATCTATTTAATTGTATTGTGTTTTGTTCCAATGCTTCTTGTTTTTTTGCAAAAAAACCAGCCCACTAGCCACTCACTCGCTTACAAAAGTCAAAATTTAGCTCAGGGGAATAAAGGGGGGGGGGAATCCATCCCGTTATTAAATCTTGTTTTCACATGACAGACAGGATGCCTTGTCTGCTGTCTCTCCCGTTAAGGACTCTGGTTTTAGCTAAGAAAGTTCTGCTTTTTTTGTGTTGTTGTTGTCAAGTTGACTCTAAGTTAAAATCCAGTTCCTAAATTTTGGATTTTCTTCAGTGTCCGAAGCAAGATGGCTTGTAAGACATGGTTTGAAAATATTTATTTATTTGATTTGATTTGTATGCCACTCAACTTCGCAAGGACTCCGGGTGGCTTACAATAAATACAACAAATGCCTATCTTTCAATCACTTGTGGCCGGATCAAGATAGTGATCTCATTCGATCAACGGCCCCATCATGCCTTATTTCAGTGCAAATGTCGTTCAGTTTCTCAATTTATTCATGTAGGAAAGTGAATAGGAAAGTGAACACAGGGGGCACAATCTGACGTTAGTTGGGGGAAAGATCAGAAGCAACGGGAGGAAATATTATTTGACTGAAAGAGTAGTAGATGCTTGGAACAAACTTCCAGCAGACGTGGTTGGTAAATCCACAGTAACTGAATTAAAACATGCCTGGGATAAACGTAGATCCATCCTAAGATGAAATACAGGAAATAGTATAAGGGCAGACTAGATGGACCATGAGGTCTTTTTCTGCCATCAATCTTCTATGTTTCTGTGTTTTTAACAAACAATTATTTAATAATAATAATAATAATAATAATAATAATAATAATAATAATAATATATTAGATTTGTATGCCGCTCCTCCCTGGAGACTAGGAGCGGCTCACAACAATCACAACAATGTACAAATCCAATATTTAAAAAGAAACAAAACATTAAAAAGCCCATCATTAAGAACCATTCAATACACTCATACCATTCATAAAACTATACGTGCTCAGGGTATCTCAGTTACCCCATGACTGGCGACAAAGGTGGGTCTTAAGTAACTTGCAAGGAGGGTGGGGGCCGTTCCAATCTCCAGGGAGAGTTGATTCCAGGGGGCGGGGGCCACCACAGAGAAGGCTCTTCCCCTGGGGCCTGCCAAACGACATTGCTTAGTCGACGGGACCCGGAGAAGGCCAACTCTGTGGGACCTTATCGGACGCTGGGATTTGTGCGGCAGAAGGCGGTTCCGAAGGTATTCTGGTCCGATGCCATGTAGGGCTTAATAGGTCATTACCAACACTTTGAATTGCGACCGGAAACTGATTGGCAGCCAATGCAGGACGCAGAGTGTTGACAAAATATGGGCAAATCTAGGAAGTCCCATGATTGCTCTTGCGGCTGCATTCTGCACGATCTGAAGTTTCCGAACACTCTTCAATGGTAGCCCCATGTAGAGAGCGTTGCAGTAGTCGAACCTTGAGGTGATGAGGGCATGAGCGACTGTGAGCAATGACTCCCGGTCCAAATAGGGCCGCAAGTGGTGCACCAGGCGAACCTGGGCAAACGCCCCCCTCGCCACAGCCGAGAGATGTTGTTCCAATGTTAGCTGTGGATCGAGGAGGAAGCCCAAGTTGCGAATCCTCTCTGAGGGGGTCAGTGATTCCCCCCCCCCAGAGTAATGGACAGACAAACAAACAAAGAAATAAAAATATGTGCTGTTTGCTAAATTTCTGGGAGGTAGATTTTCCCCCCTTGTTCCCCCCCCCAAAAAAATTTATATTCTGAAAAATACGGTAATATCTCCACAATGTCATAATCTCATACAGGTTTCTAGGGCAGGCTGTATATTGAATTGATATCCATTCTGCTAACAAAACAGTTGTGTATTGTTTCAGCTCCGTTGCCAAAGAAGGCCTAGCCTTTTTTCCCCCTTTATATGACCTCATCCCAAGGTCAGCTTTAAAGATAAATATGCCGCTAATTATATTTTCAAAACAAGAAAAATGCACACCGTGATAAGGGGAAGTGCATTGTCTCGCAAAGTTTCACAAATAAACTATTTACTGGCATGTGAAAGCCAAAACCCGACCCCAATACTAGCAGGCAGTTTTTATTTTTTGGCTGAACAGAATGAGAATAGGATGTACTGTATATCCTTGTTGAGTTCCTACCAATGCGCTTGATGCCATAGCACCCTTCCTGTGCTTGTGCAGAAGTCAAATGAAGCTGCGCATACAATTGCACTGGTAGCGGTGGCGACGGAGAACCCCTGTCTGATGTATATACCGTATTTTTCGGTGTATAAGACGCAGCCTTTCCCACACTAAATGAGGGTGGAAATGTTGCAGTGTCTTCTATGCCGAATATCTCCTACTTAGGACTGTATGACTGTAACTTGTTGCTTGTATCCTTAAGATTTTTATCAATATTGATTGTTTCCTGATTGTTTATTTGACCCCTATGACAATCATTTCATTTGTCCTCGCTTTCTTACCTATGAGCTTTAGGGAGGGTGTGATAGAGAAAATAATTTTTCAATAATTTTTCTCTATCCACCTTTTCTATCCCATCCATGATTTTACACACTTTGATCAAGTCACCCCTTAAACACCGTCTTTCAAGGCTGAAGAGACCAAGGCGTTGCAACCTGGTATCATAAGGGAGGGGCTCCATTTCCTTTACCATTCTTGTTGCCCTTTTTTGTACCTTTTCCAGTTCCATTATATCATTTTTGAGGTGCGGTGACCAGATGTTGTACCCCATGATTCTTGACAAATGTATATTTTCTTTTATGTACACTGAGAGCATCTATACCAAAGACAAATTCCTTGTTTGTCCAATCACACTTGACCAATAAAGAATTCTATCCTATCCTATTCTATTCTATTCTATTCTATATAGCCATTTTTGACCTACCAAAGCCCCATCCCCGTGTCCTGTTTTTGCAAAAGATAGGCCCAATTTTTGCAAAAATGGGGCACGCAGTGGATTTGGGAGACCTGCAAAGTAATCCGGGGGGGCTGGGAGAAGGCAAAAATAGTTTTTTTTTCTTATTTACCTCTTTGAAATCTTGGTGTGTCTTATACACCCGTGCGTCTTATAGTCTGAAAAAATACGGTATATATTATTATGGAAAGTAGGAAAGCTTATATACTGCTCAAAAAAATAAAGGGAACACTTAAACAACAGAATATAACTCCAAGTAAATCAAACTTCTGTGAAATCAAACTTTCCACTTAAGAAGCAAGACTGACTGACCATCAATTTCACATGTTGTCAGCACATTCAACTTTGTACAGAACAAAGTATTCAATGAGAATATTCCATTCATTCAGATCTAGGGTGTGTTTTTTGAGTGTTCCCTTTATTTTTTTGAGCAGTGTGTATACCAGTGATTTTCAACCTTTTTTGAGCCGCGGCACATTTTTTACATTTACAAAACCCTGGGACACATTGAGCGGGGGGAGGGTGGGGGCTAAAAAAAGTTTGGACAAAAAAATTCTCTCTCTCTTCCTCCCTTTTGCTCTATTTCTCTCTCCCTCCCTCTTTCTCTCCCTTCCTTCTTTCTCCATCCCTCTTTCTTTCTCTTCCTTCCTTCCTCTCTTTTTTGCTCTCTTTCTCTCTCCCTCCCTACCTCCCTTTATATCTTTCTCTCTCTCTCCTTCCCTCCCTCTCTTTCTCTCTCTCTCTTGCTTTCTTTCTCTCCCTCCGTCTTGCTTTCTCTCTCTCGTTCTCTTTCTCTCTCTCGCTCTTTCTTTGTCTCTTGCTTTTTTTCTCTCTTGCTTTCTTTCTCTGAGCTTCGCGGCACACCTGACCATGTCTCACGGCACACTAGTGTGCCGCGGCACACTGGTTGAAAAACACTGGTGTATACCATGGAAGAAACCCCCCCCCCCCCTCTATTCTCCAAAGACTTAATTTTCTCAGCTCTAATTCAATTCTCTGCCCAGATGTTAATATGCATGGAAGAGTCCTATCATAATCCTTAGTCCATAATTATATATTTTTGTCCCTGAATGACTGCCATCAAGTGGATAACTGTATGTATTGAACCATATGGATTTAAATTTTAAGTTAGCGTTTACATTTCCTAAGCAAATACCGGCTGGTTGATTTCCCTATATTTATTGTGAGTTCATGAAGCGGCTTGTGCAGTTGCGAAAGCTGATTTGAACAGCCAGGAATGTGCGCATAATTTAAATACTTGAAATTTTTGCGGGCCTCTTTTGCGCTAAATAAGCCTGGTGTTTAAGGTGTTGGGATTACAAAATTTGATAAACTTTCATTTGCATGAAACTAAGCAATTCCATTGTTGCTAAAGTTTAACTATTGTTTGTTAAAAAAAATAATTTGAATGGGGCAGATATAGTATTAATTGAGTGTCACATAATGCTGTTATAAATTTGTTAGATTAATAATGAGGGTTTTTTTGATATACAGTGCTACCTTTACCTAAGAAGGCCTCTACTTACGACCTTTTCTAGATAAGAACCGGGTGTTCAAGATTTTTTTTGCCTTTTCTCAAGAACCATTTTCCACTTATAAACCTGAGCCACCGAAACTGTAACCAGAAAAGGCAGAGAGAAGCCTCCATGGGGCCACTCTAGGAATCTCCTGGGAAGAAAAACAGGGCCGGAAAAGGTGGGGAGAAGCCTCCATGGGGCCTCTCTAGGAATCTCCTGTGAGGAAACAGGGCCTCCACCCTCCCTGTGGTTTCCCCAATCACACACATGATTTGCTTTTACATTGATTCCTATGGGAAAAATTCCTTCTTACGAATTTTTCTACTTAAGAATCTGGTCATGGAACAAACTAAGTTCGTAAGTAGAGGTTCCCCTGTATTGTAAGAAAATCTTCCTGTGTCAGACCAGTTACTCCGTTAATCTCCTAACTAGACACATTTAAGAAGATTTTAAACTTCAATAATATTCACTGCTCTGCTACAGTTGGCAATTAAGGTATGCTTGATGGGATCACTGAGATAATAAACAGCTGTAAAGTCAAGTCATTAGTAATAGTTTAATGCCCCTGCATTTTTATTGTTAATCATTTTGGCGGCTGCCCATTTTTATTTTCATTTTAATTTTTTGCTATTTTTTTCCAGTCCTTTGATTAGATGGGATGGCAAATCTGCCTCGAACATTCCATGTGCAGTTTTAACATTATATCTGTATCCCCCCCTGTGCTTTTTCCCAATTAGTGGGCCATGCATTTTTACAGCTGGTGCACATCGATTAATGCAATTTCATTGAGCTATCCAGCGTAACTTGCAACATCTCTTTCCTGACCAATGATTAGCAACTCATCACCCTTTTGGTGGTTAGTCCTCGACTTACAACATCGGTGGATTCCTTTTTAAAATAAATTTGATTAATTTTCTATTTATTACATTTCTTAGTGCTTAATAAACATCATGTTGTCTGGATATTTAAATTGCTTAATTTAATAATACATATTCCATTCTTTTTTTTAAAAGATGTTTTTAAACATTTTTCTCCATAAGCTCCAGCCATACCTCACTATGCACAGGCCTTAAAATAATCAGTGGTATACATATGCATGCATTTTAAATCAATAATAAAATCAATATCCTGCTTTGCACCTATTTTCCATTCCATTTCTTCAGTCTTGTCTTTTTCTTCCATTTTATTTTTTAATTTACCTACCAAAAGGAACTACAGTGTTCCCTCGATTTTCGCGGGGATGCGTTCCGAGACCGCCAGCGAAAGTTGAATTTCCGCGAAGTAGAGATGCGGAAGTAAATACACTATTTTTGGCTATGAACAGTATCACAAGCCTTCCCTTAACACTTTAAACCCCTAAATTACAATTTCCCATTCCCTTAGCAACCCTTTAGATTATTACTCACCATGTTTATTTATTAAAGTTTATTAAAAAAAATATTTATTAAAGGTGGACGAAAGTTTGGCGATGACATATGACGTCACCGGGTGGGAAAAACTGTGGTATAGGGAAAAAACCCGCAAAGTATTTTTTAATTAATATTTTTGAAAAACTGTTGTATAGACTTTTCGCAAAGTTTGAACCCGTGAAAATCGAGGGAACACTATATTATTAATTGGGTTTGTTAATTGGGTTTATTGCGATATATGTGACAAACTACAGTGGTATCTCTACTTACGAACTTAATTCGTTCCGTGACCAGGTTCTTAAGTAGAAAAGTTTGTAAGAAAAAGCAATTTTCCCCATAGGAATCAATGGAAAAGCAAATAATGTGTGCGATTGGGGAAACCACAGGGAGGGTGGAACTCTGATTATTTTGGAAGTCAAAAGTATTTATTGTCTGTACATTTGCTGACATCGTTACAAAGATCTTTGGGTTGTATTTGCTTGTGAATTATATTTAGATGTGTGATAATAAATATGAGGAGTTTTCCTAGTTGGGTTTTGCTTCAATGACGGTTTTTTTTTTAAAAAAAGGAATAGAAACATAAAGATGCTGTAAGAATCCGAATTTGAAATATGGTAGCAAATATTTCACATTGGCACTTAGACATCCGCTGAAGTGTAAGGCTAATAAATACCAGTGAACACTAGGTTGTATTTCTACTGCCATAGCAGGTTTCTGTTGGAATTGTAAAGTTTTTGATTTAAAGTGCGTGATTTAAGGCACATCTATTCACCTTTTTGGCAATTGGAATTGGAAAATCTTGAATTATTTCAGGTATACGCTTCCCAGTCTCCTTGGGGACCGGAGCGAGTTATAAGTAGACCAATAAATAAACTTTACTGAAGCTTTTAACCCCTCAATAACAAGCCATTTCCATTATTGTCGTGGCTTTAAAAGAAAAAAAAACCCCTGTTACCCTGTCTCCGAAACATTTGCTCGCGTACATAACAATATATCTAACAGCAAATGCACAATTTGTAGTTATTCGATCGCTCTGCGCTGTCCAGATTCGTGTTTTGTGATACGGGTTTGTATAAATTGGATTAATAAATAGCAAATAACGGTTTCTTCATAGCTTTCACGGTTCTAAAAATAACATTTAAAATACATTTATGGGCATCTTTAAGAGGTGATGCCAGGGACCGTCTGGTGACTTAATAGCTGCATAGCCTGGGGGGAAATTATGAAAGTAGTAATAATCTTCTTTCTTTTCTGTTGGAACATGTTACTGTAGGGATTCCTGGAGTTTTCTTTCGCCCTGAAGCTCCGAGATTTCATAACCAGCAGTTTTTAAAGCTTCCTTGTGAGGTCATCTTGATTACCTTGTTGTACAGGTAATCCTTAACCACCTTAACAACCACAATTTTCTGTTGCTAAGTGAAGCAGTTCGTTAAGTGAGCTCTGTTCACATTTGCCCCCAGTTCTTAAGCGAATCACTGCAGCTGTTAACTTAGCAACCAGGTTCTTAAGCGAATGCAGCTACCTCATTGACTTTCTCTCTCTCTCTTTCTTTCTCTCTTCCTCCCTTCCCTGCCTGCCTCCTTCCTCTTCCTCCTTCTTTTTTTCTTTTTTCTTTCTTTCTTTCTCCTTCCTCCCTCCCTCCTTCCTTCCTTCCTTCCTATTCCTCCCTCCCTCCAGCTGTCCTCCCACCCTCCAGCTTTCCTTCCTTCCTTCCTTCCTTCCTTCCTTCCTTCCTTCTCTCTCTCTTTCTTTTTCCTTCCTTACTTCCTTACTTCTCTGCCTGCCTCCTTCCTCTTCCTCCCTCCAGCTTTCTTTCTTTTCTTTCTTTCATTGTTTTTTCTTTCTTTCTTTCTCTCTCTTTCTCTCTCACACTCTCTTTTTTCCATTCTTTCCTTCCTTCCTTTCTTCCTTCCTTTCTTTCTTTTTCTTTCTTTTCCTCCCTCCCTCCCTCCCACTCTCCCCTCCTTTCTCTTTCTTTCTTGTTTAGTATTATTTTCAAACCCTGTGCCATTCATCTCTTCAAATCAGAAAAAAAAATCTTTAAAAAAATGACGTTTCCCGACTTTCTACAATTCCTGGGGCTTTCGTAGATGAGATTAGTTTTCATTTTTTAACTATTCCGGTCAAGAGGCATGAATTTAAAAAGATTTTCCTGTCTCATCTTCTTTTTTTAATACTCATTTTAAAAAAAAAACTTGCCCATTTTCTTTCTGGTGGTTTGGGATGCCGTCAGAAACCCGAGGAGAATAAAGGACTTTTTTCATTTAAATATAAAGTGCTTAGAATATCGTTCGAAAAATAATTGACGTGCCAAATGCAGAGGAAATATAAAATCAACTTGTACTCATAAAAAATATCCTAAGGCAAAAGGCAGGCACGAGTCTTATATTTCCCGGGCCACAATATAACAAATCCTTATATTTCCCCAAATATTGAGTCTATAATTCTCACAGTTTCTTCTCTTGTTGGCCAAGGGAAGAAGGCAACTCTCCTAATCTGTTTTGATTTGGACATTTATTCCCTTTCTCTTGCAAAACTTTGCATGCATTGTAGGCTAAATTGAATTGGTCGGGCAGTTAAAGTCCTCAGCTGGGCGATACCGACCGTCCTCTACTTCAGTGTTTCCCAACCTTGGCAACTTGAAGATATTTGGACTTCAACTCCCAGAATTCCCCAGCCAGGGAGTTGAAGTCCAAATAGCTTCAAATTGCCAAGGTTGGGAAACACTGCTCTACTTAACGGCCAGAATTTCTGCTACTAAATGGGACCTAGGCTGAGTTTTGCCCTGTTTTACGACGTTTTCCCTCCACAGTTGTTAAGGGAGTGGCTTCAGTTGTGCTTCCCTCTTGGGATTTTCTTTTGTCGGAAGGTCGCAAATGGGGATCGGATGAGCTGTCACAATGCGAGTCAGTTTCCAAAGTGTCTGAACTAAGATGGGTGCTACCGAGTTTGGGTAAAGAAAGCAAGCGAGGTCAGAGAGCACCCAGGAGCCCTCAGTCTTCCTCCTCCTCCATCTTACTCTCTTCTAGCCCTGATGATGTTACCTAGTTCGGTCATGCGAGGTCTGAAAGAAAACAACTAAGCTCACAGAGCACCAAGGATCCCAGAGTTGTTGTGCTCCTCCTCCACCTCCTCCTCCCAAACACCACTCCCTTCCAACACTGATGATGTTCCCTCGTTTATTTACTTATTTTATTTATTTATTTTGTCATACAAATACAGTATTGTATTGTAGTATGTTTAACATAATATATATATTTTAAATATTAGATTTGTTTACTGTATACTGTTTATTATTGTTGCGAGCCGCCCCGAGTCTTCGGAGAGGGGCGGCATACAAATCTAATAAATAATAATAATAATAATAATAATAATAATAATTATTATTATTATTATTATTATTATATAATATAATATATAGTTGGGTCATGAAAAGTCTGCAAGAAATGAACCAAGCTCAGAGACGACCAAGGACCTCTCAGTCTTTCTACTCCTCCTCACAATAATTAATAATAATTTTTTAGATTTGTATGCCGCCCCTCTCCGAAGACTCGGGGGCAGCTCACAGCAACAATAAACAATGTATAACAAATACAATAATTAAAACTAGGGCTAAAAACCCCAATCATTAAAAAACAGACAATACTACTCAATCATAACCATACATAAATCTTACTAGCCAAAGGGATACAACAATTTCCCCATGCCTAGCGACATAGGTGGGTTTTCAGAGTCTTTCAGAAAGCGAGGAGGGTAGGGGAAGTTTAAATCTCCAGGGGGGAGTTGATTCCAAAGGCCTGGGGCTGCCACAGAGAAGGCTCTTCCCCTTGGTCTCGCCAGACGGCATTGTTTAGTTGACAGGACTTGGAGAAGGCCGACTCTGTGGGACCTGATTGGCCGCTGGGACTCATGCGGCAGAAGGTGGTTCCGAAGGTATTCTGGTCCGATGCGATGTAGGGTTTTATAGGTCATTACTGACACTTTGAATTGTGACCGGAAACTGATCGGCAACCAGTGCAGGGTGTGGAGTGTTGGAGAGACGTGGGCATACCTAGGAAAGCCCAAGATTGCTCTCGCGGCCGCATTCTGCACAATCTGAAGTTTCCGAACACTCTTCAGAGGTAGCCCCATGTAGAGAGCACCACTCCCTTCCAGCGCTGATGACGTTACCTAGTTGGGTCATGAAAGGTCTGACAGAAAGCAAGCAACCCCGTGGTCGGTGCACCACAGCGTCTGTGGTCTCTGTGCAACTTACTGGTGTTAGGATCCATTGTGGAAGGATGCCGCTTGACAGAAAGACTTGGGGCGTAACCCATCGAGAACCGGATGATCGTCTAAATAGCTCTAATCCTCCCTCCAACGACAAAAGCGGCCAGACAGGTACAATAAGGTAAAAAACCCTATATTGTTTGGCCCTGCTTTTCAGGATCTTGTTTTGGGGGTTATGGCTCAGAACGTTTTCAAAACCAGCCAGACTGGTTTAATTGAATCCGCACGCCACCAAAGAGTTCGGTAGTTCAGTTTCCAGCTTTTTGAAGGTTTGTGTGTTTGTGTGTGTGTTTGTGTGCACATATGGTTACATATTGTTGCTCATAAGTGAAAAGGAAGGGAGCCGTTTGAACAGAAAATCATATACAGTGGTACCTCGTCTTACGAACTTAATTGGTTCCGGGATGAGGTTTGTAAGGTGAAAAGTTTGTAAGACGAAACAATGTTTCCCATAGGAATCAATGGAAAAGCGATTAATGCGTGCAAGCCCAAAACTCACCTCTTTTGCCAGCCGAAGCGCCCTTTTTTGCGCTGCCGGGATTCCCCTGAGGCTCCCCTCCATGGGAAACCCCACCTCCGGACTTCCGTGTTTTTGTGATGCTGCAGGGGAATCCCAGCAGCACAAAAATGGGTGCTTCGCTGGCAACGGAAGTCCAGAGGTGGGGTTCCCAGTGAGGGGAGCCTCAGTGAAATTGCAGCATGGCAAAAACACGGAAGTCCTCGAAACCCCACCACCGGACTTCCGTGTTTTTGTGATGCTGCTCACAAGATTTCCGTTAAGTAGCGAATCTGCAAAAGATGAACCGCGAAGTAGCGAGGGATTACTGTACTTGCAGGACCGCCTGCTGCCTCATGAGTCCCAGCAACCGGTCAGGTCCCACAGAGTCGCCTTTCTCCAGGTCCCGTCAACTAGACAATGTCACTTGGCAGGGCCTAGGAGAAGAGCCTTCTCTGTGGTGGCTCCGGCCCTCTGGAATCTGCTCCCCCTGAAGATCCGCACTGCCCCCACCCTGCTCGCCTTCCGTAAGAGTCTAAAGACTCACCTATGCTGCCAGGCTTGGGGCAATTAGACTCCAGCCCCCCCGGCCGATGAATGTATAGTGGGTTTGTTGACTGAATGGACATGACTGCATTTTAATTGGTTTTCTGGTTTTTAGATTTTTAACTTTATTTAATTGGATTTTTAATTGAGTCCTCGGAGAGGGGCTGCCTATAAATCCAATTAATAAATAAAATAAAATAATAAAATAATAAAATAAAATCATTCATACATACATACATACATACATACAAGCCTGGCTTTAAAAAAATATATATTTTGAAGCCACTCCTGGTGTCGCCTGTCAATTGTGGGTTTCTTGAGGACACGCCTAGTTATGGCAGCTGGCTGATTCCGGAACAAGGCTGCCTAAAGGCTCCCTGCTTTTAGCAGGCCGGGCCCACTTCTTGGCCACCCCTTTTCAAAGTTTCTAGTCCTCAATATGGCAACAACCTCCAACTTCCCTTCCGGTTTCAGACAGATGATATTTTTCCCCTCCCTCCCTCCCTTTCGTGAAGTCCCACTTCTCAAAAAAAAAAAAAAGAGAAATAAAAAAACAATTGTCTCGTATTTAGACAATTGTCTAATCACCCCTGGAGAACATCTGCCTTATTTGCAAACCTCTTGGTTCCAAGGGCACAAGGAAAGGGAAATTAGCTTTTTTTCTAAAAAAAATCTTCTTTTTACCAAAACAGGAGAAAAATAAGAACTATTTCTTTCCACCCGCATCTTCCCAGCCTGTGTGTAAGAACTACAAAGCCTATCTGTCTGAAGTAGCGGAGGGCCTCCTGCCTATGCAGGGGGTTGGGCTAGAAGACCTCCAAGGTCCCTTTCCAACTCGGTCATTATTATTAACGCACCCCCCCCACTCCCCCCCAAAAATCCCCTATGATTTCATATCACCGAAGCCAATGCTATTCTGATTCACGTCCAACCCTGTTTTTGAAAAAACAAAACAAAAAACCACACATACACACAGTTAAACTGGTTTGGAGCACGCAGGGTTTGCCGATTGATCATTAACTTTTCCAAACACCGGGTCGCTTCGTTGATCTGAGCCAGGAGGAGCGTGCAAGGGAATCTGAGAAAATACAAATAAAAATAAAATAAAAAATAATTTAAAAACGCAGCACCCGTCGACTTGTCTTCCTGCCTTAATTTTTTAAATTTTTCTTCCTTTCTTTTTTTTTGAGTGTGTAAAAAAGTTTTGCCCATTGCACTTTTTCGATTCATAGCAGAAGCAGTGTGTGTCTCGGCCTTTGCTCTTTGCTAGCTAAGGTGTGGCCGTCTGATTAAATGAAGGTAGCTCTCTCTCTCTCTCTCTCTCTCTCTCTCTCTCTCTCCTTTCCCCCCCCCCTCCCTCTCACCTGGAAGATTTGCATGTTTGACCTGGTGGAGTAAATTGGGCTGGCAAGCAAACCTGGGCGTGCCCAAAGAATGAGTTTCACATATGACTCACAAGCTGCAACACACAAGCACCCACTTCCCCAATCCGCAGGAGCCATTTTAAAATTGCACACATGCACACAAACACACACACTCACAAATACAAACACCAGTGCTTGGTTTTGAAGGTCCCGTCTGACTTTTGAGGATCCCCCACCAAGCCACCTCCAGCAAGGTAAATGCAATTTCAGGGACATTTCTGGGACTTTTGCGTAAGGGATTCTGGGGGAGGATTATTTCCACACCGAGTTTTTATTTTTATTTTTAAAAAGCAGCACAGACACTCACACACACTGGGTGTGTGCTATTTTTTATTTTTTTGCATCCCGAGCTTTCGTTTGCATTTTAAGAAAGCGATGCAGAGAACTGTTTTCTGGGAGTACGTTTCCATTTTAAATTTTGTTTGGAGGAGTGTTGAGAGAGAGAGAGATAAATTGAAAAAAGGAACAAAAGTTAGCTGAGTTAATTCCGCTTTTTAAAAAAACCCCATGAAAACAGGTTTAGGAAGCTTGTCAGTTTAACTAATCACTGGTATAATTAAAACGTAAGAGAATGAGAAGAAGGAAACGAATAAAAGTGGAATCAAGTCATTGCTATGAAATACAAATATTTTTTGGCGCAAATGTGTTTTTCTCAATGGCATAGAATATTCCTTGCGTGTCTTGAGTTTCGAAGCGTGGAATCGATGGGTTTGTTAAAAATCTACTTCTGCTGTAAAAATATTTGGAATATTTATTTGATAATGTGCCTCTTTTTGCCAAACATGTTCGCTGTAAATTCCCTGTTGCTCATTGTGGTTGACTTATTCCGTCTGCTTTTGCTGTTGCTTAATACCGGCTGTGACATCTTTGCTAGGAGAGGTTGCACTGGAGAGCTTTTGCGGAGGTTTGAGTTGCCAAAGGTGTGAGTTGTGACTTCACTTGTCAAATGCTGAGTGAAAGACTTTGTTTTTGGGTGGGGGGAGAAAATGGAAGAAGAGAAGGGACTTGAAATATCTGTCTCATGATTTCAACCTGTCCACTCCACCCAAAATATTTCCTAAATCAGCTTTTACCCAGCTGGTCCACCCTCCAGATCAAAGATTGCACCTTACATTGTTATTAATTTAGTATTTTTTTTCATGCTGCTTTGAGATAGGATGGGATCTCGTGATCCATTTCTATTCAAAGTCTACTTACTAGATTATTATTATTACTATTTATTAGATTTGTATGCCAAACAAAGATTGAGGAAAATTGTGATAGACTTTGTGCGAGATTTATTATTTTCTCCTGGAAAAAAAAAACTTATTCCACTTTTAAAAACTGTGTTTGGGTTTCTCCAAATTTGAGGTCTTGGTGCCAAGGAATCATAGCTGGCAAAGGATACTGTCGGCATTTGTGTTTAAAAAAAAATACATTGGCCTTGCTCACTGTAATGTTAGAGTTATTTGCAATTATTATCCCCTTCTAAACAGAGAGTATTTCTCGACCTTAGATAATACTCTTGAATGGTGAGTTTAAAAAAAAAAGGTTTTTAGCAGCTTTTAAAAAAATACTTTTAAGCAGTAGCGGTTCGTAGATTTTGGAGTTTGGATGGAAAATGACTTTTAAAATATTGAAGTATTGAATTCCATTCATTCCGTTCAGGACTGGAAAATATATTTATTAACTGGATATAGAAGCCGGCTATTTTAACAGCAGATTTATCTCTAGGGAGTCTGTCTCGAAATGATTAGATTTTATGAATAATTCAGGGCAGTAGGGGCAGTTGGAGCCTGGTGGGGGATGAAGGCTGTTGGGGCATGTCAAAAGTATTTTGTTTTGCATTCCTGGTGTTTAATGATGAATTGAATGGCCTGTGGGAAGTTCTGTTCCTTAAAGTCGATGAATGGAAATCAGATCTGATCCTGATACCAAATACCTTTAATTCTTGTCCCGTAGTGGCTTTATCTCGCTATCAAAAATTTGGCAATTTGGAAAACTTAATAGATACCATCCTGATTATACCTGTATGACAATTTGGGGTTTATTCAATTTAGGGCAGAGTAACATTTCATTTAGAGCAAGCTGTAATTTGTACCTTGTGATTTAAGTTGCTGCATTTCTTTTACTATGAATTAGTCATTTTTATAATTAACTACGTAATTGCTGACGGTTGAACGCTTTCATTCTGAACTGTCGAAAAAGTGTAATAGAAATGGAAAATTGAAATTGCGCCGTTTCTGTGGCCTTACGGCGTAAGAACCCATATTCTTTTCTCCTTATTTTTTGAAATAAGGCCTTTTCAGGTGAACTGCAATCATCTTTTTAGATGCTTGTATTGAAATGTTTAAAAAGAGCATTGTGGACCTGGGGAAGCCTTTGGAGATCTTCTGAGACAGGGGTCTCCAATGTTGGCAACTTTAAGCCTGGTGGACTTTAGCATTTATATACTTATACTGTATACCGCTTCACAATGCTTTACAACCCTCTCTAAGCTGTTTGCAGAGGGTCAGCCTATTGTCCCCAACAATCTGGGTCCTCATTTGACCGACCTTGGAAGGATGGAAGGCTGAGTCAACCTTGAGCCTCCTGAGATTTGATCAGCCAAATTGCTGGCAGCTGGTGATCAGCAGAAGTAGCTTGCAGTCCTGCCCTCTAACCACTGCGCCAACAAGGCTTTCTACATCATCTAGGTCAGTTGTTTTTCAACCAGTGTGCCGTGAGACATGGTCAGGTGTGCCGTGGGGAAATTAAACCTGGGCCCCCAAACTATGGCCAGTGTGCCAGATACGGCCCGTGGAGGCCATTTATCCAGTCACCTCCATCCGAACATAAACATTCCCCTCGCAATCCCTCCAGCTATCAGCGACAGGAAGAGTGGAGGCACAGGGAACGCTCACTGACCAATCACCTTCTAGGATTCATCCCGACCACTAGCGATGAACCAATAGCAGGCCGCCTCTCATCCACACCCAGGAAGGTCCCTGCTCAGGCTGCTGCACACTTGTCATTGTGTGGCCACGGCGAGTAGTTGAAGCTGCTACTCCTCCCCATGGTCCCGATTTCTAATCCTGGTCAGAACTGGAGGTAAATGTTGCCACCACTAGATGAAGCCTCAGCCTCCGCTGGTTGTGTCTATCCTGATGGTGTATATAGATATTTGACCTTTTTCTTTTTATAAGAAGTCCCCGCAGAGGGTGATATACAGTGGTACCTCATCATATGAACTTAATTGGTTCCAGGAGGAGGTTCGTAAGGTGAAACAATGTTTCCCATAGGAATCAATGTAAAAGCAAATACAGTAGTCCCTCACCTATCGCTGGTGTTACGTTCCAGACCCGGCCGCGATAGGTGAAATCCGCGATGGGGAATTTATCGACTGATAGTACTTATTTAAGTATTTATATTGTAATTGTTTGGTAAGTTTTCATTGTTTTAAGTGTTTATAAACCCTTCCCACACAGTATTTATTTTAGATACAGTATTTAAATACAGTATTTACAATTTTAGATATATCTTTTTTGAAAAACCTGCCGATCGAGTTCCGGGGGCTGTTTAAATCTGCCGATCGACTTCCTCAGAAACCCGTGAACCAGCGAAGATCCGCGAATGATTTTTCTCATTAATATTTCTTGAAAACCCGCGACGAAGTGAAGCCGCAGTAGGTGAAGCGCGATATAGCGAGGGACTACTGTAATGCGTGCAAATCCTTCAGGAAAATCCCAAACTTTAGAAGGGAGGCAAATAGAGGGCAGGGAGGAGCAGCTAAAGGGGGCGGGTGGAAGAAGCAAGGCTAGGCTAAAGGGTGAATGGGAAGGAAGAAAGGCAAGGGGGACGCCCCTCCCTTTTCTTTCTTCAAAAGACACAGTTTCAGTGCCTTTGCAAGCATGCAAAATCTTTACTCCTCCAAGCTGCCCCTCCCTTTTCTTTCTTCAAAAAAGGGGGAAAAAAAGAAACCCCTTCATCCCAGCAGCAGCTGCTTGGGTTCGTAAGGTGAGAATAGTTCGGAAGAAGAGGCAAAAAAATCTTAAACACCGGGTTCGTATCTTGAAAAGTTCGTTAGAAGAGGCGTTCGTAAGATGAGGTACCACTGTACTATATTGTTAACTATATGTATAATATGTACTGTGTTAGAGTGTCATTTTGTGTAATTTTGGTTGGTGGTGTGCCCCAGGATTTTGTAAAGGTAAAAAATGTGCCGCGGCTCAAAAAAGGTTGAAAATCACTGACCTAGGTGTCTATTGAGGAGTCTGTTTCCCAGCATCCAGTTAGAAGCTTCTTGGAGAGAAGCGAAACGTCTCCAAAGAACATCCAGAAAGTCCCGTTGCTTCTTGGGAAAGCACCTTTGGGTTGATCACCTAGATCAGGGAGATCAAACTTGTGGAGTCATGTTGTCCTCATGTGAAGTGTCACAATTTCCCCCCCTTTGCTAAACTGGGAGTGGGCAGGTCTGACCCCCCTTATTTAGATTTTTGCATCTCAAATACGTTCTCTCTATTCTAATAATAACCAATGTAAAAAGGATGTTGAGACTTTAGAAAGAGTGCAGACAAGAGCAACAACCGTGATTAGGGGACTGGGGCAGTAATGGGCAGCCACAAAAGTTTTACTTATTTGTGGGGGTGTGGCTTAATGGCCACGTGACTGGGTAGGAGTGGCTTGTCGGCCGTGTGACCAGGTGGGAGCGGCTTGAACGATCATCATCGTTCAAGTGAACTGTTAAGTCCTCGAATTACAACCACTGCACCGCCGAGACTTCGACTCCCAGAATTCCCCAGCCAGCAAAGTTTAAAGTTGCCAAGGTTGGAGACCCCTGTTCTGAGGCATCGCATGAATGGACTGCGCTACCTGGAGAATAGGAGTCGCGTGGTTCTCACATTGCTTCAGCAGACATTGGAAGCTTTCTTAAAGGTTTCTCGAAGCATCGCGAGAAGGCAGGACCCCATTTGGAGAAAGGCAGATACACTTCGGAGAGGGTTCATTGCTGGTTTTCTTGCGGAGTTTTCATTAAGTACTAGAACGTGGTGTGTTATGTGGAGTACAGGAAGAGAAGGACTGTGGGGTTCTCGAAGCATCGCGAGAAGGCAGGACCCCATTTGGAGAAAGGCAGATACACTTCGGAGAGCGTTCATTGCTGGTTTTCTTGCGGAGTTTTCATTAAGTACTAGAACGTGGTGTGTTATGTGGAGTACAGGAAGAGAAGGACTGTGGGGTCATTGTTGCTCGCTGAGCTTGGTGGCTTTCTTGCAGAGGTTTCATTATCCAATTAGGTGGGACTGCCTTCTGCCGCATGAATCCCAGCGACCAATCAGGTCCCACAGAGTTGGCCTTCTCCAGGTCCCGTCGACAAAACAATGTTGTCTGGCAGGCCCCAGGGGAAGAGCCTTATCTGTGGCGGCCCCGGCCTTCTGGAAACAACTCCCCCGGAGATCAGGACTGCCCTGACCCACCTTGCCTTTTGCAAATTACTGAAAACCCACCTGTGCCGCCAGGCTTGGGGGATCTAACTGACCTTTAGCTGTTTCACTTTATGTATAGTTTAATTGGATGGTATGACTGTTTTACAATGGGTTTTTATAATTGTTTTTAATATTAGATTTGTGCTTTGTATTTTGTTGTGAGCCGCTCCGAGTCTTTGGAGAAGGGCGGCATACAAGTCTAATAAATAATAATAATAGTAGTAATAATAATAATAATAATAATAATAATAATAATAATAATAAATTAATTAATTAGATTTGTATGCCGCCCCTCTCTGTAGACTCGGGGCGGCTCACTCGGGTATTATTATTATTATTATTATTATGATTATGATGATGTGCTAGAACGATGAGGAGTTTGCAGAAGATGAGGAAGAAGCATAGGAGGACTGTGGAGTCCTTTGGTTCTCTCTGTGCTTGGATGGTTTCTCAATAACATTTCATTACCCAAACTAGGGAACATCATCAGTGCTAGAAGGAGGGGCGTTGCAGGGAGGAAAAGGAGGAAGAGTAGGAGCACTGTGGGGCCCTTAGTGCTCTCTGAGCTTGATTGCTTTCTGGCAGATGCTTCCTTACCCAAACTAGCACCATCACATCATCTGTGACTCACATTGACTAGCACTGTTGATGTTACCAACATCTGCCAAAAAAAAAAAAAACCAAATTCAAAGAACATGAAAGACCCTCCTCATTTTGACCCTGGCACTTTGGAGAACCGGGCGAGTGGGACTTGAGAAGGAGGCCTGGGGTGGCTTGCATCTTCCTCGCATAAGGTAGGCCAGGTGTTCCTCTCTCAACACCAGGAGGCAAACGGTGAAGGCCAGCCGGGTGCCGAAGGGTCAATAGAGCGCAAGACGGCTGGGACTTTGTGTAATGGTCGTGGCAGGAGGCTTGAAGTGACACTCGGTGGAAGTAACATGATGCCAATTGAGAGCACTGAAGACTGTCACAGGACCACTAGTGGGTTCCTCCTGGAATGGTAGGGGACAGCGCACCGGTAATAAAAGTTGAGCTGTGCACGTAGCTTTGGGTATCTGGCGTGCATGTGTACGTATCCCAGCGAGATTTTGCGCAGGAAGAAAAATCTTGTGAGAATACCCGTGCGTGCATGAGATTTTGACGCATGCATGGAAGCAAAAAGATCAACAAAATCTCTTGCACGCATCACCTTGTGAAATTTTGCTTCCTGTGCATGTGCAGAAGCAAAATCTTGCTGCCAGGCGCGTGCCAGAGACCCGAAGTTGTGCGCGCAGCACACCAGTAGCAGTGGTGGCAGCAACCCCGGCCTGTGTAGGACCCAACCAGGAATGCCACTGCAGAAGGTTGACAAAGGACAGAGGTGGGTGGCAGGTGGACGTGAAAACAACCAAGGTCAGAGAACATTAAGGAACATCACATCAAAATTCCTTTTTTTAAAAAAAATTGCATTACTTTTGAAACATACCCTGTATTACCTTATTTTTCCACATAATCACCATTCAATTCAGTACATTTTGTCATCTGTGGGACGGGTTTTTTGATGCCGGTGTCATAGAAGTCTCCCGCCGCCTTGTCAGCCAGTTCGTCACTTCGATTTTCACCTCCTCATTGTCGGAAAAGTATTTTACACCAAGGTGTTCCTTCAATTGGAATTCCCTACCCATTTTGTCACGTGCTGTCTTGACATTGCATCCTCTCCATAAACTGAAATGATTTCACGATGAATCACAGCAGCGTTCCTGGCCCTTAGCATTCAGGCAGCGCATTACAGCACGCACTTTGCCCTTGGAGGGCAACAGAATGAGGATGCTCATCTCTAACCTTCACCACAACGACAGTTGATGATCTCCTGACCCCTGGCACTGCTCGGTCTCTTCCGCTGGCTTCCCGATAGTCATACCAACTTTCCCCGTGCGAAAGCTATGTGCCTTGTAACCTTACTTTCCGTATAACCCTCGTAGAATGAATGAATTGACCAAATGCCAAATATTCATTTGCTGATCAGAATCTCCTTGAGGTTGACTGCTGGTGATTTCATGGATACATCCATAAAGAGCCAGAGAGGTCAGTTTTGAAGGTCATATTCACTGTTGACCCAAGCTCGTTGTGACTTTGGTCCACAGTTAGTGTTAAGGGACATCACTGGATCAAGAAGTCTTGAATTCTCGGAGGAAAGGCTTAGATGAATATTCATATAATAATTAATATATTTATATTGCATTGGTTGCCGATTGGTTTCCGGACACAATTCAAAGTGTGGGTAATGACCTATAAAGCTCTATGTGGCATCGGGCCAGGTTACTTGCAGGACCGCCTCCTACCGCATGAATCTCAGCGACCAGTTAGAAGAAGGAGTCAACCTATTCTCCAAGGCATCTGAGGGTAGAACAAGAAGCAATGGGTGGAAAGTAAACAAGGAGGGAAGCAACTTACAACCAAGGAGAAATTTCCTGACAGTCAGAACAATTAATCTGTAGAACATCTTGCCTTCAGAAGTTTAAGCAGATGTTGGATAACGATCTATCTGAAGTAGTGTAGGTTTTTCTGCCTAAGCCGGGGATTGGACTAGAAGACCTCCAGGGCCCCTTCCAACTCTGTCGTTGTTGTTGTTGTTATTATTATTATTAGTTTGCTGTCCATCCTGTTTCATGAATCCCAGCGACCGATTAGGTCCCACAGAGTGGGCCTTCTCCGGGTCCCGTCAACTAAACAAGGGGAAGAGCCTTCTCTGTGGCGGCCCCGACTCTCTGGAACCAGCTCCCCCCAGAGATTAGAACTGCCCCTACCCTCCTTGCCTTTCGTAAACTCCTTAAAACCCACCTTTGTCGTCAGGCATGGGGGAACTGAAACATCTCCCCCGGACCTATTCCATTCAATTTATGTATGGTATGTTTGTATGTATGTTTGCTTAAATAATGGGGTTTTTTAATATTTTAAATTGTAAATTATTAGATTTGTCATGAACTGTTTTATTGTGTTGTGAGCCGCCCCGAGTCTATGGAAAGGGGCGGCATACAAATCTAATAAATAATAATAATAATAATAATAATAATAATAATAATAATAATAATAATAGGTGTGCACTCAATATTTTTCTGGATCTGAGGTCTTATAGGGCTGTAATGAGGATTGATAAGAATAAAACTCCATATTGGAAAATGCTAAAGAATATGCATGGTTACCATAATTCATTTTAACATTTTAGAGGTTTTTCTTTCTTTCTTGTTAATCAAGTCTGCTCTCCCCCTTTTCTGCTTTTAGCATACAGTACATTTCATCTGCTTAAAAAGCCACGGATATAACAAAAGCTAGGAAAATTGGTTTCCCCGAATTTGTCTTTCTAATGGAGATGAGTCACGAAGGTCGGAGTACATTTTTGTATGAAATCCCTACTGAATCACTGTAAATAAACTAGAGAGAGCTGAGATGAAAATCTGTTTTTATGAATCAGGAGCCCAGGTGGTTGTTGTTTTTGTTGTTGCTGTTGTTGTTGTTGTTATTATTATTATTATTATTATTATTATTATTATGTCAGTACAACACAGCAAACGAGATCATCATCATCATTATTATTATTATTATTATTATTATTATTATTATTATTATTTTCGTACAACACAGCAAACAAGATCACTATGCTGGATTTCGTATTTCATCACCAGTCGGGCGCTTCCCAAGCACCTAGGACTGCGTGATGTAGCGGCGAATTATGTTTGCTGATCCCAGTAAAGCGGCCTTTTGTAATAGACAGATGGAGATTTTGTCAATTCTGATGGTTTTCAAATGTCCGCTGAGATCCTTTGGCCCTGCGCCCAGGGTGCCAAGTACCACTGGGACCACTTTCACGGGCTTATGCCAGAGTCGTTGCAGCTCGATTTTTAGATCTTCGTATTTCACTAATTTCTCTAGCTGCTTCTCCTCAATTCTGCTGTCTCCTGGGATTGCGATGTCGATGGTCCATATTTTCTTTTTCTCCACGATCACAATGTCTGGTGTGTTATGCTTCAGAATTCGGTCAGTCTGAAGTCGGAAGTCCCACAGTAGTTTTGCTTGCTCATTTTCGACCACTTTTTTGGGCTTATGATCCCACCAGTTCTTTGCCACTGGTAGATGGTAGTTCCGGCACAAGTTCCAGTGGATCATCTGTGCCACAGCATCATGTCTATGCTTGTAGTCAGTCTGTGCGATCTTTTTGCAGCAGCTGAGTATGTGATCAATTGTTTCATCTGTTTCTTTACAGAGTCTGCACTTTGGATCGTCTGTTGATTTTTCAATTTTGGCTATTATTATTATTATTATTATTATTATTATTATTATTATTATTATATTTGAACTATAGAGTATAAGCTAATATTTGCAATTATTAACACCCAGAGAGCAGCACCTCAAAACTCATTTTTAAAAGTGCTTGGGTTTTTTTTGACGGGCATCATTTTTGTCAGTGAAAGGCGCAGGGAAAAAATGACTTTTATTTTCTATTTATTTTCCCCTCGCTAAGAATCCCATTGAGTGTTTTCTTCAGTATGCATACTAGCTATTCCTATCATCCAAAGGCTGCATGTTGAGGTGACCTTTGGTTTCGAGGCTGCAGAGACGGTGCAGTGTAAATATTAGGGGAAGTCTTAATTCTCTGGAAGTGGAAGTTGTTTTCATCCACGGAGAATGAGAGCAGAAATGAAATGTCGATTGTCGATTAACAGGTTGGCACACACACACAAAAAAAAGATTCTTCCAAACGGAACAAAACAAAAGATACTAGATTGGTTCCAAATGCAAGGGGGAAAAATAAGCTTTTTATCTCATCATCTTTAAAATGATATTTGCTGATGTGAAAAATGGTGGTTTAAAGTTAGCTGGTGCTTTTTTTTGTTGTTGTTGTTTTGGGGGGGGGGGTTGCTCTTGTTGAACTCCCTCTCTCTCTCTCTGTTCTCTCTCTCTTTTTGCAATAAAACTGACTAACTCGGCTGTTTTGTTTTCAGAGCCCAGTTTCATTTCTCCTTCCTACGATTTGCAAAAGTTTTTTCAGTAAATCCCTTATGCAAGATCAACACTTGGTGACTTGGGCTTCGTGTGGTGGAGACGTAGGTTTTAGTCCAATAATAAATGCATGGGGAATAATGCAAATGCATTATTGGAACACAGAAAAGGTGCCAGATTTGGAGATAATAATTTAATATTTAATTTGGTTTAATTTAATTTAATTTACTTTTTTATGGAATACTTGCGGGACCCCCTTCTGCGGCATGAGTCCCGGTGACCGGTGAGGTCCCACAGAGCTGGCCTTCTCCAGGTCCCCTCAACTAGACGATGTCGCTTGGTGGGACCTAGGGGAAGAGCCTTCTCTGTGTGGGCCCCGGCCCTCTGGAATCAGCTCCCCTAAAGATTCATACTGCCCCCACCTTCCTCACCTTCCGCTAGAGTCTTAAGACTCACCTATGCCGCCAGGCTTGGGGCCACTAGACTCTAGCCCCCTGGCCGACGAATGTATTGTAAGTTAGTAGATTGAATGGGAATGAGAGTTTTTAATGGTTTTAGGTTTTTAGATTAATTAATTTAAACTAATTGGCTTTAGGATACTATATTGCTCCTTTATATGTTGTAAGCCGCCTCGAGTCCTCGGAGAGAGGCAGCATATAAATTCAATAAATAAATATTACATTACATTACAGTACAATACAACAACAACAACAACAGAATTAGAAGGGACCTTGGAGGTCTTCTAGTCCAACCCCCTACTTAGGTAGGAAACCCTACACTACTTCAGACAGATGGTTATCCAACATCTTCTGAAAAACTTCCAGTGTTGGGGCATTCACAACCTCTGGAGGCAACTTCTGTTCCATTGATTAAACTGTTCCGACTGTCAGGAAATTTCTCCTTAGTTCTAAGTTACTTTTCTCCTTGTTTAGTTTCTACCCATTACTTCTTGTTCTACACTTCTTGTCCTGCCTTCAGGTGCTTTGGGGAATAGCTTGACACCCAGTCGCTGAATTCAAACATGCCTGGGATAAACATATATCCATCCTAAGATAAAATACAGGAAATAGTATAAGGGCAGACTAGATGGACCAGGAGGCCTTTTTCTGCCATCAGACTTCTAGGTTTCTATGTTTCTATATGTAAGATGTTGATTCACCTGTAAGTATGAATATGTGTTATACAGAAAAAAAACCCCAATAAATAAATATATATATATATATGTTTTTTCTGTTGGATATTCAGCAAAAATATGTGATATATAGATATAGATATAGATATTTGTTTTCGTAGATTTTCATGGGTATATGTATGTAGTTTGTTCTGCGTTCGGGTTTTGCCCCGTGTAATATTTTGCATGTCTATGCGACGTTTCGGTGAAATCATATTCACCATCATCAGGCTGAAGTTGTAAGCTTCGTGCTGCTGTAGATATATAGATATCTATCTATATATAACTATATCTACAGCAGCACGAAGCTTAAAACTTCAGCCTGATGATGGTGAATGTGATTTCACCGAAAAGTCGCATAGACATGCAAAATATTACACGGCGCAAAACCCGAACTCAGAAAAATCTACATAGATATAGATATATAGATATAGATATATAAATACATAGATATAGATATAGATCTCCTGTTCCTGCAAAAA
This sequence comes from Erythrolamprus reginae, assembly GCF_031021105.1. Taxonomy (NCBI): domain Eukaryota; kingdom Metazoa; phylum Chordata; class Lepidosauria; order Squamata; family Dipsadidae; genus Erythrolamprus; species Erythrolamprus reginae. The sequence continues at coordinate 136,240,491 of NC_091953.1, read as the reverse complement.
AGGCTGCTTCCGGGCAGGGAAGAGAATGAGACGTAACGAATCCTCTGATTGGCTGGCGGCCAAGTGTCCCCTTTGTCCAAAAGGCCAGGGCGGAAGTGCTTTTGACAGCTGTTTGGCGAAAGGGCCAGGGAGAAAAGGCAGCCACCAGTGGCTGGGGGTGGCGAAAGGCTGTGGACGGAAGAGGCTCGGCCAAGTGGAGGAGGCTAGAAGTCCCATTCTGCCCCTGCCACCCCCCAAATTGTGCATGAACATCTTCCCAACGTATGGCAGCTTCACCGCGTCTCTTTTTGGGCAGGCCTTTGCAGGGGAACTCCTTGAAATGTAAAGTTCTCGCGAGTGTGAGAAGTTGTTAATTGATTGCACTCGCGAGAAGTTTTTATTTACATTTTAAGGAACTGCAAAGATCCGCCGAGAAAGAGAAGCGGTGAGCTGCAAGAATTTGGTAAGATGTTTGGGCACAATTTGGGGGTGGCAGATAGGGCTTATTTTTTTGAAGTGGGGGGGGGGGGGGGCTTATTTCAACACATATCCTGAAAACCCCTGTTGGGTTTATTATCCGGACAGAAAAAGCAATGGCTGCCAACCTGCCTTCCATTGAGGACCGACCTGTATACTGCACGAGTCAAAAAGAGGGTGGGTAAAATATTTACTGACCCCTCACATCCTGGGCACAAACTGTTTCAACTCCTACCCTCAAAACGTCGCTACAGAGCCCTGCACACCAAGACAACTAGACACAAGAACAGTTTTTTCCCCAAACGCCATCACTCTACTAAACAAATAATTCCCTCAACACTGTCAGACTTTCTACTAAATCTGCACTTCTATTCTACTAGTTTTTCTCATCATTCCTATCACCCATGTTGAATGTATGACTGTAACTTGTTGCGTATATCCTAAGATTTTTATTAATATTGCTTCTTCGTTGCTTATTTGACCCCTATGACAATCATTAAGTGTCGTACCACATGATTCTTGACAAATGTATATTTTATTTTATGTACGCTGAGAGCATCTGCACCAAGACAAATTCCTCGTGTGTCCAATCACACTTGGCCAATAAAATTCTATTCTATTCTATTCTATTCTATTACAGGGGAAACACGGTAGTTACGGTACTTCATTAGTGTGCATTGTAATAAATAAACAAAGGAAATGGAGGAGAAACAATGACTCTGTGCCATAAAACTTCTACAACTATTCTTTTGTTATCAAGTGTACTTTGATTCACGGAAAATAATTTGCCACCGATGTGCTTGGAGGTATATTTTTTTATTCATTTTGGAGAAGTGGGCTGATGTGAAGAATGATTGATCATTTCTGTTCAGAAATAGGCAAAACCCAATTAATAAGGTTTTGAAAATATACCTTTGCAAAGTAAGAATTTTGTCAAGGCGCCGGACAGAGGACGAGAAAAATAAACTAGCAACAAACTGCAGTCTTCAACCTCATTATTCTGGCTGTTTTCTGTGTGAATTCCCTGCGTAATTTGCAGCTTATATGGGACAGCAGTTGAGCAGTAATAGCCTGGGTTTTAACAATGCCTCAAATGCAATTCTTCGTACAGAGAGATTGCAAAATTGAGACGTACAGATACGAAGCCACAGTACAGTCTGTTCACGAACGAAGCCTTGTTTTTTAGAAAAGGCAGGGACCAGAATAACCTCCGAGTTTAATAAGAAAGATTAATCTTTCTTATTACGAACCCAGCATCCGTTTTCTGCCCTCCTGTTCTTTTCACATTCTGGTTCCTTCGTCAACTTTTCCTTGTCTTTAATTGAAGTCATAGATTTTACCAAGTTCCAATTCGGAACGCTGAATTTGCTAGCACAGCAGTCGCTTCGTTGCAGCTGTAAATATTTACTGCTCTCTTGATGCACGTACAACCCCCCCCCCCCCGAATGCTAGTTTAATGAATAATCTGATATTGTATAGAAATTAATAACAAAAGGCCTTGGCTCTCCCCCCCCCCCTCTTTATTGCCAGTATTTGAAATTTGAGATTGTAAAAAGTAGCCAAACTTTATAGCTTAAGAAGCAAATAAAGCCTTTATGGACAGCATAGAATCCTAAACAAAGATTTTTTATTTATTTTTTATTTTAGCTAGGTTCTATGAAGTGAAAACTAGCAGGCTTCTGAAAGTTTCAGTTCCTTTAATAAGTATTTTTTTTCTTTTTTCCCCCTATCGCAATTTATAGAAGTGGCTTTTAGATGTTTAAAGCTCTTCAGCAGATTGCATATGTACAGAAACATGATTACTTTTAGTGTCTTCCTCCTTTTCTGTCCTACATGGTTACCTAGCTTTGGATGTTAGGTACCGTAATTTTTGGAGTATAAGATGCAAGATACAAGACCTCGGAGTCTTGGTGGACAATCAACTGAACATGAGCCAACAATGTGCAGCAGCAGCTAAAAAAGCCAACACAATCCTAAACTGCATCAACAGGGGAATACACTCCAAGACCAGGGAAGTCTTAATACCACTCTACTACGCCCTGGTCCGACCACACCTGGAGTACTGTATTCAGTTCTGGTCACCACACTTCAAAAGAGACATTGAAACTCTGGAGAAGGTGCAAAAAAGAGCAACCAAGATGATTAAGGGATTGGAAACCAAGACTTGCGAAGAGAGACTGAGGGAACTGGGCATGGATAGCCTAGAGAAAAGGAGGGCCAGAGTGGTCAAGATAACAGTCTACAAGTATACGAGGGGATGTCACAGAGAGGAGGGGATCACTTTATTCTTCAGGGCACCAGAGGGCCGGACGAGGAACAACGGCTGGAAGCTGACCAAGGAGAGATTCAACATGGAGATAAGGAGGAACTTCCTGACGGTCAGAGCGATCAACCAATGGAACAACCTACCAGCGGATGTTGTGAACTCCAACACACTGGACATTTTTAAGAGAAGATTGAACTGCCACTTGACTGGTGTGCTATAGGGTTCCTGCTTGGGCAGGGGGTTGAACTTCATGGTCCCTTTCAACTCTAACAATAAATAAATAAATAAATGCACCTTCCCTCCTCTCCCCAAAAGAGGGTGGGAATGTCAGTGCGGTGCGTCTTATGCACCGATTGCAGCCATGTTGGGTGTCCCGGAGTGCCCCCCCCCCCAATTTTTGAACAGAGGGTCTGGGAAGCCTGCAGAGAGCTCTGGAGGCTGGGGAAAGGCAAAAATGCTCCCATTTTTGTGAAAAAATGGGCAAAAAATGGCAAATTTTTCACAAATATGGAATACGGAAAACGGAATATTTATTTATTTTATTTATTTATTGGATTTGTATGCCGCCCCTCTCCGCAGACTCGGGGTGGCTAACAACAGCAATAAAACAATATATAACAAAATCCAATACTAAAAACAGTTAAAAACCCATTATATAAAAACCAATCATACATACAGATATACCATGCATAAAATTGTAAAGGCCTAGGGGGAAGTATATTTCAGTTCCCCCATGCCTGGCGGCAGAGGTGGGTTTTAAGCAGCTTTCGAAAGGCAAGGAGGGTGGGGGCAATTCCAATCTCTGGGGGGAGTTGGTTCCAGAGGGCTGGGGCCGCCACAGAGAAGGCTCTTCCTCTGGGTCCCACCAAGCAACATTGTTTAGTTGACGGGACCCGGAGAAGGCCCACTCTGTGGGACCTAACTGGTTGCTGCAGCAGGCGGTCCCTGAGATAGTCTGATCCGGTGCCATGAAGGGCTTTATAGGTCATAATTAACACTTTGAATTGTGACCGGAAACTGATCGGCAACCAATGCAGACTGCGGAGTGTTGGTGTAACATGGGCGTAATATGGAATATGGAATAGAATAGAATAGAATGCTTTATTGGTTATGCTTTGTCCAAGTGTGATACACAAGGAAGTTGTCATTGGTGCAGATGCTCTCAGTGTCCATAAAAGAAAATATACATTTGTCAAGAATCCTGAACTACAACACTTAATGATTGTCTTAGGGGTGAAATAAGCAATGAGGAAACAGTCAATATTAATATAAATCTTAAGGATACAAGCAACAAGTGACAGTAATACAGTCCCAAGTGGGAGGAGATGGGTGATAGGGATGATGTGTATATTAATAGTAATAGTAATGTAGCTTAAGTGAATCGTTTGACAGTGGTGAGGGAATTATTTGTTTAGCAGAGTGATGGCATTTGGGGAAAAACGGTTCTTGTGTCTAGTTGTCTTGGTGTGCAGTGCTCTATAGTGTGGTTTTGAGGGTTGGAGTTGGAACAGTTTGTGTCCAATGGGTCAGCAAATATTTTCACAGCCCTCTTTCTAACTTGTGCAGTATACAAGTCCTTAATGGAAGGCAGGTTGGCAGCAATGATTTTTTCTGCAGTTATTGTGATTAATTGTACTCACTGTCAGGAAATTCCTCTTTAGTTCTAGATTAGCCAGTTCCTAAAAAGCAGGTTCTCGGTTCATGTCTGGGGGGGAATTTGTGGGTCACGTACTGCCTCTCTTATTTGGGATTTCCAAATTTCCCCATTTGAAACACACATAGATGACCACCTCAACCTCCTAGTAGCTTATCAGGAAGTAGTAGAGATCTGACACAAATCAACCCAACTTTGTAATTTGTCTATGATGGAATTCAGCTCATTGCTTCAAGACGGATGATGGGGAATATTTTATTTATGTATTTATTTTATTCGACTTCTATGCTGCCCAATCCTTTTTTTTTTGTAAAATATTTTATTGATTTTCAAAAGAAAGACACACATAACAAACACCACATGTAACATTTAGTGGAGCTACAGTCGCTCCGCTCAAAATAGAAGTCATCATTGTAATAAGAAAAAAAGAATATTAAAGGTGGCTTACAATAATATAAAAATACAAATACAATAAAAAAATAAGTCAAATATGGAAAATCTAAACCCCAATTAAAAAATCAAGAACAACCCATAACTCAATCAATCCAAACAAAACAGATAGAATAGAATAGAATAGAATAGAAAAGAAAAGAATTCTTTATTGGCCAAGCGTGATTGGACACAGTAGGAATCATTGTTCGGGCCAAAAACCCAACGTTACAGTCATGGAACCACATCTTTTACATCTGTATTGGGCTTCTGGGGTGGATTGTGCGAGTTAGTTGTGATGGGAAGTGTAGTCCCAAGTACCAAGAGGGACTTTTTGTCATGGTGGAAGCTTCCTCGAAATTGCTGTCAATGACCTGACTCCAGTTAGTACACGCGTCCTTTGAGGTCTTCTTATCCAGGATCAGGGCAGGTGGCTTTTCTAAGTGGGAGAATAAGAGGAACTACCGTAAATCAGAGCTCTTCAAACTTGTGCACTTCAACTCCCAGAATTCTCCAGCCGGTATGCTGGCTAGAGAATTCTGGGAGTTGAAGTCCTCAAGTCTTAAAGTTGCCAGGTTTGAAGAGCTCTGATCTAAACTATAGGGCAGTGATGGCAAACATTTTCAACTGGAAGACCCTGAGTTCCAATCCCACCTTAGATGAATAGAATAGAATAGAATAGAATAGAATTGTCTATTGGCCAAGTGTGATTGGACATACAAGGAATTTGTCTTTGGTGACGATGCTCTCAATGTACATAAAAGAAAAAGATACATTTGTCAAGAATCATGTGGTACAACACTTAACGATTGTCATAGGGGTCATATAGGGAATGAAGAAACGATCAATCTTAATAAAAATCTTAGAATACAAGCAACAAGTTACAGTCATAGAGTCCCAAGTGGGAGGAAATGGGTGATAGGAGCGATGAGAAAAAATTAGTAGAAATAGAATTGCAGACATAGTAAATAGTTTGACAGTGTTGAGGGAATTATTTGTTTAGCAGAGTGATGGCATTTGGAAAAAAAACTGTTCTTGTGTCTAGTTGTCTTGGTGTGCAGTGCTCTATAGTGACATTTCGGAGGTCAGAGTTGAAACAATTCATGTCCAGAATGCGAGGCGGTCAGTCAATATTTCCACGGCCCTCTTTTTGACTCGTGCAGTCTACAGGTCCTCAATGGAAGGCAGGTTGGCAGCCATTGTTTTTTTTTGCAGTTCTGATTCTCCTCTGAAGTCTGTGTCATTCTTACTCGGTTGCAGAAACGCCAACCAGGTGAGTTTGGATCAGTCTAGAAAGTAGTAGCAATTCCAGTTCCCCAAAATAAGAAAACCAGACGGTCTCCGTCTCCATCCCTCTGCCTTGGAGTGCAAAATGTTTTGCAAGCGGTTGTTAAGAAAAGACAGCCGTGGAAGCAGGAAATGCTTGTCACTTGGGCATCACAGCTGAAGGCCTGCTTCCTGTCAGTTAGACCGCGAGAAGAGATGAATTCAAGATACTCTCCACTGCATTATCATCATCATCATCATTATTATTATATTTATTTATTTATTCGACTTCTTTGCCACCCAACCCCGAAGGACTCAGGGCGGCTTACAACAACAATAAAAATACAATATAAATAGATACAACGCAATAAAATGGAAGTCAAACATTATCTAAAACTAAAACTATTAATTAGAATAGAATAGAATAGAATTTTTATTGGCCAAGTGTGATTGGACACACAAGGAATTTGTCTTGGTGCATCTGCTCTCAGCGTACATAAAAAAAAAATATATTTGTCAAGAATCATGTGGTACAACACTTAATGATTGTCATAGGGGTCAAATAAGCAATGAAGAAGCAATATTAATAAAAATCTTTGCATATAAAAGACAAGTTACAGTCATACATAATTGCAGCTGCGAGAGCAATTATGGGCTTCTCTAAGTATGCCCATATTACTCCAACACTCTGCAGTCTGCATTGGTTGCCGATCAGTTTCCGGTCACAATTCAAAGTGTTGGTTATGACCTATAAAGCCCTTCATGGCACCGGACCAGAATATCTTCGGGACCGCCTCCTGCCGCACGAATCCCAGCGGCCGGTTAGGTCCCACAGAGTTGGCCTTCTCCGGGTCCCGTCGACTAAACAATGTCGTCTGGCGGGACCCAGGGGAAGAGCCTTCTCTGTGGGGGCCCTGACCCTCTGGAACCAGCTCCCCCCTGAGATTAGGATTGCCCCCACCCTCTCTGCCTTTCGTAAACTCCTTAAGACCCACCTCTGCCGTCAGGCATGGGGGAAATAAAACACCTCCCCCTTGCCCATGCTGTTTTGTTGATTGATTGACTGTGTGCCTGTTTTTTATATATATTGGGATTGTTTTATGAAATTACTAATTTTAAATTGTAATTAGATTGGTGGGCATTCGATTTGTTATTGTGTACTGTTTTTTATTATTGTTGTGAGCCGCCCCGAGTTTTCGGAGAGGGGCGGCATATAAATCCAATAAATCTAATCTAATCATACAGTCAACATGGGAGGAAATGGGTGATAGGAATGATGAGAAAAACTAGTAGAATAGAAGTGCAGATTTAGTAGAAAGTCTGACAGTGTTGAGGGAATTATTTGTTTCGTAGAGTGATGGCGTTCGGAAAAAAACTGTTCTTGTGTCTAGTTGTCTTGATTATTATGATTTTTAATATGATGTTGATATTATTATTAATGGCCTGGCCATTGAAACTATACGGCTATGAACAAAACATGTAAGAGTGATACCCATTGTCATTGGGGCACTTGGGACCCATGTCCACAAATTTCACAAAACACATCAAGAAATTGCAGCTTTCTGCAATAACACTAGCAGAACTGCAAAAGTCTGCACTACTCGGAACATCATATATTTTAGGAAAATACTTGGTTGATACCTAGGACGCTGGCAGCAATCCGTATCAACCATTAGCACTGGTTGGTGGTAATTGTGGCACATTTTAAAATGTTCAGTTGATTGAATTTACTGTTTAATGAATAAAAGAAATATTATTATTGTTATCAATACAACACAGCAAACGAGATCACTATGCTGGATTTTGTATTTCATCTTCCCAAGCACCTGGGACTGCGTGATGTAGCAGCGAATTATGTTTGCCCATCCCAGTAAAGCGGCTTTTTGCAATTGACAGATGGAGATTTTGTCAATTCCGATGGTTTTCAAATGTCCGCTGAGATCCTTTGGCCCTGCGCCCAGCGTGCCAAGTACCACTGGGACCACTTTCACTGGCTTATGCCAGAGTCGTTGCAGCTTAATTTTTAGATCTTCGTATTTCACTAATTTCTCTAGCTGCTTCTCCTCAATTCTGCTGGATTGCGATGTCGATGATCCATACTTTCTTTTTCTCCACGATCAGGATGTCTGGTGTGTTATGCTTCAGAATTCGGTCAGTCTGAAGTCAGAAGTCCCACAGTAGTTTTGCTTGCTCATTTTCGACCACTTTTTTGGGCTTATGATCCCACCAGTTCTTTGCCACTGGTAAATGGTAGTTCTGGCATTGCATGATTTTATTGATTTTTTTTTTGCTTTTGCCCATGCACAGAAGCAAAAAATATCCAAAACCTTTCTCTCTCGCACGTCCTTTCGCAAGATTTTGCTTCCTGCGCATGCACAGAAGCAAAATCTCGCTGGGCTGTGCATGCACACCAGACACCCGAAGCTGTGTGCAGAAGCAAAAAATCACCGAAATCTTTCTCACATGAGCATCCTCCCACAAGATTTTGCTTCTGCACATGGACAGGAAGCAAAAACGTGCTGAAATCTAGAGAGGGGACATGCACAAGAGACAAATTCCAGCGATTTTTCGCTTCTGCGCATGAGCAGAAGCAAAATATCACCAAAGTGTCTCTTGCGCACGCTCGTCTCCTTCCTCATGAGATTTTGCTTCTGCACATGGACAGGAAGCAAAAACGTGCTGAAATCTAGAGAGGGGACATGCATGAGAGACAAATTCCAGCGATTTTTTGCTTCTGCGCATGAGCAGAAGCAAAATATCACCGAAGCTCGTCCCCTTCCTCACGAGATTTTGCTTCTGCACATGGGCACATGGACAGGAAGCAAAAATGCACTGAAATCTTGCACAAGGACACATATGTGAAAGACAAATTTTGCCAGTTTTTTTGCTTCTGCACATGTGCAGAAACAAAAAATCGCCGAAATCTCTCTCTCACACGCATCCCCTCACAAGATTTTGCTTCTGCACATGGACAGGAAGCAAAAACGTGCTGAAATCTTGCGAGGGCACCTGCGCGAGAATCACATTCCAGAGATTTTTTGCTTCTGCGCATGAGCAGAAACAAAATGTCACCAACATCTCTCTCGCATGCGCATCCCCTCACGAGATTTTGCTCTGCGCATGCGCAGGAAGTGAAAATACAAAAAAATGAAGAAAAAAGATGGCGGCCACCATAGAACTGGCATGGGCAGCGGCCGCGCACCAATTGCACAATCTGGCAGCTGCTACCTGTGCGCCATCCCCTACCATACTGGTAGTGACCCACTACTGGGGAGAAGCACCGTGGACCGGTCCATCTCTGTGGGCTGGATCTAAGTACCCCACAGGCTGGATCCAGACCCCGATCCTTGAGTTTGACACCCCTGTTTTAGGGTCTCCAAGGTCCCTTCCATCTCTATTCTGATTGATTGAAAATCCAAGGTCTAATTTTGTATTTTGCACTTATCCAACATTGAGGGTTGAACTCTATTAGAGGTAGGGAAGTGCTCTATTTTACTTTGCCCTCCATTTTAAATTCACCAAGTAGGATGGAGGATAAAGGCCTAAGTGGCTTTGCCTTTTTTTCCTTTAACAACAACCCCCCCCCCCCAAAAAAACCCCTCTACGAAATAAAAGTGTTGAGATGCGACCACCGATTCCTCTTTTCAGACTCATCTGGTCGACGCGAAAGGTCATGACTAAACTTGCATTTCCTGTTTTAGCCTGGATCTCGGTCTGCATTTCCAGAATCTTCAGCTTGTGTTTTTGTGTTTGATTTCGCAAGCTTCTGGCTCCTACTGTTTTCAGCAGGATTTAAATACAGTTTTTTAAACCCAACTCTTATTTATTTATTTATTAGATTTGTATGCCGCCCCTCTCCGAGGACTCGAAGCGCCTCACAACAGCAAAAGCAATACAATAAAATGCAAATACAATGATAAGAAGCTAAATTAAAACCCATAATTACTAAAAAAAAACACAGGTCAGCACAATTACACCATTCACAAATGCTTGAATCGGAAGGTAGGAGGAGGGAGTTAATCCCCCCATGCTTGGTGGCATAAATGGGTCTTAAGCATCTTGCGGAAGGCAAGGAGGGTGGAGGCAATTCAGATCTCTGGGAAGAGTTGATTCCAGAGGGCCGAGGCCACCACAGAGAAGGCTCTTCCCCTAGGTCCCGCCAGACGACATTGTTTAGTCCAGTGTTTCCCAACCTTGGAAACTTGAAGATATCTGGACTTCAACTCCCAGAATCATTAATGTGCTTTAAGGAGTTTCCTTACTTTCTACCTTCCCCCTCCCCTCCCATAACTCCATCTCTCCAACATTAAAAGTAGGAGTAAACTTTGAAAACAAAGACAAAGAAGGAAAAAGAGACAAAACTCCCAAATATAGCCTCAATATCTAACATTCTAAAAATCCCATGTTCACCATTGTTTACGGAGAAAGGGAAAGAGAGAGAGAGAGAGGGAGGAAAAAAATCCCCCTAACTCCAATTTTTAGCTGATTCCCTGATGAAAATAGTTTTCCCATGTAAAATAATATAAAAACATGAACTATCTTAAATTTGTGTTACATTAGCAACTAGTGCTGCCACCATTTCTTTCTTTCTTTTTTCATCTTACCTGTTGTGAGCCCCCCCGAGTTTTTGGAGAAGGGCAGCATATAAACTAACTAACTAACTAACTAACTAACTAACTAGCTAGCTAGCTAGCTAGCTAGCTAGCTAGATAGATAGATAGATAGATAGATAGATAGATAGATAGATAGATAGATAGATAGATAGATAGATAGATAGATAAATAAATAGTATTGGAGGGAAGAGTAGAGTAGAATAAAATAGAGTATGGGAATGAAGAGAAGAGTACAGTAAGTAGAGTATGGGAATGAGGAATAGAGTATGGGGATGTAGAGTAGAGTAAAGTAGAGTAGAGTAAAAGGAAAGAAGACTAGAGTATTAGAATGAAGATGAGTAGAGTAGAGTATGGGAATGGAGAATAGAGTATCTATCTATCTATCTATCTATCTATCTATCTATCTATCTATCTATCTATCTATCTATCTATTCTATTGGATTTGTATGCCGCCCCTCTCCGTAGACTTGGGGCGGCTAACAACAATGATAAAAACAGCATGTAACAATCCAATACTAAAATAACTAAAAAAAACCTTATTATAAAAACCAAACATACATACAGACATACCATGCGTAAATTGTAAAGGCTTAGGGGGAAAGAGTATCTCAGTTCCCCCATGCCTGATGGCAGAGGTGGGTTTTAAGAAGCTTACGAAAGGCAAGGAGGGTGGGGGCAATTCTAATCTCTGGGGGGAGTTGGTTCCAAAGGGCCGGGGCCGCCACAGAGAAGGCTCCTCCCCTGCGCCCCGCCAACCGACATTGTTTAGTCGACGGGACCCAGAGAAGGCCAACTCTGTGGAACCTAACTGGGCGCTGGGATTCATGCAGCAGAAGACGATCCCTGAGATAATCTGGTCCGGTGCCATGAAGGCCTTTATAGGTCATAACCAACACTTTGAATTGTGACCGGAAACTGATCGGCAACCAATGCAGACTGCGGAGTGTTGGTGTAACATGGGCATATTTGGGATGAAGTATTGGAATGAAGAGTAGAGGAGTGGAGAGGAGCAGGGGAATGGAGTGGAATGGATTGAAGAATAGAATAGAACAGAATAGGAATGTTTGTCACTTTGAATGTACACTGATTAGCATACATTAAAACAACATTCCATTGCACACAGCTCTCAAAGGATCACCACCTCCAATATATACTACATGAACACGACTAAAATAGATAGATAGATAGATAGATAGATAGATAGATAGATAGATACAAAATGATGCATATACCCACATATATTATGATAATGTTTCGTTAGCTTGGCTAGCTAGCCTTATTTATGTAGTACGAAATAACAGAAGATAAAAACTGCTTTAATCTCCTCTGTTTAGCTACCAAGCACATACTTCATGTAGGAAAGATTTCCTGACGTTGAGTAGCAAATGAGCAGGCTAATTCATAAAACGCTGCCCTTGGGAACACATCCCATGGCCCACTCTCCTTCCAAAACTACGGGATTCTAGCCTTGAGTAACTGCCAAACTCTATTTGCCTCTTATTAAAAGATCATCTAGATTTTAGACCCTGGTGGACTAGAAGACCTCCAGGGTCCCTTTCAACTCTGTTATTGTGTTAAATAGTTATTTATTAAATGATTATAAATAAAAAAATAATGATTTATTAAGTAAATCTTCCCTGTAAATTTGTATGCAACTGTGTTGTAGTTTCTTTAGAATCCATTAACCGTAATTTTCAAATTCAAAACTTTGCAAAATGTCTTGTTTTTCTGATCAACGTTGTTGACAAGGACTGGCATAAGTTTCTTTTTTTAAAAAAATATAAATTTTTATTAGATTTATTTATATTTAAAAACAACATAGAAAAAGAAAATAAAACACAAACTTTACAAACAATACAAACTAACCTCCCAAAAACAAACAAAACCCCCACAAATATTGTCTATAGTGACAGCTAAGCGATAATCCCTTATTTTCATTGATTTCTACATTAATCTTGCAGTGTTAAATATCAACTACAAATATTCAAACTTTTTGAACAACAGAATACTATTCCTAATCCTAATTCCATAGTTCCCCGACCCCCACCAAAATTATACATTATAGTTATTCGTTTAATTCCTTAATATAAATTCCTGTATTTATATTCCTTTGTATGTATGTATGTATGTATGTATGTATGTATGTATGTATGTGTGTGTGTGTGTGTGTGTATTCAATTGTCTACCTATTAGACAATAAAAATATTTTAAGTTCATTAGGTTCATCTTCCTACTATTTCTTTTTTGCTAACCATTCGTAAAATACGTTCCAGACCTTATAGAATTTCCCTACATCTTTCTCCTTCGGTTAATTGCTTCATTGCTACGGAGAGGGGCGGCATACAAATCCAATAAATAATAATAATAATAATAATAATAATAATAATAATAATAATAATAATAATTTTGTCTTAAATATCAGACGTACAGTACAGCATAGCAGACCTGCATAAATCTCTATTTTTTGGAACTGCTGGACTGTTGGATTACCTAGTCCTCATTAAATACAAAGCAGCTTGTGGACAGTAGAAGGTTTTAACGGTATTTTAAACCAGTCCAGTCCATACGGAAAGGGGTTAAACGGGAAGCGACAAGTATGGACATATATCGCTAGGTATGTAATGATTTGTTTTTACAGGACTTAGAAGCCCTGGCTGTTTGTATTTTGACATGAGGGTAGGACGGGGTAATTCCTGGAAAAAACAGACAGCAATGTACGAGAACTGGAATTTCAAGTCTAACTGAATTGTATCAGCTGCTGTAGTAAAGAGGTGGTAGTTTACCCCAGTCTTTTGTTGAAAGCAAATGGGAGGGCGAAAGTTATCCTCGACCTACGACCAGAGTTGAAGCCCAAAATGTCTGTCGTGAGGTGAGACCGTTCTTAAGTGAATCCCACCTCAGTTTACGGCCTTTCCCGTCATGTTTATATCGTGTACCGCTTCAGTTGTTAAGTTAGTAACAGGTTTGTTAAAGGGAATTTGGCTTCCCCATTGACTTTGGGTGACTTACTCCGCCACAGAGACAAGGTTATGCTTAGGAGTAATTTTACAATCGGCGGGTTGGCGTCACAACTTGGTCGTAAGCACGTAAAATTGTGATTTTTTTTTAAAAAAAATCTTTTTTAAAGGGGGGGGAGGACTTTTGGGGGGGGATTACTTTAGTTACCCACCCGGGATGGGTTCCACTTCACCTTCGCCACTAATTCGTATCGCAACCTTTTGTGCGCATGCGTGTACATCCGCTCATGAAATTTTGCTTCCGTGCGTACTCAGCACAGTAATCCCTCGCTACTTCGCGGTTCATCTTTCGCGGATTCACTACTTCGCATGTTCTTTCAAAGGGGGCTTATGGCCACTATATCGCGGATAATGAAGAAAAATCCAGGAAAACCGTGAAAGATGAATATGCAAAATATTCACGGCGATTGCTGTGCCCCCCCCTCCATCCTCATTCCCGGCACAGGTCTCACACCTTAGAACGGTGTGTGTGTGTGTGTGTAAACTGCAGCGGCTGCTTCCTTCAACCCACGCGTCACGGGGAAAGCTCGGCTTGTCTTGTCTTCCAGTTCGCGGATGTTTCTCACCTCTCTGAAGATCATCCGCTGCCTCCCGACTACAGGAAAGCCGCTACCATTGCTGCTGACCGCTGAGAGAAGCCGGTCTCTCTCAGCGGTGAGCAGCGGTGAGTTGTTAACAATACAGGGAGGGTTTTAAAAGTCCAAATATTTGTTAAGTACATTAAAAATATCTTTACTTCGCAGAAATTAGTTTTTTGTGGGTGGTCTTGGAATTTATCTATATAGCGGGACACACAAGGAATTTGTTTTTGGTGCAGATGCTCTCAGCGTACATAAAAGAAAAAGAGACATTTGTCAAGAATCATGTGGTGCAACACTTAATGATTGTCACAGGGGTCAAATAAGCTATGAAGAAACAATCAATATTACTAAAAATCTTAAGATACAAGCAACAAGTTACAGTCATACAGTCCTAAGTGAGAGGGAAAGGGTGATAGGAATGATGAGAAAAAACTAGTAGAAATAGAAGTGCAGACTTAGTAAAAAAATTGACAGTGTTGAGGGAATGATTTGTTTAGCAGAGTGATGGAGTTCCGGGAAAAAACTGTTCTTGTATTAGAAGCAAAGTGAGCAAATGTTATTTTACTGAAAGAGTAGTAGATGCTTGGAACAGATGTGGTTGGTAAATCCACAGGAACTGAATTTAAACACGTCTGGGATAAACATAGATCCATGCTAAGATAAAATACAGGAAATAGCATAAGGGCAGACTAGATGGATCATGAGGTCTTTTTCTGCCGTCAGTCTTCTATGTTTCTATGTTTCTATGAAATGTGACTGCATTTCATAGAAACATAGAAACAGACATCAACTTTTTAAAGACATCAAACGTCTTAAAAGTGTTGAAGGTGACAATTCTGTGACAGAATTGGGGACGTAGGTGTCACCCAAAAACACAAGCAGAATAGGTGTGAATATACACAGGCCTACAACTATATTTTTTTGTTTTAACAGCTAAGCGTTCAAAGTCCAGTGGATAAATCTCCTTGGGGTTTTTTTTCCCTTCTGCAAATGCTTTTTTTTTAAAATCTCAAGATTGTTTTGAATCTCATATCCCAACATAGCTGTGGTAGGTCCTTATGCAAACGAAATATAATACACACACCCATTCTTAATCTTTGCATGATAGCAGTGCTGGGCTGCCAAGGTAGTTGCCCAACCGCTTTAGGCTTTCAAAAGCAGAAGAAAACGACTCACACATTTCCATGGAACCAATCAGGATTTGCACTCAGCTCAAGGAAGACCAGAGCTGTAACATAGCGTCCATGTCCAGTCAATGAAGCAGTGGAAGTGATGTGCCGGTGCCTGGAGGCTGTTAGGGTCTGGATGGGTGTCAACAGGCTCAAACTCAACCCCGACAAGATGGAGTGGCTGTGGGTTTTGCCTCCTAAGGACAATTCCATCTGTCCCTCCATTACCCTGGGGGGGGGGATTATTGACCCCCTCAGAGAGGGTCTGCAACTTGGGCGTCCTCGATCCACACCTAACTTTAGAGAACTATCTTTCAGCTGTGGCGAGGAGGACGTTTGCCCAGGTTCACCAGTTGCGGCCCTATTTGGACAGGGACTCACTGCTCACAGTCACTCATGCCCTCATCACCTCGAGGTTCGACTACTGCAATGCTCTCTACATGGGGCTACCTCTGAAAAGTGTTAGGAAACTTCAGATTGTGCAGAATGCAGCTGCGAGAGCAATCATGGACTTTCCCAGATATGCCTATGTCACATCAACACTCCGCAGTCTGCATTGGTTGCCGATAAGTTTCCAGTCACAATTCAAAGTATTGGTTATGACCTATAAAGCCCTTCCTGGCATCGGACCAGAATACCTAGGGGACCGCCTTCTGCCACACGAATTAGGTCCTACAGAGTTGGCCTTCTCTGGGTCCTGTCGACAAAACAATGATGTCTAGCAGGACCCAGGGGAAGAGCCTTTTCTGTGGCGGCCCCGACCCCTCTGGAATCAACTCTCCCCCAGAGATTAGGACTGCCCCCAACCTCCTTGCCTTTCGCAAACTTCTCTCAAAACCCACCTTTACCGCCAGGCATGGGGAAATTGATTCCCCTCGGCCGCCGCATTTTATGCATGGTCTGTTTGGGTTGTATGATTGTTTTTTAAATTAAGGGTTTTTAACTGTTCGTTTTTTAATCATTGGATTTGTATTCTGTATTGTTGTTGTCAGTCGCTCCGAGTCTTCGGAGAGGGGCGGCATACAAATCTAATAAATTGTTGTTATTATTATTATTATCGAAGGCACAAGCCTCATTTCCAAATGGAATTAACTCCTACGGAACTGCAATTCTAAAATGATGTGTGTTGTAATCGTTAGTTACTTTTATTGGTGGAGACTTTTGAATTTCAGCCTACACATACACACAGGACACAGACACACACACACACAGGCAGTCCTGGACATATGACCACAATGGAGTCCCAAATTTCTGTTGTTAGGCGAGACATTTGCTAAATGAGTTTTTGCCCCCATTTTGTGACCTCTCCCTTGCCGCAGTTGTTAAGTGGATCGCTGCTGTGGATAAGTTGGTCAGACGGTTGTTGCCAGGGGGGAATCCATGCGGCCTTGGGACTCCCGTGACCGTCGTAGGTCTATGCCAGTCGCAGAGCCTTTGAATTTGGATCATGTCACCATGGGGGGGGGGGGGGGAGAAGAGTGGTGTGCGACAAAGGACCGAACTGAGAAACACAGTCACGTTCCTTTTTTTTTCCTGTTGTCACCTTGGAACAGGTCACTTGAACAAACTTGTCGTAAGTCAAGGGACAGCTCGATGCCCTGTTGTGTGTTTTTAATAATGCTGTGGTTGGAGGGCTTTCCGGTTGAATAGAATAGAATTCTTTCTTGGCCAAGTATGATTGGACACACAAGGAATTTGCCTTTGGTGCAGATGCTCTTAGTGTACATTAAATAAAATATACATTTGTCAAAAATAGAATAGAATAGATAATAGAATAGAATAGAATAGAAAATAGAAGAGAATAAAATAGAAGAGAAGAGAATGTATTGGAATGAAGAATGGAATGGAACGGAACAGAACAGAATAGAATAGAATAGAATATATTGGAATGAAGAATGGAATAGAATACAATTCTTTATTGGCCGACTGTGATTGGACACAAAAGGAATTTGTCTTGGTGCATAAGCTCTCAGTGTATATTAAATAAAAATATACATTTGTCTAGAATAGAATAGAGAATAGAATGGAATAGAATAGAATTCTTTATTGGTCAAGTGTGATTGGACACACAAAGAATTTGTCTTGGATGCAGATGCTCTCAGTGTCCATAAAAGAAAAAAGATCCATTTGTCAAGAATCCCTGCTCATCCCTTCCTGCTTTACTCTTAGCGTCCACCTTACGCATCAGAGGTCAGAGAGGGAGGCCCCCCCCCTCCAATATGGACACATGGGTGCATTTCTGCTTCTCAAGCTGTTGCAGCTCGTGGCTCTCTTTGCATGTTTCGTTTGCCGTGACGTCGGTCCGTGTTTCCTTCCTGCTGCTTACAAGCCCGCTGTAGAGATAAGGAGGCGCTCGCGGGGAGTGTTTTGGTGTAACTGGGGCAGCGGCGGGGTTGGGGGGCTGGGAAGGAAATATACCCTCCATATCTGCTCCTTTTGCAAAGGAGACTTCTTCTTTTTTGGGGGTTTTTATTTTTAAACGCAATGTCCAAGGTTGTGATACGTAATAATTGGGGTCTTTTTGTTTACATAGAAGGGTAGCCAAGAGAGACGTTGGATTGACATTTGTAAATTGGAATTCTGCTACTATTGGGTGGGTGCATGGGAGTCCTTTGGTCTGTTGGCAGACGGCCCTCAGCTAGCGTTGAACTTTCTTCCTGGTTGCTGTGTGTATCTGTGTCATGTGTGTGTTTGTGTGTATCTCTCTCTCTCTCTGTTTATGTGTGAAAGATATAGAAAGACAGGGAAAGGGGGAGAGAGAAAGAGGTAGAGGGAGGGAAAGAAAAAGAGAGAAACAGAAAGAACAAGAGAAAGAGGGAGAGAGAGAGAGAAAAGGAAGGAGAGAGAGAAAGGGAGAGAGAGGAGAAAGAAAGAGAGAGAAAAAGGGCATGAGAGAGAGAAAAAAAATGAATGAGAGAAAGGGGGAGAGAAGGAGAAAGAGGGAGGGAGAGAAGTAGAATGAAAGAGGATAGAAATAAAGAGAGAGAAAGAGGGAGAGAGATAGAGAGAGGAGAAAAAGAAAGAGAGAGAAACAGAGAAGGAACGAGAGAAAGAGGGACAGAGAAGGAGAATGAAAGAGGAGAGAAAGAAAGAAAAAGGGAGAAAGAAAGAGAGAGGAGAAAGAAAGGTGAAAGAGAGAGAAAAGAGAAAGGGAGATAAAGAGGAAAAAAGAAAAGGGGACAGAGATAGAGAGAGAAAGAAAGAGAGAAAGAGATAAAATGGAGAGAGAGAGAAAGGAATGAGAGAAGGAGAAAGCGTGAGAGAGAAGGAGAATGAAAGAAGAGAGAGGGAGAAAAAAGAAAGAGAAAAGGAGAAAGAGAGAGAGGAGAAAGACAGGAGAGAGACAGAGAGAAAGAGAAATGGCAAAAGACAAATGCTTCACATTTTGTAAGATTCACCCATTATTCTTATCTCTTCCTAAGAAACTCTTAACAAAGTCTTATCAAACCAATGCACGATCTAATTCACATCTGCACCATTTGTATCTTTCTCTGATTATTCGTACTGACTGACTTCCTGTTGTTTGGTTTTTTTAGGGGTTTTCAAGAAAGAGCATTTAAAACGTCCCTTCGAAAGGAATAAGAATTTCTCCCTGGCTTTTCGGTAACTTGGACGTCTCCTGCCCCCTACGAACTCCTGCCCGGCGACCGCGAATTCTCTTTCTTGATGCTGAAGGAGCCCTTTTAAATTCCATGCTGAATTGAGACCTTGGAATGCTTTAGCATGGCGGCCCTGGTGCAGCAAAATGACTTGATGTTTGAATTTGCTAGCAATGTCATGGAGGATGAACAGCAGGTAAGAAGTATATATATACATACATATATACAGTGGTACCACTAACTCTACCTTACAAATATTATAGATAAGAACCGGGTGTTCAAGATTTTTTTGCCTCTTCTCAAGAACCATTTTCTACTTAAGAACCCGAGCCTCCGAAACTCTAACTGGAAAAGGCAGGGAGTCTCTCTCTCTGTGGGGCCTCTCTAGGAATCTCCCGGGAGGAAACAAGGCCGAAAAGGTGGAGAGAAGCCTCTGTGGAGCCTCTCTAGGAATCTCCCGGGAGGAAATAGGGCCGAAAAGGTGGGGAGAAGCCTCTGTGGAGCCTCTCTAGGAATCTCCCCGGGAGGAAATAGGGCCGAAAAGGTGGGGAGAAGCCTCTGTGGGGCCTCTCTAGGAATCTCCCGGGTGGAAACAAGGCCGAAAAGTTGGGGAGAAGCCTCCTTGGGGCCTCTCTAGGAATCTCCCGGAAGGAAACAGGGCCGGAAAAGGCAGGGAGAAGCCTCCATGGGGCCTCTCTAGGAATCTCTTGGGAGGAAACAGGGCTTCCACCCTCCCTGTGGTTTCCCCAATCTCACGCATTATTTGCTTTTACATTGATTCCTATGGAAAAAATTGCTTCTACTTACAAACTTTTCTACTTAAGAACCTGGTCACGGAACGAATTAAGTTCATAAGTAGAGGTACCACTGTATATTTAAAAATGACTATGCTAGATGATCACTCATTTACGTTAACATGAGATTTTACTAAGATGAAATTGTCTGAAATGCTATAGGGTCGTGATGGTGAACCTATGGCACACCTGCCCCAGGTGGCATGCGGAGTCACATATCTGAGGGCGCGCAAGGCGTTGCCCTAGATCAGCTCCACCACGCATATCAGTGGTGGAGAATAGCCGGTGGGCTCAGGTGTGTCTCCCCAGTAGAAAATTCCCGGATTCGCACACAGCTAAATGTCCCTGACGTTTGAATGTCCCCCGTCCCCTGTCTCCCCCCCCCCCCCCCCGCGAGATTCTGCTTGTGCACATGTGTTCTTCATATATTTTAGTCTCCTGGTCTTATTCAGTCTTCCCTGACATGTTTGTGAGCCATACATTATTGTTGTTGTTGTTGTTATTATCATCATCATCATCATTATTATTATTAATATACCGCCCCTCTACAAATACTCGGGGTGGCTTGTAAAAAAGGTAATAACATCGAGAGACAATTAGCATTAGATTAAAAGTTACATTTAAAAGTTTACATTTAATTTTTTTTTTTAAAAACCCTATTAAAATACATGCATATCCATTCAAACATTCAAACAAACTCATTGTACATTCTTTGGTGAGGGCGTAGAGTCTAATAGCCCCAAGCTTGACGGCATAGCTGAGTCTTTAGACTATTTTGAAAGGTGGAGGGTGGGGGCAATACGAATCTCTGGGGGGGGGGGGGTTATTCCAGAGGGCCAGGGTCCCCTCAGAGAAGGTCCTTCCCCTAGGTCCCGCCAAGTGACATTGTGTAGTTGCTGGGATTGATGCGGCAGGAGGCGGTCTCATAGGTAACCTGGTCATATATACTGGCCACTCAATGCTCATCCTTAATTTGCTGCCTTTGAAGAGTGTTCAGAAACTACAAATTGCACAGAACGCAGTCGTGCGAGCGGTCAGGGGCCTACCCAGGCATGCCCATATCTCTCCAACACTCCCCGGTCTGCACTGGCTGCCGATTGGTTTCCAGACTCAATTCAAAGTGTTGGTCATGATCTATAAAGCTCTACATGGCATCGGGCCAGATTACCTATGGGACCACCTTCTGCCCCATCAATCCCAGCAACCGGTCAAGTCCCACAGAGTCGGCCTTCTCCAGGTCCCGTCAACTAGACAATGCCCCTTGGCCGGGCCTGGGGGAAGAGCCTTCTCTGTGGGGGCCCCATCCCTCTGGAATCAGCTCCCCCCGGAGATTTGTATTGCCCCCCCTCCTGACCTTTCGTAAGAGTCTAAAGTCTCATCTATGCCGCCAGGCTTGGGGTCATTAGACTCTAGCCCCCCAGCCGATGAATGTATAGTGGGTTTGTTGACTGAATGGATATGAGTGCATTTTAATTGGTTTTCTGGTTTTTGGATTTAACACATAATTGGATTTTGATATACATTAATTCAAATAATTAATTAAATTAATTGGATTTATATGCAGTCTCCGTGGACTCATCATGGACATTGTCTTTTTATATACTGTAAGCCGCCCTGAGTCCTCGGAGAGGGACGGCATATAAATCCGATTAATAAAATAAATAAACAATAAAATAAAAATTGGTTCCTGAAGAACGACGAAGTGCCAGAAACGATGAGTACCAAACAAATTTTTCACTCTAAGGAATAATGTAAATGAGTTACAACGCAGCCGACAGTGACAAGTTCTGGCTTGTGACATTGATTGGCAAAGAACCTGATAAATGCCAGGACAAAATGTTCACGTCAAAATGCGTTTGAGCACCAAATACGATGCGATTCAAAGCAGTTGAGTAGCAAGGTGCCACCATTGTAGTTGACAAGTCTTAATACTTTCTGGCACATGATTGGGATTGGCTGACAGCTTTGGGGTTGTTTTTCCTTAGCTTGAGCTGTGCACAATTTCGATATTGTGTTTCTTCGGTGTTGTTTGCAAACATTGGGATGACGGTTAGCACCAACATTTGGATGCGATACAGATCGTTCAGAAGGGCACAGAGAGAGCGGTGGAGCGCCGTGGAGGCGCAGTGCTGGGAATGCGGTACTGCAGGCTAACTCTACCAACTGTCAGGAGTTTGATTTTGACCAGTTCAAGGTTGACTTCCGAGGTCGGTAAAATGAGGACCCAGATTGTTGGGGGCAAGAGGCTGACTCTGTAAACTACTTAGAGAGGGCTGAAAAAGCACTGTGGAGAGGTATATATGTTTAAGTACTAATGGTGGAGCTATTGTCCCTTCCTTCCTTTTTTCCTTCCTTTTTTCCTTCCTTTTTTCCTTCCTTTTTTCCTTCCTTCCTTCCTTCCTTCCTTCCTTCCTTCCTTCCTTCCTTCCTTCCTCTGACCAAGAAGACATGAGTGACAGGGAGGAGGAGAGTGGGGCAGACAGCTCAGAAGGAGATCAATTATCTAGCTCCTCCTTGGATTCAGAACCAGAGTTAATGATACAGCCACACGTGCGGAGAGCGATGCATAGGCAGCAACAACTGAGAGATTATTATCAAAGAAAATGAGGCCACCTGTGTTTGGGTGGGACTGTGGTCATTAGTGAGGCTGCTATAAAGAGCAGCCTGTGGGTTTGGCCATTGTGGAGGATTATCTGATCTTTGTGTTTCGTGACTGCTTTACTGACTTTGACCTTTGTGTGCTGATTTTTCCCTGCTTTGAAACTAAACCAGAGCAAAGTGTGTTTCACGTTGTGAAAAAAGGACTGTGAATTGCCTCACAGCTGCAAGCTAAGTATCACAGAACTGATAAGGGACTTGTACAAATTACCAGTTTGTTTGGAGACAAGTGCTCTTTGCTATACAAAAAGAGTGCTTCGTTTATTTGCATTTTCGGTATAAAGAACATTGTTTTGAATTTTAAATGTGTGTGTGTCTGAAATTGTATCTGTGCATTTTCGGGAGGATTCTACCAGAGAGCTCGACAGAACAGGATATACCGTATTTTTGGAGTATAAGACACACCTTAGTTTTTGGGGAGCAAAATAGGGGAAAGAATCTGCTTACCAGGGATTCACCTAGATAGCGTCCTTAGCCAGCACATTATTTTATCCCCTGGTTAGAGCTTTAACAAAAACTTTATTCGGAGAGAGTAACAATGAAAGAGCTTGCAAGCCAGTAAGAGCTGGGAACATCATTATATCTGGAAAGAAACATTGGGAGCAAGTAAAGCAATGGAAAGACTTAGGGCTTGGAAAACATTATTCGCAGAGAGTAACAATGAAAGAACTTGCAAGGTAAGAGCTGGGAAGATCATTAGCAGCTTAGTTAGGGCTGCAAAGAAACAATCTGAGCAAATAGAGCAATGGAAAAAACCCTGCAAAGACTTAGGGTTTGGAATACATTCTTCCCAGAGAGTAACAATGAAAGAGCTTGCAAGCGGGTAAGAGCTGGAAACATCGTTAGCACGTTAGGGCTGGAAAGAAACTTATTCGGAGCAAGTTAGAGCAATGAAAAAAAAAACCTGCAAAGACTTAGGGCTTGGAAAACATTCTTTGCAGAGAGTAACAATGAAAGAGCCTGCAAGATAAGAGCTGAGAAGATCGTTAGCAGCTAGTTAGGGCTGAAAAAAAAGCTACGTTCAGAGTATAAAACACACCCAAATTATCAGCCTCTTTTAGGGAGGAAAAAGATGCATCTTATACACCGAACAATACGGTAGTTTTCAAACAACTTTGTGTAGCTCTATCTATTTCGGCATGCGGCCTTCTAGCACGACCTTCACTTTCAACACAATGCTGAAAAGGGCTGATAGCTTGTTCGGTATTTCTGAATTTAAATTGGATTCTTAGCACCCCCAGTGTCCATGTATTTTTTTTCCTTCCTTTTTATCTGTCTGTTGCACGCTTTCTGATCAGACCAAACAGGTTTCGGGCTTCTGGCCTTTATGGTGCCTTTAAAAAAAGAAGGGGAAAAAAAATACAACCAAAGCAGTGGAAAAGGAATATATATAACTCTCCCCGGTGATGGTGTTTACTTCTTTCCAGATTATTAAGTTTATATTGCAACAAATATATTTGGGCTCATTTGTTGGGAGCGCCAGGTGTTTGTTGCTCAAGGATGTAATTTAGGTTAGGAAGTTAGCCTGGGTTCCAGTTAATTGAGATCAGCCATATAGAATTATTCGAGAAAATATGTAATTTTTTTGGGGGGGGGGAAGCTATTAAATTTTGAAGAGCTGCCCGAAGCGTGCTACATCAAATTTATTGGCAATTATTAGAGATTGGCCCTTCCACCATATATAATATATTTTTCGCCCCCCCCCTCCCCCCATGGATTTATGCAACGGGGAGCCAGAATTCAAAGCCGAGGAAGAAACACATAGGCGCAGAAGCCAAAATTGAATAGTTCAAAAGAGGAAGTGTGTGTATTGCGGTAGCTTTTGCAATTGGTTCTCTGTTGCAAGTTTAATTTTAATTTAATTTACTAGACTTGTATGCTGCCCCTCTCCGCAGACTCGGGGCGGCTCACAACAAAATAGTGATAGAGTAGCAAATCTAATATTAAAAACATTCTAAAATCAACATTGGAACCATACAAGACAATCATACCACACATAAATTGAATAAACCTGGGGGATATTTCAGTTCCCCCATGCCTGGTGACATAGGTGGGTCTTTAGTAACTTACGAAAGGCAAGGAGGGTGGGGCCGGTTTTAATCTCTGGGGGGAGTTGATTCCAGAGGACTGAGGCTGCCACAGAGAAGGCTCTTCCCCTGGGCCCTGCCAGATGACATTGTTTAATCGGCGGGACTCAGAGAAGGCCAACTTTGTGGGACCTTATCGGCCGCTGGGATTCGTGCGGCAGAAGACGGCAGAATTCGTGCGGCAGAAGACGGTCCCGAATGTATTCTGGTCCGATGCCATGTAGGGATTTATAGGTCATAATTGTGACCGGAAACTGATGGGCAACCAGTGCAGGCCGCGGAGTGTTGGAGAAACGTGATTTATAGGAGATCTTTGACTTACATCCAATTGCTGGTTCCTACCGGTACGGTTGATTTTTACTGAAAGAGTAGTAGATCCTTGGAACAAACTTCCAGCAGACGTGGTAGATAAATCCACAGTAACTGAATTTAAACATGACTGGGATAAACATAGATCCATCCTAAGATAAAATACAGAAAATAGTATAAGGGCAGACTAGATGGACCATGAGGTCTTTTTCTGCCGTCAGATTTTTATGTTTCTATGTTTGATGCCATTGCACCAGCAGCGAAAATTGAACTCCGTGCGCAGCTCCGTGTCTCTGGCACAAACATGCGCGCATCTGAGTGAGATGTTGCTTCTGGGCATGCAAAAGCGAAATCTTATTCAGACGCACACACGTGCGAGATTTCGGCCACTTTTTGCTTCTGTGCATGTGCGGAAGCAAAAATATCACTGCAATCTCACGCATGCACACAGGTGTGTCTTATACTCTGAAAAATACGGTATATCCCTAGAAGTTTGCATCCATGCACCAGGTTGCTGGGTTATATATATCATCAGATTGTGCTTCTTGCGCATGACCAGAAGCCAAATCTCACTCAGATGCGCTCGCAGTGCAGCGGGAGCGGCAACCTCTGCCTGCTTACAACCGTCCGTTTAGTGACCGTTCAAAGTTACAATGGCCCCGAAAAATGTGGCTCATGACCTGTTTTTGACAGTTATGACCTTGGTATCCCTGAGGTCCAAAAGGTTGGGCACCCCTGTTCTGTTCTGTTCTATATACTATATTTTATTCTGTATACTTCCCTATTCTATTCTCTTCTCTACCCTACTCTGCTCTGCTCTATTGTCTATTCTATTCCATACAATTCCCTACACATAGTTCTTATTCTACTCTAGTACTGTACTGTACTGTACTCTACTCTATTTTATATTCTATTCCATTCAATGTCCTACTCTTCCCTACCGTAGTAGTTCTTATTCTGTTCTGTTCTATTCTATATCCTATATTCCATTCTGTATATTTCCCTATTCTCTACGCTGCTCTGCTCTGCTCTATTTTATATTCTATTCCATACAATTCCCTATTGTTGTAGTTCTTATTCTACTCTACTATTCTATTCTATTCTATTCTATTCTACTCTACTCTACTCTACTTTATATTCTATTCCATTCAATACCCTACCCTTCCCTATTCTACTCTACTCTACTCTACTCTACTTTATATTCTATTCCATTCAATTCCCTACCCTTCCCTATTCTATTCTATTCTATTCTATTCTATCGCATCCCATCCCACTCCGCTCTACCTTACTCTGTACAATCTATTCCATTCAATTCCCTACCCTACCCTACCCTACCCTTCCCTATTCTATTCTATTCTACTCTACTCTACTCTATTCTATTCTATTCTATACTATCCCATCCCATCCCATCCTACTCCACTCTACCTTACTCTGTACAATCTCCTCTACTGTACACTCACCTCTCCTCTCTATCGACTGCCTGTAGCCCCTTTTTTTTCCAAGGGTTGCAAATTCCAGACTTTTCTTTGCAGATTGTTGCTGCCCTTGGTCAAGGCCCTCCTGTCTACCAGGCTCTTGGTGGGAGGCTAAGCTCAAAGACTTGAAGCGAAAGCGCCGAATTGCTCTTCACATTCCTGTTTCCTCCTGGGTAAAACAGGATAAGATAAAAGGTCCCTTTTTATCACCAAAACAACCGGATTGCACTTTTCCACCCCATTTTTTTTTTCCATTTGGGTGTGCTCGTTTGGAAAGGAGCCTGTAGCATTTTCTGTCTCCCTCCCTGATTATGGTATTATTATTACAGGGTGCGTTCCAAAAGTAATGCAATTACTTTTTTAAAAAGGTAATTTATTGAACAGATTTGCACAAACACTTAAAATTCTTCAAAGTACTGTCCTTGGGCCTCTACACATTTTTTCCAGCAACTCTGTCATGACCGGTACGCGCCCTGGAAGGCATTTTCGGGGACCTCTCGCAAGGTCTTCGTCACAGCTAATTGGATCTCTTCTATGGATGAAAAACATACCTTGCCACAACGCACTAAGAATCCGCGAGTTCCTGGCCAAACACCAGGTGCCAACGCTGCCCCACCCCCCGTATAGTCCTGATGTCACCCCAGGAGACTTCTTTTTGCTCCCAGGCAGCCCTGAAAGGAAACTGTTGGGCAGCTTTTTGTACTCCGAGGCTTCAGGGAAGCTTCCCTGATGGTTCCGGATGACGAAAGAGCACGCATGCACGCTGGAGTTGACATAGGGCAGTGCCTCATGTGCCCTCCAATATAGCTCTGTGGGTCACCTGTTCTTCCTTCCTTCCTTCCTTCCTTCCTTCCTTCCTTCCTTCCTTCCTTCCTTTCTTGCCTCCATCTACCTACCAATCCATCCATCCATCCATCCACCCGTCTGTCTGTCTGTCTGTCTGTCTCTGCCTTTGTCTGTCTGTCTGTCTAGCCATCCACCTACCTACCTGTCTACCTGTCTGCCTACCTACCTATCTATCTATCTAGCCATTCATCTACTTACCTACCTACCTACCTACGTATCCATCCATCCATCCATCCATCCATCCATCCATCCATCCATCCATCCGTGTGTCTGTTTGTCTGTCTCTCTCTCTCTCTGTCTGTCTAGCCATCCATCTATCTACCTACCTACCTAACTACCTACCTACTTGTCTGTCTATCTATCTAACTATCTATCTGTCCAATATTTGACATGGTTCTGAGAAAAATGCCCAGTTTTAGCTGGGCTTGGTTTAATTCTATGGATTCTCCTTAATTGGAATTTCTGCTATTTTGGCTTCAGTTGAATCTTGGCAGCGTTGTTACTAATTTAGTCATTTTATGAGCTTGACTTACGTATTGTTTATAGAACTCTATAAATATTTTGCTTGGTGTGCTTTGTGTGGTCTGCTTGCTTTTTAAAAAGGAATATTGCATTAATTAAACCTAAGATTTCTGAAAATTTGGGACAGCATGCAAATTGATTTTGTCTCAAATCCATATTCATTTCAAATAATTGAGTTTTTTGCTTGGAGCATTGGCTGAAATTAGTACAGAACCTTTTTTTGGAGCAAAGCATGAGATTTGATATGGGCTTTTAATGGCATATCGATGCCTTCAATGTTTTATTTATTTATTGTATTTATATGCCGCTCACTCCAAACAGACTCTGAGTGGCTAAATATATAGGTAGTCCTTGACTTATAACACTTTGGTTAGTGACTGCTCCAAGTTACAACGGCACCGAAAAAAGTGACTTTATGACCTTTTTTCACACTTAACGACCGTTGCACAATCCCCACGTTTGCAGGATCAAAAATCAGACTCATTGTTGTGATGGTTCCAGTAGCCCGGGAGGTCACATAATTCCTTCTTTGCGACCTTTGGGGGAAGCCACATTTGTTTACCTACCTTAAGTGATTCACTTAAGAACTGTGGCAAGACAAGTTGTAAAATGGGGCAAAGCTCAACGTCTGTGTCCCTGAGCCACAGAAATTTAGGAGCTCGGATGTGGTCATAAGTCGAGGACTGCCTCTATTTTACGACTGTATCTATTGTCTGTAAGAGAATGGAGGTAGGTAGGAACTTTATAAATCATATAAATAAATATATAAATATATATAAACTTAGGATAGGTCCTTTTCTGCCATCAATTCCTTCCTAAACTGTCTATTTTATCTTTATGTACTGTATTTTTTCGGAGTATAAGACTCACTTTAGTTTGGGGGGAGGAAAATAGGAGAAAAAAATCTGCCTACCAGGTATTTATCTGGCTAGCGTCCTTCGTCTGATCAGTTTCAGCACATTACTTTATCCTCTGGTTAGGGCTGAAAAAAAAGATTCTTGGAAGCGTGTAGCAATGAAAAAATGTTTGCAAAGACTTGGGGCTGGAAAAAACATTCTTGGGGGCGGGTAGCAATGAAGAAAGCTTGCAAAGACGTAGGGCTAGAAAAAACATTCTTGGGAGAGGGTAGCAATGAAAAAAAGCTTGCAAAGACTTCGCGCTGGAAGAAACATTCTTGGGAGCGGGTAGTAATGAAGAAAGCTTGCAAAGACGTAGGGCTAGAAAAAACATTCTTGGGAGCGGGTAGCAATGAAAAAAAGCTTGCAAAGACTTCGCGCTGGAAGAAACATTCTTGGGAGCGGGTAGTAATGAAGAAAGCTTGCAAAGATGTAGGGCTAGAAAAAACATTCTTGGGAGAGGGTAGCAATGAAAAAAAGCTTGCAAAGACTTCGCGCTGGAAGAAACATTCTTGGGAGCGGGTAGTAATGAAGAAAGCTTGCAAAGACGTAGGGCTGGAAAAAACATTCTTGGGGGCGGGTAGCAATGAAGAAAGCTTGCAAAGACGTAGGGCTAGAAAAAACATTCTTGGGAGAGGGTAGCAATGAAAAAAAGCTTGCAAAGACTTCGCGCTGGAAAAAACATTCTTGGGAGCGGGTAGTAATGAAGAAAGCTTGCAAAGACGTAGGGCTAGAAAAAACATTCTTGGGAGAGGGTAGCAATGAAAAAAAGCTTGCAAAGACTTCGCGCTGGAAGAAACATTCTTGGGAGCGGGTAGCAATGAAGAAATGATTTGTACACTGTTTATGCTGTTGTGAGCCGCCCCGAGTCCTTGGAGAGGGGCGGCATAGAAATCTAATAAATTATTGTTATTGTTGTTGTTGTTGTTGTTGTTATTATTATTATTATTATTATTATTATTATTATTATTATTATTATTATTATGTATATAATGAAGTTTTTACACGTTAGCAAAAAAGGAAAAATTAACCTGTTGATCTGCAATGAAGATCAACTGAGAAATGGTCATTTTTAAACACCACGGATTATCTGTCCGCTATTCCCGGTGCAGCTTTCTCTTCTGAGTAACCCTGTTAGTAGCAAAGCTGTTTCTCAGCTTCTTCTGTAAAAAAAATAAAAAATAAAGCTATAGCTGTTGGAAGTGGCTGTTGGTTAATAATGGAGCCGCTGTCTACCCAAGGGAAAATATCTCTTTGAAAAGGAGGAGCCTCATTGGGAAGGAGCTTGAAAGCTACAATTGCAGAATCAGGCTCTTAAAAACCTCCTTTAAGTGCTCCGTAACTTCCCTTTTGAGCATTGCAACAACAAAAAAAAGCAAAGAGGAAGTTAAGTGAAAATAATGGCCTCTTCGTACACTAAATAGGATCAATGTAAGCAGAAATTTTTGGCAGATTTCAATTTGCACAATTTGCATAAGTGCCAAAGCCCACTGCAACAACATCACCAAGAAGGCTGCAAGAGTTGTTAATCTAATCGTACGTAGCTTCTGCTCTGGCAATCTCACACTACTTACCAGAGTTTACAAAACTTTCGCCGGACCCATCCTAGAATACAGCTCATCTTTTTGGAACCCATATGGCATCTAGGACATTAACACCCTTGAAAATGTCCAAAGATACTTCACCAGAAGAGCCCTTCACTCCTCCACTCGAAATAGAAGACCCTACGAAAATAGACTTACTATCCTGGGTCTAGAAAGCTTATAAGTACGACGCCTTAAGCATGATCTACCGTAAGTATTGCCCACAAGATCATATGCTGCAATGTCCTGCCTGTCAACGACTACTTCAGCTTCAACCACAACAACACAAGAGCACACAACAGATTCAAGCTTAATATTAACTGCTCCGAACTTGACTGTAAAAAATATGACTTTAGTAATCGGGTTGTCGAAGTGTGGAACTCATTACCGGACTCCGTAGTATCTTCCCCTAACCCCCAACATTTTACCCTTAGATTATCCACAGTTGACCTCTCCAGATTCCTAAGAGGTCAGTAAGGGGCGTGCACAAGGGCACTCCTGTGCCTCCTGTCCCCTGTCCTATAGTCTCTCCCATATCTCATCTATCGTATCTACTATCCCTATATCTTTTCTTCTATTCTCTTATTGATACATTTCATTCCTATATTTTCACTTCCATTCTTTATCTAATATATATTTTACTCGAGTATACCCTCTATAACCTCTCTACATGGGGCGACCTCTGAAAAGTGTTCGGAAACTTCAGATCGTGCAGAATGCAGCCGCGAGAGCCATCGTGGGGCTTCCAAGATTCGCCCACGTTTCTTCAACACTCCATGGCTTGCATTGGCTGCCGATCAGTTTCCGGTCACAATTCAAAGTGTTGGTCATGACCTTTAAAGCCCTACATGGCTTTGGACCAGACTACCTCTGGAACCGCCTGCTACCGCACGAATCCCAGCAGAGTCCTACAGAGTTGGCCTTCTCCGGGTCCCGTCGACTAAACAATGTTGTTTGGCGGGCCCCAGGGGAAGAGCCTTCTCTGTGGCGGCCCCGGCCCTCTGGAACCAACTCCCCCCGGAGATTAGAATTGCCCCCACCCTCCCAGTCTTTCGTAAACTACTCAAGACTCATTTATACCGCCAGGCATGGGGGAGTTGAGATATTCCTTCCCCCTAGGCCATTACAAGTTATGCATAGTATGTCTGTGTGTATGTTTGGTTTTATAATAGGGGTTTTTAGTTGTTTTATTATTGGATTGTCACATGCTGTTTTTATCATTGTTGTTAGCCGCCCCGAGTCTGTGGAGAGGGGCGGCATACAAATCCAATAAATTATTATTATTATTATCATCATCATCATCGTCATCATCATCGTCATCATCATTATTATTGTGTATTATTGTGCATTGGACAAAATAAATAAATAAAACAAAATAAAATATCCTTAAAGACCAGTAGAGCTTCCTGTCTATATAAGAATTAAGGGAGAGTTGTTGTCCTAAAAGAGGTTCGGGGGGAACATATCATTCAACACCAACCAGGAAAATAGTAGACGTGATCCTTGACTCACAACCTGTGGCTTTGCATTTTGCATTTCTTTTTACAATTTTTGCAATTTTCTTTTTCTGAAAATAGTAGGACTTGCCTTTGCAAACCTGCATTGGATTGGACTTACTCACTTACATTTCTTCTTGGAAAAACCGGAAACAGCAACTGGAATTTGTGAAACTGTTTGCTGCCTGCTCAAGTCACAAACCGAAGGATTTGTCTCGACAGGGAAATGTTGAAGAGTCTTAATAACAATTTAAAAAAAAGAAAGATGTCCAGAACCCGGCAGCCCCGAAGAATGTGTGCGATGAGGGCAAGATCGTTATTTCACCCTGGCCTGAAAATTATTTTTATGCAGAAGCTTAAAAATCGTGTTTGTCCTTTAAAAAAAAATAGTTTATTGTGCACCGGCATTCCAAAATGATTTTACGTCATTTCTAAACTGAGTAGGTCACCTTTGATGTTTGTTTTTTAATTTCCTTTTGCAAAAGTGAAGGAGTCAGTATTTAGGTCGGTTATGTTTTATTTTACTTCTTTTAGCTCACTTTTTACCCTGTTTGAGATACAGATTTGCTGCAGTATTTTTTTCTTCTACTTATGGGGCAGAAATGTGTCTTTTGCGTGGCTTATTCTTCCTCGCATACAAAATGTAAGTGATTAAATCTTGTCACATCCAGTAAAAAAACCACCAGATTCCTGAGAATTGTCTGTAAGGGTTGCATTTTCTTAAGGAATTCATCTGGATCTTATTTTAAATCCATAAAATCCAAATAGTGAGTCACCGTGTTTATACTAGATCTGGAGTATTAATAGAAGAAGACATCATTAAAAAGTATGCAATTCCCCCACTTCTGTTAACACACCCTGCTTCTACTTTTAAAAATTAGTGTTAAATAATAATTTTTTGGGGTTAAGAATTCTCAAGACATTTAAAATGACGCATCCCTTTTAAGCCACGTGTTTCAGATCCAGCATTTGCGCTCTCTTTCGCACGCTCTCTCTCTCTCTCTTTGCTATAATAATAATAATAATGATAATAATTTATTAGAATTGTATGCCGCCCCTCTCCGTATGCCGCCCATATACGTAATGCCCTCATGGATATTTTGTAAACTAGCAATCTTCTATAACTATAAAAGCGAAGTGCAAGGATGGGCTATATGCTAGAATGGTGGGATCGCTATTCCGGTGGCGGCAATGGAGCATGTAGGTTCGCTCCATTGCTGCTGGGCGTGCACACACCATGCACGCCCAATTAATAATAATAATTATTATTATTATAATTATTATTATTATTATTTATTAGATTTGTATGCCGCCCCTCTCCGAAGACTCGGGGCGGCTCACAACAACGATAAAAACAATATTATACTGGCACAAATCTAATATTAAAAAAACCCTAAAAACCCTACCATAATTAAAAACCAAACAGCACATACATACCAGACATAAATTATAATAAGCCTGGGGTAAAGGTGTCTCAAATCCCCCATGCCTGGCGGTATAGGTGGGTCTTAAGTAGTTTACAGAAGACAAGGTGGGTGGGAGCAGTTCTAATCTCCGGGGGGAGTTGATTCCAGAGGGCCGGGGCCGCCACAGAGAAGGCTCTTCCCCTGGGGCCCGCCAGACGACATTGTTTAGTCGACGGGACCCGGAGAAGGCCAACTCTGTGGGACCTTATCGGCCGCTGGGATTCGTGCGGTAGCAGGCGGTTCCGGAGGTACTCTGGTCCAATGCCATTTAGGGCTTTAAAGGTCATGACCAACACTTTGAATTGTGACCGGAAACTGATCGGCAGCCAATTGGTGCAATTCTGGTAAAAATTACTGTTTTTTTTACTTTTTACTGCCGGAAGGACGTCCGTGCACGAGATTTCTGTTGCTGCACATGTGCAGCAGCCGAATCGCGCTGTGGGGCCACCAGCAAAAGCAGCCTGCCTGAGCTCCGGCCACGTAGCCTGCTCTCTGCTCTCCCGCGCCACAGGAGAGAGAATGGCCGTGCGGCCGGAGCTCAGGTCCACCCAGCCTGCTCCCCACACCATGGACCATCTTCTCCTTGCCCCTGCAGGAGGTCATGCATCGGAGCAAGTTAAGGGACAGGTGGGGTGGCCGAGCGGGCAGCGAGCGGGCTGCTCGCTGCAAAGCTGCCGCGAGTGGGGGGAGCGGCAGCGAGCAGAGCAGCAAGCAGCGGTGGTCACCTACCTTACTTTGGCCTATTTTTGGCCCTTTTTGCTTCTGCGCATACGCGTGCTTCCGGCCCATTCCTGTAGCGGCGGGAATGGTGGTCCGCCCCTAGCGAAATGCCATTCATGCGTCATCAGAAAATCTCCAGAACCATAAAGCCTACCAACTTGAAATTTGACACGTGTGCCCCTCTTGGCTTCTAGGTCAGTGATGGGTAATCTTGTTGTGAGTGCTGGGGAGCGCAAGAGGGGGTGTCACATGCATATGTGCCCCCACACATAATTCATTGCTCCTCTATGCATGTGCATGTGACCCCTTGTGCTTCTCCCGCTTTTGGCACACAAGGATTTGTCTTTGGTGCAGATGCTCTCGGTGTACATTAAATAAAATATACATTTGTCAAAAACAGAATAGAATAGAGAATAGAATAGAATAGAAAATAGAATAGAATAGAAAATAGAATAGAATAGAATAGAATAGAAAATAGAATAGAACGGAACAGAACAGAATAGAATTTTATTGGCCAAGTGTGATTGGACACACAAGGGATTTATCTTAGTGCAGATGCTCTCAGCGTACATAAAAGAAAAGAGACATTTGTCAAGAATCAGGAGGTCCAACACTTAATGATTGTCATAGGGGTCAAATAAGCAATTAGTAAATAATCAATATTAATAGAAATCTTAAGGATACAAGCAACAAGTTACAGTCATACAGTCATAAGTGGAAGGAAATGGGTGATTGGAATGATGAGAAAAAACTAGTAGCAATAGAAGTGCAGACTTAGTGAACAGTTTGACAGTGTGGAGGGAATTATTTGTTTAGTAGAGTGAGGGCGTTCGGGGGAAAAACTGTTCTTGTGTCTAGTTGTCTTGGTGTGCAGTGCTCTGTAGTGACATTTTGAAGGGTGGGAGTTGAAACAGTTTGTGTCCAGGATGTGAGGGGTCAGTAAATAGTTTCCCCGCCCTCTTTTTGACTCCTGCAGTATCCAGGTCCTCAATGGAAGGCAGGTTGGCAGCCATTGTTTTTTCTGCAGTTCTGATTCTCCTCTGAAGTCCGTGTCGGTCCTGTTGGGTTGCAGAACTAAGCCAGACATTTATAGAGGTGCAGATGATAGACTCCCTGATTCCTCTGTAGAACTACAGAGAACAGCACTGCAGGCTACTTCAGCTAACCGCTAGCTGTAATTCAGCAGTTCAAATCTCACCACCGGCTCCAGGTTGACTCGGCCTCCCCTCCTTCCGAAGTGGGTCAAATGAGGACCCAGATTATTGGGGGCAAGAAGCTGATTCTGTAAAACCGCTTAGAGAGGGCTGTGAAAGCACCAGGAAGCAGTATATAAGTCTAAGTGCTATTGCTGTTGCTTGCTACAACTTTTCTGTCTTTTGTGCAGTTGTGGCCGCTGCTGTTGCTGCTGCTTTCTTCTGCTTCCTGTCGGAGGAAGTCTGCTTGATGGAAATTGTTTCAAGACTGAGTTTCAAACCCGTCTCGGCTTTTTCTTGGGGACGACTCGTCCTTGCTGCGAGTTCCCTGCCACTCTGAAGTGAATTTAGAATACGCTGTTAAAATTGGGAACGAGGGGTTCCTGGGTTGCTCTCTGAGCTGGGTGGTTTTCCTGCAGATGTTTTGTGAGCCAACTAGGTAACATTGTCAGTGCTGGAAGGAAATGGGATTTGGAAAGAGAGAGAGAGAGAAGAAGAAAGGGAGGAAGGAAGGAAGGAAGCAAAGAAAGAAAAAGGAAGGAAGGAAAGGAAAGAGAGAAACAAAGAAAAAGGAAGGAAGGAAAGAAAGAAAGAAAGAAAGAAAAGAGAAAGAAACAAAGAAAAAGGAAGGAAAGAAAGGAAGAAATGAAGGAAGGAAAGAAGGAAAGGAAAGAGAGAAAGAAACAAAGAAAAAGGAAGGAAGGAAAGAAATAAAAAGGAAGGAAGGAAAGGAAAGAGAGAAAGAAAGAAACAAAAAGGAAGGAAGAGAAAAAGAGAAAGAATGGAAGGAAGGAAGGAAGGAAGGAAGGAAGGAAGGAAGATGTCCTTGATCCTTTCTGATGCTGGTGTTTTCTTGCAGACGTTTCATGACCCAAGTAGGCAGTATCATCAATGCTAGAAGGGGATGGGGTTTGTGAAGAGGAGGAGGGGGAGGAGGATGGGGTCCTTGTTGCTCTGAGTGTCTTGTTTTCTTCCAGATGTTTCATGGCCCAACATCATCACTGCTGGAAGGGAGTGATGTTTGGGAGGAGGAGGAGGAATAATGCGGAGTCTTAGTTGCTCTCTGAGCTTGATGGTTTTCATCAGTGCATTTGTGAAGAGGAGGAGGGGTCCTTGGTCCTCTCTGAGCTTGCTTTTTTTCCTGCAGACATTTCATTACCCCACTAGGTAACATCACCCTTTGTACCGGTAGTAAGGAGTAGTGTTTGCTGTGAGCTTTATATTCTGGCATCTTGCCTGTCTGTTTGGGTGGAGATTCTTTGGTTGGGCTGTTTACTGATGTTGGTTGTAATTTGTATTTACATTGTTTTGTATTTATTGTTATTATTGTAAGCTGCCCAGAGTCCAATCTGGAATTGGGCGACATATAAATTGCACAAATAAATAAATACAAAAAATATCCCTTTTAGCACTGATGATGTTACCTAGTTGAAACATCTGGAAGAAAACAAGCAAGCTCAGAGAGTCAACAAAGGACCCCACAGTCCCCTCCTTCTCTTCCTCCATCTCCATTTTTTAAATTCTACATTAATATACTCCCATAGCTCTTGATATGCCTCTCCATTCGTCGGTCAGTGAGTGATTCAGCAACCGACGTAAGAGATAAAGTGCTGATCTCCCTGCACAACCCCAAAACACACAACACTGTTGTTCCATTACAGCAACAGCATTTAGACAGGTGTCAGTCAGACCAAATAGATTCATAGCAATAGCACTTAGATTTATATACCGCTTCTTAATGCTTTTACAGTTCTAAGCGGTTTACAGAATCAACATATCACCCCCAACAATTGGGGAACTGAGATATCTCCCCTTGCCTATGTAGTTTTATGTATGGTATGTTGTATGTATGATTTTTAATTAATGGGGCTTTTAGACTTTTAATGTTAGATTTATTATTATAGACTTTTAATATTAGATTTGTCATTGTATATTGTTTTATCACTGTTGTGAGCCGCCCCGAGTCTGCAGAGAGGGGCGGAATACAAATCTAATTAATAACAACAACAACAACAATAATAATAACAACAACAATAACAATAATGATATTGATAATGATGATGATAATAATAATAATAATAATAATAATAATAATAATAATAATAATCTGGGTCCTCATTTTACCCACCTTGGAAGGACGGAAGGCTGAGTCAACCTTGAGCTGGTGGTGAGATTTGAACTGCTGAACTACCACTAGCAATTAGCTGAACTACCAAGTGTATTAACGAAACCCTTTTATTTCTCCAGCTGATGCTTGAAACCTGAGTCGCTTTGCGGCCAGGTCCATGTTTTAGTAGCATCTCGCTCCTTCCCTTTTCCCCCTAAAGTTTTGTTTTTTTCCCGAACAGCTGGGCGATCCTTCCATCTTTCCAGCGGTCATCGTGGAACATGTGCCGAGTGCCAATCTCCTGAACAATTACTCGGGCTTATCTTGCGTGACGGAACCCAGCGACATGATAACGGAGAATTCGCTGGACGTGGCGGAGGAAGAAATTATAGAAGATGATGATATCACCCTTACAGGTGCGTGTAAAAGACGTTTTTCTTCTTCTTCCTCCCATTCCAGGTGAAGATAGTATGACTCAACTGGGTACAGTTTGCATCCAAGCCAAAAGTTGTGGTTTACTTATGAAGTAAGGTTACAAGGCACGTAGCTCTCACAGGAATGTTCGAGGGGGAAGTTGGTATTCCTATCGTGTCGCGGGAAGCCAGCAGAAGAGAATGAGTAGTGCCAGGGGTCAGTAGATCATTGACTGGCATTGTGGGGAAGGTTAGAGATGAGCGTCCTCATTCCGTTTCCCTCCAAGGGTGAAGTGCATGTTGTAATATGCTACCTGAATGCTAAGGATAGGAACGATGCTGCGATGGGGGCCCAAGATGCTTACTTGAAGCACACATAATTGATAGAGTCAGTGTGCCCGAGAATTTCTTGACCGTTTTGAGATTGAAGGCGAGGCTTTTCTCAACTGTATAGTGACAGGAGGTGACACTTGGGCTTATCACTAGTGTTGGGCGAACACGTTGAAGTTCGGGTTCAGCGGGTTCGGACGAACTTGACGTCAGAGTTCGGGTTCGGGCCCTGAACTCGGGCCGAACCCCAATCCCAAGACCTCTGGCCCGGCGTGAGGTGAAGCGCTGGGGGAGGGGGAGGTTAGGCTCCTATCCCCAGGCGCTCAGTGGGGAGAAAGTCCTGACCGTGTGCCTCCCTGTCTTTGCAGCCGGCAGGAGAGCCGCAGTGGAACAAGCGAGAGGCTCCTAGGCGGGCTCCAGGGTCAGGCGCGGCTCTTACCCCCCCTACGCGGTGGCCAAGCAAATGGGATATGGGATTCCCCGCCTCCTTTTGCTTGTACTCACCCCCAGTCTGTGGGAAATCCACGCCTCCCCTCTGTGCGCCAAAGGTCCGGATTCCCTCCGCCCTTTTAAAGCCCTTCAGGGGTGGAGCCCTCCCCGTCTCTCCCTCCTGCCTACCGCCTGCTTAAAGCTGCCGGCCGGGATCCTGAATAGCTGGCATGTGCAGAGCGCCTCACACCCTCCTCCGCTGCTGCAATAGTATTGCGGTGTTCGATCGAACGCCGAACCTGAACACGGACTTCTGGAAAAGTCCGGGATCAGGTTCGGTATACCGAGCGCGGCCAAGTTCAACCCGAACCCGAACTATGCAAGTTCGGTTCGCCCAACACTGCATATTACCCTGCTCCAGAGAGCAAACCTCAATCAATGCAGTGGCACCATCCCATTCTCCGTACTGAAGGAGCGGGTCCAGCAGTCACATGGGTTGCTCATGTCCAATCCGGTGGAACTGAGCCTAGTGTTAAAAAAGCTTGCTGGATCCGCCCCTTCCCCAGAATTCGCTCAGTTCGCATATCCTGCGGTTGTATTGTGATAGCTCGTTCAACATTCTAACACCTTCCCTTCGATCTTTCCTTCAAAAGTAGTAAGAATTGTTTATCCTTATTTGTTTACTTGCACTAATAGCGCCAGCCGTTTGTGGCTCGGCTTTTTTCCTTGGGAGAAGTTGCGGTTTCGTTTTCCCCCGGCTGTTTTGCCGTTTACGATCCCCGCTGCCGCTTGTGGATTCCTTTAATCCTTTGGCCTGGAGGTCTTGGTGCAAGTATTGCTTCATTGATTTATTATAGTATTATTGTTAAAGGGCTTAAGAAATACCTCCTGCGGAGTGAGACGCTTGTTTCTAGTCTCCTGGACTTAGTCGATCGCTTCCCCTTTAAGAATTCTATTACGGAGCGATTTTTCGGCGCGAAGGCCTTCGCGCCCTTTTTAAATTTAGGCCTCTCGTGTTGGCCTTCTGCCAGCCGCGTAGGCCTCAGTCCACCGCTTGGATCCCGGAGTGGGCTTTGGGACGCTCAGGCTTAATTCTCCACCGGCTAAGCCTCCAACCAGAGTGCCTTGGTTACTTTATTTAAGTTTAGGGAGGCTGGCCACGCTGTATTTGGGGACACGAACTCTGGGTTTGCCCAGATTGCCCTCAAGTCTCAGCAGCTCCGAGGCCTCGGAGCAGGATCCATTCCTCTTGGGAAGTCTTTAAAATTCTTCTCCCTAATTATTCAGTTATTGGCTCAGCCTTGTCTTCTGTTAATTGTCAGACTATGGCTACTTTTCCCAAGAGAGGCACCACTCAAGGTCCCAGAGAGGCCAGGCCTACAGGCGATGAGATTACCAGTATCCCCCAGGCCTCGACCTCCTCTTCTTCAGGGGCCCGCCCCTCGACCAAGGTCACCAGGGCTGAGAAGAGAAGGGACCTAGCCCTACAAAGAATCCATGACAAATCAGCAAAGCGTTTGTAAGTACAGGCCCAAGTACTCAGTAGTCATGACCCCCCAGAGGCTTCTAATCTGCCTTCTTCTGGGGTCACTGTGTTATCTCTAGATGAGCCAAACCTAGACAGACCCCAACCTAACCTATGGGGAATAGGTCCAGAGGAACCAGATATTATTGAAGATTCCCCCCAGCCAGGATCCTCCCAGGCCTTCAGGGATTCTTCTGCCATTCCTGCTGATATTTCTAGTTTACCTCCTGAATTCCAATCTATTTTTTCTGTGTTATCCAAGGCCATTGATGCTAAACTCTCTACCATCAATGCGCTTCCCTTACCTCCTCCACCTCCTCGTCCCTCCCGCCCCTTGGGTTCTTCCCCAGCGGTTAGAGCTCCTATTCAGGATGAATCAGATTCCTCTCAGGACGAATATGAGGATATGGAGGAGGATGAGGATCCTTTTCAAGGCCTCTCAGATGATGAGGAATCCCAAATAAAGGTTCCTTCTCCAATTACTATTTTTCCTTCTCAATTGTTCAAATCTCTCCTCCTCAAAGCTAGAATTTCTACGGGATTGGCGGCCCAGGAGAAACAGGCCTCCACATCCACTGATCCCCCGGAGGAGAATTTACCTTACTTCACAGAGGAACAGGAGGATAACGAGGTAATTCCTATGCCTAAATTGTTTAAAGATGCCTTACTTAAGCAGTGGGATTTCCCAGCCTCTGGGCTTAATCCCTCAACCAAGGACAAAAAGTTGTACAAACTCTCCTCTTCCTATGAGGAGCTCCTATCCTTTCCTAAACCGGATGAACCTGTCAAGATCCTTCACTCGGCGGCTGCTGTGCCAGGCGAAGCAGAGGAAGTCCTCCGCCCAGAGGACAAGCGGATTGAACAAATGCTCAAAAGAGGATTCACCGCAGATTCCTGGGCCATTAAAAGTTCTGCAGCGGCTTCCTTTTTCTCCAGAGCCATGCTTCTGTGGCTTCGCCAACTTCAACAGCATATTCCGCCCGATGACTTGAGAGGTCAACAAGACTTCAACAAGGTCTTTGCAGCTGCTCAGTACGTGGCTGATGCCACTTTACAATCTACTAGATTTTCTGCTAAGTCTATTGCAGCTTCTACAACGGCAAGAAGACTCCTATGGCTTCGCCCTTGGCAAGCAGGAGTACGTCAGAAGTGGCAGTTATCTCTGGGACCCTTAAAGCGCGACCTTCTTTTCGGGGATCTTCTGGATCCACTCCTCACGGAAACCACGGACAAGAAGAAAGTATTGGGTCCAACCACCAAAAAGGCTACCAAAACGCAGTCCTTTCGTCGCCCAGGGCGTCAGCAAGATCAAGCGGCTTCCTATCAGAGATCTCCAGGTCAGTATTCCCCCCGCTTTCGTTCCCAAGGTAGGAACTCCAGGGGCAGAGGTTTTCGCTTCCAAAGGGGAGCGTCCTCTAACAGGGCTTCAAAAAAACCTAGATGGTAGTTTT
This sequence comes from Erythrolamprus reginae, assembly GCF_031021105.1. Lineage (NCBI taxonomy): Eukaryota > Metazoa > Chordata > Lepidosauria > Squamata > Dipsadidae > Erythrolamprus > Erythrolamprus reginae. Next base: position 136,199,141 of record NC_091953.1, on the reverse strand, counting down.
TCCTCGATTCCCATAGGTGGTCGCCTAGCCCATTTCGCCTCTAATTGGCGTCTCACCTCCAAGGACCCCTGGGTCATTGACACTGTTCAAACAGGCCTTCTTTTAGAATTTATTTCTCCCCCCCCGAAACGTTTTATTTCCTGCCCTTCTCCCAGGTCCTCCTCAGATTGTAACCGTATGGAGGAGGCCATTTCCCACTTATTGTCCATCAGAGCCATTCAACCGGTTCCTCCCGGTCAGAAGGGTCTAGGTTTTTATTCCATCCTATTTATGGTTCCAAAATCCTCCGGAGGTTGGAGAGCTATTTTGGATTTAAAGAAGCTGAACCTATTCATCAAATATAGGAAGTTTAAGATGCACTCCTTATCATCCATTTTGGCCGCCATCCACCCGGGAGATTTCATGGTCTCTTTAGACCTCACTGAGGCCTACCTCCACATTCCTATAGCCAAATGCCACAGAAAATTTTTACGTTTTTCCTTTCAGGGCAGGCATTTCCAGTATAGGGCGATGCCATTTGGCCTTTCCTCGGCCCCTCGGGTCTTTACAAAGCTCTTGGGGTCCCTGGCGGCCTATATCCGGGCGTCTCCCATTCACATTTTATGTTATCTTGATGATATTTTGATTCATGGGAACTCCCTAGAGAAAGTGAAAACAGACCTTTCTGTCACCATGTCAGTTCTTCAGGACCATGGATTTTCCATCAACTTTGACAAAAGTCATCTCCAACCTTCCACATCCATCTTACACCTGGGATCCGTTATTAATTCAGAATCATCCCAGGTCTTTCTCTCTCCTGAGAGAAAAATCAGTATAGGGGAGTTAATTTCTTGCATTTTATCTCATCCTTCAGTATCCATAGTAACCCTGTCTTCCCTTTTGGGGAAGATGGTGTCATGCATAGGCATCATTCCCTGGGCTCGCCTTCATGCTAGGGAACTACAGTGGCTCCTATTACCCTTTCAGAGATCGGGGCACAGCAACTCAAGTCGTCGCATTGTCATCCCACCAATTGTTCGCAGATCCTTCAAGTGGTGGAAGTCTCCGGCAATGGACAAAGGATCCCCGTTCAGGTGCCCGGATCAATTCGTCATCACCACAGATGCCAGTCTATCGGGATGGGGCGCCCACGCCCAGGGGATGATAGCCCAGGGCACGTGGTCCCCGGAGGAAGCTTCCAAGCCAATCAATTGGCTAGAGATAAGAGCCGTTTCCCTGGCTCTGAAGCATTTCTCTCCTCGCATTCCCAACCGGCACGTTCTCATTCTCACCGACAACATTGCCACAAAAAGCCATATCTGCAGACAGGGGGGCACGAGATCCAAGGCCCTCATGAGGGAGGCCCTCAAGTTAGGCCTTTGGGCGGAAAAACATCTTCGGTCGCTCCTAGCCGACCACATCTCGGGGAGCCTCAACGTCCAGGCGGATTGGCTATCTCGAGCAACGATAGACCCAGGAGAGTGGAATCTCCATCAAGACCTGTTCCATCAAATCAGCCTCAGATTCGGCCTACCAGTTCTGGATCTCTTCGCGACCAATGCGAACGCCCAACTCCCTCGCTTTTTTTCCAGATTTCCATCCCCGGGAGCGGAAGCAATCAATGCCCTCCGGAGCCCATGGCCTCCAGGCCTACTTTACGCATTCCCTCCAATTCCAATTCTCCCGGACGTGATTCACAAGGTCCTCACCGAGAGGGCCCGAGTAATCCTAATCGCCCCTCATTGGCCCCGCCGGCCCTGGTTCGCGGATCTCCAACAGCTGTCCGTCCAGGACCCTTGGCGACTCCCCGTTTCGGGGGATATGCTGCGGCAGGGGGCCTCATTCCATCCAGACCCGGAGTGGTTCCACCTCACCGCCTGGCTGTTATCAGGAGAGACTTAGAACTGCGTGGCCACGACCCCGATACAGTGGAGGTCATTTTAAAGGCCAGAAGGGGTTCGACCAATCGTATCTACGACCATACGTGGTCCAAGTTTCACCAGTGGTGTCTACAGGAAGGCCTCTCTCCCCTGTGCATCCCCATACACAGAATCATTTCCTTCCTTATGCAAGGTTTCCATCAGGGACTCTCCACCAGCACCCTCCGGCGTCATCTGGCGGCCATTTCCTCTGTCCTAGCGGGGCCCCGCAGACAGCCTCTCCGCTCCTTTCCAGAAGTTCAGGAATTCCTCAAGGGCATAGCCAACCTCAGACCTTCCAAGGTCCACAGGTATCCATCCTGGGATTTGCCACGGGTTCTCCATTCCCTCACGCAGGCACCATACGAACCCCTAAAATCGGCGTCCCTCAGGTACCTATCCTTTAAAGTAGCATTCCTGGTGGCTATTACCTCTGCCCGACGCATTTCGGAGCTGGCGGCCCTCTCAATCAGGCAGGACCTCTGTCAATTTCATCAGGACAAGGTAGTCTTGCGACTGGACCCCACCTTCTTACCCAAGGTCAGTTCTATGTTCCACAGAACTCAGGATATTGTCCTACCTTCCTTCTGCCTCCAACGAGACCATCCCTTGGCAATTAGATGGCACACCCTGGATCTCATTAGAGCGCTGAGAATCTATATCCAACGCACAGGACCCTTTCGGAGGTCAGAAGCACTTTTTATAGCCTATCACCCCAGAGTCATGGGTGCCAAAGTGTCTTCAACAGTAATAGGCCGTTGGATCAGAGGGACTATATCTAAGGCCTACGAGTCGGCCTCCCTCTCAGTTCCAAGGAACATCACAGCGCATTCCACCAGGAGCGCAGCCACCTCGGCCGCTTGGGCGACTCAAGCCCCGTTGGAGGAGGTCTGCAAAGCAGCCACTTGGGCCTCGCCAAATTCCTTCATCAGGCACTACAAGATTGACTCTTACGCTTCAGCGGACGCTGCCTTCGGCAGAAGGGTACTCCAATCCGTTATCTCACACGATAGCAATCTAATCCCACCCTAGGGACCATCTATTGGGTATGTCCCATGTGACTGCTGGACCCGCTCCTTCAGTACGGAGAATAGGCGTTGATTGCTTACCTGAACGCCTCTTCTCGTACGGTGAGCGGGTACAGCAGTCACTTCCCGCCCTTGTATGTGTCTTCTTCTTTACCTTCCTATAACCTTTCTTCCTCTAACAATGAGAGTTGAACACTACAGAGCTTCACAGCTGAGCCTAGTCTATGGATTCGCGAATTCTGGGGAAGGGGCGGATCCAGCAAGCTTTTTTAACACTAGGCTCAGTTCCACCGGATTGGACATGAGCAACCCATGTGAATGCTGTACCCGCTCACCGTACGAGAAGAGGCGTTCAGGTAAGCAATCAACGCCTATTCTCCTTCAACCCAAACATCCAAAACGCAGCAATCAGCGAGAAAAATCTTACACACCCATCGCACACAAATCTTGGCCACCCATCGCAGCAGCGTTCCTGCCCTTAGCCATAATATGTCTTCATGGGAAAACAAGGAAAGTTCAGTTGCCTCTTTTATGTCGGAGAATCTCAACAGACAAACTGGAAATATATATTTTCTTTTCTCTTCCCTTTTAACCAACTCCTCCTCTTTTCCTGAATTTTAGTGGAAGCATCCTGCCACAATGGAGACGAGACCATGACCATTGAAGCGGCGGAGGCTCTTCTCAACATGGATTCTCCGGGCCCGATGTTGGACGAGAAAAGACCAGGTGAGTCTCAAGAAGGGATAGCAAAAAATAATAATAATAAAATTATGGGGGTACCCAGATACTCCCATATTAGTCCAGCACTCTGCAAGCTGCCCTGGCTTCTGATTGGTCTCCAAACGTAATTTAAGGTGTTGGTTATTGTTATGAGTGGTCGATGACCAGCTCAGTTAGTCACAGATTTGAGGAGGGTGAACCGAGTCCATCTTACCCTAGGCCAGTGTTCTTGACAACTGAGTCAGAGAGTGAGAGTAAGAGTGAGGGAGAATTGGAACTTGAGAAACCTGGGGAACCACCAGAGACTGTATAAACCCCAATTATGGTAATGTCTGAGTCAGAGGAGGAGGGGGATATTGCGGACCAGGAGCCCCTATTAGATTGCCAGGGTCAGAAGGTCACGAAGCAGACAGGAATATCTTTATGGGAAAAGTTCCAGAAGGTGAATATCTCTGTGGAAGGAAGTCTAGACAATGAATATCTCTAGAAAACCATTGACCACACCCAGAGAGTACATAAGTGAGGATTTATGGGGGAAATGGTGTGGAGAATCAACGTTTGTGTTGTGGAGGTCCTAGATCCGGAGTTCAAGAAATGCTTTGCTGGCAAACTGCTGTTATCCCTTTAAGTTGTGCAAAGGTGTAGCTGTCAGAGGAAAACACGAAGATTTGTGAGTGTGTGTTTAAAAGGACATTAGTCCACTTAGGAATGCCTTGATTGGATTTGGCTCCCGGCCCTCAGCCTGCTTCTTATCTATTAGACAATTTGACCGGGAACGCTGCCAGCATGGAAAGAAGCCTGACCTTGTTTTGTACAAATCATTTAAAAATATAGATGTGTTTGGTTTGAATTTGGTTTGTTGGGGGTCAAGGGAAAGGGAGGGTCTTGCCTTCTCTTTCTGCTCAAGATCCCCATGGACAATTGGTGGGCCACTGTGGGACGCAGAATGCTGGACTCAATGGGCTTTGGCCCAATTCAGCAGGGCTCTTCTTAGGTTCTGATTTCCCATCGGCCACCGTTAAATACCTATGGGGGTGGTCAACAATTCCCTAGAGTTAACTAACTGCAGACTACTTCCTTTTCCCCATACAAGTATTCTTGTCTTTTCCTTAGTCTTTTAAGGTGGGCATCTAACAAAGGCTCCTGGTCTTCCCTCTTCTCTAAGTCAGACCCTACTGTCATTGGCATATCTGCCACTTCTGGTGGTCCTTCAGGTTCATCCAGGTCTATCTCTCCCTCACTCTCACTCTCTGCATCAGCTGGCAGCACCACTGGCCCAGGGTACCAAGATGGGCCTCGTCATCCTCCTCAGACTCTATCATTACCAGAGTTGGTTGAGGACCAGTCACAACAATTGTATAGTGCCCTGGCCAGTAGTATAAATGATGGACGGTTGTACGTTTGTTTATATGGGGTTTTAAATTTTGTATTCGTTTTTATATTTGCATTTGGGGACATTTTTAAAAAATTTTGTAGTATTTTATTGTTGTACGCTGCCCTGAGAGTGGCGGTTTATAAATTTGATAAAATAAATAAAATAAATTCAGCGTGATTTTTATTATTTATTATTACAGTGTTCCCTCGATTTTCGCGGGTTCGAACTTCGCGGAAAGTCTATACCGCGGTTTTTCAAAAATATTAATTAAAAAATACTTTGCGGGTTTTTTCCCTATACCATGGTTTTTTCCACCCGATGACATCATATGTCATCGCCAAACTTTCGTCTGTCTTTAATAAATATTTTTTTAAATAAACTTTAATAAATAAACATGGTGAGTAATAATCTGAATGGTTGCTAAGGGAATGGAAAATTGCAATTTAGGGGCTTAAAGGGTTAAGGGAAGGCTTGTGATACTGTTCATAGCCAAAAATAGTGTGTTTACTTCCGCATCTCTACTTCGTGGAAATTCGACTTTCGCGGGCGGTCTCGGAACGCATCCCCCGCGAAAAGCGAGGGAACACTGTATTATTATTTATTAAATTTGTATGACGCCTCTCTCCGTAGACTCGGGGCGGCTCACAACAGTAATAGAAAAAACAATGTAGAATACAAATCTAATAATTAAAACTAAATAATTAAAACTTTTGCAAAGCTCTGTTTAGCGAAGGTATTGGGGAAAAACCACTTTTTAAACAAATTCTCTAGAGAGGGTTTAGAATGGCCTTTTAGTAAAAGCTGGGGAAGGAAATTCATTTTCAGGTTTTCTAAGGATATCGTTTTCCACGGTAGCAGACTGGGGAAGGAAAAAAGCCAGATTAAGCTCTTAATCTGCGTGTGTGCATGTGTGTTTTAAAAAATGGCATTAATTAAATTTCTTAAGCTTGGATTCCCATTTAAATTAATGAAATGTGAAAACGTTTAGAGTGTTGATTGGAGCATGTTCAAATATTTAACATTCATAAAACCTTCTTGTTCCCCCCTCCACTCCCTTCTTCCCCTTGCATTCACAGTGCAATTACACGTCCAAATTATTACTGATTCATTTATCTTTATTTTGCTCCAATCCGCAGATATTCACACGCATCAGTCACTTCAATAATGATATATGGGGGGAAATGGTTAAGACTTTTCTGAGTTCAGCCCTTTGCTCTATTAGGTTTAGGTTTATTGGATTTATATGCCGCCCCTCTCCGCAAACTCGGGGCGGCTCACAACAATAATAAAAAACAGTACAGTACACAATACCAAATCCAATGCCCACCCATCCAGTTCCAATTTAAATTAATAATCTCATAAAAAACAGTATATATAAAAAAACAGGCACACAGTCAATCAATCAACAAAACAACATGGGCAAGGGGGAGGTGTTTTAGTTCCCCCATGCCTGATGGCAAAGGTGGGTCTTAAGGAGTTTACGAAAGGCAGGGAGGGTGGGGGCAATCCTAATCTCAGGGGGGAGCTGGTTCCAGAGGGTCGGGGCCCCCACAGAGAAGGCTCTTCCCCTGGGTCCCGCCAGACGACATTGTTTATTCGACGGGACCCGGAGAAGGCCAACTCTGTGGGACCTAACCGGTCGCTGGGATTCCTACGCCAGCCAAAGTATCCCGTGGAACTGTATTCATTTCCTCTTTTTTTTACGGCGAAGCAGCAAAGAATAAAAAAAATACAACCGAAAGTGACTTTGAAAACGATGACTTACAAAATCAGAAATGTGTGTGTTTAGCACTACGATTGGGGAGATTTCAATTCAGTTTGCCTCTTAGACATGGAATTGCCCTTGGGAATTTTGCCCCATCGTGGGTCTCTTAGTCTATCCAGATGGGGCTTGCTCCCAGTTTCGATGGTAGTGGGAATTTCCCCCACTCGTGATCGCCGGTTGCCACGCCCTCAAACCATGTCTTTGGCGCTGCCATAGGTGCCTCCATCTTGTTTTTTGGCTTCTGCGCATGCGCAAAAGCTTAGCTTTTGGTGCTGCTGCACGTGGCACGGGAGAAAGCAAACTATTGACCCCCTCAGAGAGGATTCACAACTTGGGCGTCCTCCTCGATCCACAGCTGACATTGGAACATCATCTTTCTGCTGTGGCGAGGAGGGCATTTGCCCAGGTTCGCCTGGTGCACCAGTTGCGGCCCTATTTGGACAGGGAGTCATTGCTCACAGTCGCTCATGCCCTCATCACCTCGAGGTTCGATTACTGCAATGCTCTCTACATGGGGCTACCTTTGAAGAGTGTTCGGAAACTTCAGATCATGCAGAACACAGCCGCGAGAGCCATCATGGGGCTTCCCAGATTCGCCCAGGTTTCTACAACACTCCGTGGTCTGCATTGGCTGCCAATCAGTTTTCGGTCACAATTCAAAGTGTTGGTTATGACCTTTAAAGCCCTACATGGCATTAGACCGGAATACCTCCGGAACCGCCTACTACCGCACGAATCCCAGCGGCCGATAAGGTCCCACAGAGTTGGCCTTCCCATTGACTAAACAATGTCGTTTGGTGGGCCCAGGGGAAGAGCCTTCTCTGTGGCGGCCCCGGCCCTCTGGAATCAACTTCCCCCGGAAATTAGAACTGCCCCCACCCTCCCTGTCTTTCGTAAATTACTCAAGACTCACTTATACCACCAGGCATGGGGGGGTTGAGACACCTTTCCCCCCCAGGTTTCTGTATATTTTGTTTCATGTTTGGTATGAATGTGCTGTTTGGTTTTTAAATATATGATAGGGTTTTATATGCTTCTTTTAATATTAGATTTGTTTTGTTATAATATTGTTTTTATTGTTGTGAGCCACCCCGAGTCTTCGGAGAGGGGCATAAATCAATCAATCAATCAATCAATCAATCAATCAATCAATCAATCAATAGTTAAATAATTATATAGTTAAATGAATGAATGAATGAATGAATGAATGAATGAATGTAAGCTTGAACCCACTCCTGACCCTATCCACCCTCAGAGAATGGTTATTTCTTGGGACAATAGGATCCTTGGATTTCCTAAAGGAAAGATGAGAGACACACGACAAAATTAAATATATAAGTCCTCGACTTACAACACTGAAAAAGATGACTTACAATCAGTAGCGGGTTGCTACAGATAAGGACGCCGCATCTGTAGCAAAGGTTTCTCTTGCGTGTGCACGTCCCAGCGAGATTTTGCTTCTGCACATGCGCAGGAAGCCAAATTTCACGAGGGGGTGCACGCATGCATATGTGATTTCAGCAATTTTTGCCTATGCGCAGAAGCAAAAAAAATCCGCTGAAATATCGCTCGCACGCATATCCCCTCACACGATATTGCTTCCTGTGAATGCACAGAATCAAAATCTCGCTAGGATGCGCGAGGACGCACACCGTTGCTGTGTCCCAGATTCACGTGATCCTCTTTGGCGACGTTTGGACGAGGAAAATCTGTGGGGGAGACAGATTCAATTAACAACCATGTTAACTTTCCAACTGCAGTGATTAGGTTAACAACTACGGCAAGGAAGATCGCGTAAAAATGGGGTGAAATTTATTTAACCCCCATCTCACTTAACAACCAAAATTTTGGGTTCCATTATGGCCGTAAATCAAGGACTACCTGTATTAATTTTGACTTTTTTTATGAAAGTGATTTACATTCACGGCTTCGTTTGGAAGACGTTGCCCATGAAAAGTCTCGCCGCTTGATTGTTACACCCTCTAGTACAGTGGTTCTCAACCTTCCTAATGCCGTGACCCTTTAATACTTTTTCTCATGTTGTGGTGACCCCCAACCCCAAAATAATAAAATGATAAGGAAACTTGGGGGTGGGTTCTAACTGACCTCGCTGCCTCTTCGCTTCCTCTTGCGCTGTGTGGTGCGTGGGTGCTTTGTAAGCGCATGCATGCGCAGTGATGAATTTTTTATTTTATTTTTTTTAAAAAACAGTCAAAAACAAGATGGTGACGCATGCGCAGGGTTACTGTGGCTCGGTCTGGTTAACTGGAAAAGAAAGAAAAGAAAAAGCTTATGTTTTATTTAGAATAATAATTGGAAGGAACATAACAGTTCTTTTAGTTGAACCCCCTGCTTAATTTCTCTCTCCCTCCCTCCCTGTCCCGACCCCCCCCCCCACTTTAAGAAACCGGTCTGTCTCCCAAAATACAATAAAACCGGCCTACCCCGCAGGATTCTTGGTTCCAACCAAGAATGCAATACAGTGATCCCCCGAGTTTCGCGATCTCGATCTTTGCGAAACGCTATATCGCGATTTTTCCACCCGATGACGTCACTCCCTTCCTTTCTCATCTTTCTTTCTCTCTCTCTTTCTCTATCTTGCTTCTTCCTCTCTCACACTCTCTTCCTCCCTCTCTCATCTCTTTCTTTCCTTCTCTCTCTTTCTCTATCTCTCCCCCTCTTGCTCTCGAGCGGCAAGCGAGCAGCCGGGCGGGCGGGTGAACGGGCAAGCGGAGCGGCCGGGCGGGCAGGTGAATGGGCAAGCGAGCAGCCGGGCAGGCGGGTGAATGGGCAACCAGAGCGGCCGGGCGGGCGGGTGAACGGGCAAGCGAGCAGCCGGGCGGGCGGGTGAACGGGCAAGCGGCAAGCGATCTTGGGGTTTCCCCTTTGCCTGGGCGGTGGGAAGACCCAGGGAAGGTTCCTTCGGCCGCCCAACAGCTGATCTGCTCCGCAGCGCGGCAGCAGCGAGGAGCCGAAGATGGGGTTTCCCCGTTGCCTGGGCAATGGGGAAACCCCATCTTCGGCTCCGCGCTGCTGCCGCGCTGTGGAGCAGATCAGCTGTTGGGCGGCCGAAGGAACCTTCCCTGGGTCTTCCCCGCCGCCCACACACAAACTCCACCATCTGCGCATGTGCCGCCATGAAAAAAAGGGCGCACATGCGCAGATGGTGTTTTTACTTCCGCACCGCTATATCGCGAAAAATCGAGTTTCGCGAGGGGTCTTGGAACGGAACCCTCGCGAAACCCGAGGGATCACTGTACTTAAGAGGCAACCCCCACGGTTTGCCTCCTTTTTTTTCTGAGGAAACTTTCCAGTGGGAGTTGAAACAATTATCAGCAGCCAATCAAAACATGTGTGATATGTTTGTCACCAGTCACCATGGTAAGCCACTCTCTGTCTTTTACTAGCCAATCAAAATGCCCCTCCTATGTTTTTTACCAGGCCATCCTATGTTCTTCACCAGTTGGTACCTGTCACAGGTGTGACATCAATATAATATAGGTATATCCAAAGAGCTTTGTTTGAATGCAATGCTGTGTTAAAATTTCAAAGCAATCGATGAAGTACTTTTTGAGATTTGGTGTCCCTAACAAAGATATTCAGGAGTTTATTTGCATGTGTGTGGGGACCTGCCTGGAGACGGATAGAGGAGTGGAGTCTTGGTTCCTAAGACCATTGGAAATATGTGCTTTCCAAAGGTCTTAGGTGGCCCCTGTGAAAGGGTCTTTTGACCCACAAGGGGTCCTGACCCACAGGTTGAGAACTGCTGCTTTAGTACAATCTTTACATAGGTTTAGTTACTCTCCTGTCGTTTTTTCGAAGCCCACGTGTTTGAAGCCGAGGATGACGTTGAAGCCGCTCCTGTGACTCACGTGTCGGTCAGTCTGGATGGCATCCCAGAAGTCGTAGAGGTTCATCAAATCCAGGAGGCATTTTGTGAATCATCCAGTACAGCCGAACAACCAAAGAAGAGAAGAGGTAAAGAATAAAGTTAGAAAGGGGGCACTAAAGAAATAACTGAAACTGTACTTTACATGCGAGTGTCAAGGACATCTAGGAGCCCCTGGTGGCACTCTGGTTGGAATGTGGTACTGCAGGCTGACTCTGCCCACTGCCAGGAAGTTCGATCCTAAACGACTCAAGGTTGACTCAGCCATCCATCCTTCCGAGGTGGATCAAATGAAGACCCAGATTGTTGGGGGCAAGAGGCTGATTCTGTAAACCGCTGTGAAGCATTGTATAAGTCTAAATGCTATTGCCCTCCCTCCCTCCCTCCCTTCTATCTTATCTGTATGGGTAATATATCTAACCTGTCTGTCTATCTACCTATCTACCTCTCTACATCTATCTATCTATCTATCTATCTATCTATCTATCTATCTATCTTTCTATCTAATCTATCTATCTATCATCGTCTGTCTGTCTGTCCGTCCATCCGTCCGTCTATCTTGTCTCTAATATCTGTCTGTCCGTCCATCCATCCATCTATCTTGTCTGTCTAATATATTTATCTATCTGCCTCCTCCCCTCTCTCTCCATCCATCTAGCCAGCCATCCTTTCATCCCCAAAATTGGTTTACTAAACATTTGGTAGAAAGAAGGACTTAATCGGTTAATGTCTCTCCCCACACACACACACACACACACACCCTTCGTTACTTCTCCTTAGGAAATTTTTCTGTAACTGCTGCTTTCTTTTGCAGGGAAGAAACCCAAAGTTCCTCGGCCGGAATCGCCCAGCCTGACTCCAAATATATCTGTGAAAAAGAAAAACAAAGACGGGAAGGGTAAGCGCCCGAATTGGGGGTTGAATTCTGAGTGGGGCAGGAGTCAAGTCCTCCCAGGGAGAGAAACACCCTCTCTTTATGATTTCATATTCTCTCCAAGGAGAGGAGCTTGGAATCAACCCAGGAGCTTTCTGGCCTTTGATTTGGGTTTAAATTGTTTTTAGAGGTTTTCATATTACAGTAACCCCTCGCTACTTCGCGGTTCATCTTTTGCGGATTCGCTACTTCACGGGTTTTCAAAGGGGGCTTAAATACATTCAATCCATTGAAAATTTTAAATCCATTAAAATTCATAAAATTCTTCTACCGTACTACTGTACTCTATTGAAGAAACTTGTAGGATATCACCTGTAGTTCCAGCTGAGAAACATTATAGAATGGCTGCTTCATGCAAAGGGAGGGTTTTAAAAGTCCAAACACTCGTTCGATACATAAAAAAACCATCTTTCCTCTACTTCACGGAAATTCGTTTTTCACTGGTGGTCTTGGAACGCATCCCCCACGAAAAATGAGGGATCACTGTATTTGTGTTTTAATTTGGGTTGCGAGCCACCGAGAGTGCTGAAAGGAGATGGCCGGCATACACATTGAATAAATAAATAAAATAAATTTGATAGAGTAGTAGATCTAGTAGATGCTTGGAACCAACTTCCAGCAGACGTGGTTGGTCAATCCACAGGAACTGAATTTAAACATGCCTGGGATAAACATATATCCATCCTAAGATAAAATGCAGGAAATAGTGTAAGGGCAGACTAGATGGACCATGAGGTCTTTTTCTGCCCTCAATCTTCTATGTTTCTGTAGGAAGCAGAGGGATCACAATAAATGAATGATTGATTGGGAGATTATCCCTGTTTAATTCCTTGGCTGTTGCTGCTCTTTCCTTCTTCTTCTCCTCCTCTTCCTCCTTTTCTCTTTTTCCTTCTGTTTTCCCTTCTCTTTCTTTTTCTCCTTCTTCTCTTTCTCCTCCTCTTCTTCCTCTTTTTCTTTCTGCTTTTTTCTTTTTTCTTCTCATCCTTTTCTCTTTCTCTTTTTCTGCTTCTTTGTCTCCTCCTCCCCCTCCTCCTTCGTTTCTCTTTCTCCTTTTCTTTCTGCTCCCCTTTTTCTTTCTTTCTCTTTTCCCTTTTTTCTCCTCTTCCTCTCTCCTTTCTCTCTCTTCTCTTTTTACTTCTTTTCCTTCATCTTTTCTTTCATCTCTTCTTTCACCTCCATCTTTCTCTTCCTCCCTCTTCTTCCTCCTCTCCTTCCTTCCTTCCTCCCCCTCCCCCTCCCTCCCCTTCTTTTTCTTCTGTTTTTCTCTTTTGCTGTTTCCTACTCTTTTTTCTTTATCCTTCTCTTTCTCTTTCTCCTCTTCTCTTTCTCCTCCTCTTCTTTCTCCTTCTTTCTTTCTTTCTTTCTTTCTTCTGCTTTTCTCTTTCACTGTCTCCTTCTCTGTTTCTATTCTTTATTTTCTTCCTCCTTTTCTCTTTTTCCTCCTTCTCTTTCTCTTTCTCTTTCTGTTTTCTCCTTTTTTTCTTCCTTTCCTCTTTCTCTGTCTCCTTCTCTTTCTGCTTCTTTTCCTTCTCCTCTTTTTCCTCTTCTTTCTCCTTCTTTCTCCTCCTTTTCTCTTTCACTATCTCCTTCTCTTTCTCCTTTTCCTTCTCCTCCTCTTCTCTTTCTCTGGAGGGTTCAGGGAAGCAGAAAAACAACACAATGGGCAAACCGGAAATGGGTTTTCTGAACTTCCGGTTTGCTTGTTTGGGCATTTTTTTTCACCTACCAGGCTTCAGAAAGGCCTGTGCGCATGCGCGGGGGCAGTGCAGGGGCGTGCGCACGCGCGGAATGGGAGGGAACAATTGTGGGCACGTGCACGCATGGTAGCACACCCACACACACCCCTTTTGGCACGCGAAAATGTTTGCCCTCCTCTCCCTAAGGGCCCAACCGGACTCCGAAAGAGTGTTGACTTTCCGTTGTCTCTGTTTCAGGAAACACCATTTACCTCTGGGAATTCCTGCTGGCGCTGCTCCAGGACAAGGCCACCTGCCCCAAGTACATCAAGTGGACCCAGCGGGAGAAGGGCATTTTCAAGTTGGTCGACTCCAAGGCCGTGTCCCGGCTGTGGGGGAAGCACAAAAACAAACCGGACATGAACTACGAGACCATGGGCAGAGCGCTCCGGTGGGTGGGATTTAATCGGAAGCGCAAACCTTCCCTCCCAACGCCCGGACGTGGCGGAAGCCTTTTAAGCCCCAGCCGTTGGGGTGCAAAGCCTTGCTAGGTCTTGGCCCCAACTCTGTGTAAGAAGCACTTTGCGGCAAATACCAATTGAATTGTGGAACAAATTGGGAACACAAATGTTTGTCCAGTACTGGAGGTCCCTGTTATGGCCACAGCTGATCTTAAAACGTCTATGGCTAAGTGCGACAGTTGTTATGCGGATTTTAATGTGATAGAGAAGTTCCCATTGTCTTCATCCTCCTGTTCCTTCTCCTTGCACTTCTTCTGTTTCTTCCACTTCTTCTCCTCTTTATTAGTCTCTTTCTTCTCCTTCTCTTTCTCCTCCTCCTCCTCCCCTCTTCTTTTTCTTTTTCATTTTCCCCTTCTTTCTCTTCCCCTCCTCTTTCTTCTTCTCTTTCTTCTTTTTCTTTCATTTCTTCTTCTTCTTTTTCTTCTTCTTCTTCTTCTTCTTCTACTACTACTACTACTACTATTACTTCTTCTTCTTCTTCTTCTTCTTCATTTACTCCTTCCTCCTCCTCCACCTCGTCCTCGTCCTCTTTCTTTTTCTCTTCCTACTCTTCTCCTCTTCTTCCTCCCCCCTTTATTTTTTCTTCTCCTCTTCCCTCCTCCTCCTCTTTCTCCTCCTCCTCCGTTTATTTTTCTTCCTCTTCCTTCTCCTCCTCCTCTGTAGAATCTTTGACTGGAGAAAAGAACCTTTCTCCAGTTGAAAGAAGACACTTAATGCCACCGCACATCACTGATTCTGCAATGATATTTCAGAAAGTGCACATGAACCCGCTCAAATGTTTTCACCGATCAATACACGCTTGGGAAAGTAGCTGCACGTTCTGTAAATTCCCCCCCCCCCCAAAAAAAAACCGTTTAGGAGAGTAACTTTTTTTGTTCTTTTCAATTTGTCTTTGAAGTGGATGTGTTTTGTTTCAACCCTGGGTGTGGCTTCTTTCTCCCCCCTTGTTTGCACAGATACTATTACCAAAGAGGCATTTTAGCCAAAGTAGAGGGCCAACGCTTGGTGTACCAGTTCAAGGAGATGCCCAAAGACATCATCTACATCGACGACGTCGACCCCAGCCCCAGCCTAGAGTCTCCGGATTCCTCCCTCCTCTCCACCCCCAACAGGAGCCAAGCAGGCAAAGCCAAGGCCTCTCCCAACCCAGGCGCCAAAGGATCGGGCCCCCTTCTGAAATTGCCCTTCAACGCCAAATCCCCCAAGCTCAAGCAGCCCTTGGAGACTGTCGCCCAGCCCTTGACCCCCGAAATGTTGACCACGATGCAGCCCACCCATTCACCCCATGGCACTCAGCTTTATCGGACAGTCCATCTCATGCCGTCCATGCAATCCATCCAGGAAGGGCACGCGGCCGTAACCAGTAGCTTGCTGGAGGAATCGCTGAATCCTTCGGTTCCAAGCATCAGGTAAGGAAATTAAAAATGGAATCGGGGAGATCTTTGCTGTGGTTTCCCCCTGCATTCTAAATAATAATAATAATAATAATTACTAATAATAACAATAATAATAATAATAATAATAAACTGAAAGAGTAGTAGATCCTTGGAACAAACTTCCAGCAGATGTGGTTGGTAAATCCACAGTAACTGAATTTAAACATGCCTGGGATAAACATAGATCCATTGTAAGATGAAATACAGGAAATAGTATAAGGGCAGACTAGGTGGACCATGAGGTCTTTTTCTGCCACCAATCTTCTATGTTTCTATGTTTCTAAAATAAAAATAACAACAACAACAACAACAACAATAATAATGATTATATATAATAATAATTCCCTCAACACTGTCAGACCTTTTACTAAATCTGCAGTTTTTAGTAGTTTTTCTCACCATTCCTATCATCCTTTTCCTCCCACTTAGGACTCTATGACTGTAACTTGTTGCTTGTATCCTAAGATTTTTATTAATATTGATTATTTCTTCATTGCTTATTTGACCCCTATGACAATCATTAAGTGTTGTAGCATGTGATTCTTGACAAATGTATCTTTTTCTTTTATGTACACTGAGAGCATCTGCACCAAAGACAAATTCATTGTGTGTCCAATTACACATGGCCAATATTCTATTCTATTCTATTCTATTCTATTCTATTAATAATAATTTATTAGATTTGTATGCCGCCCCTCTCCGAGGACTCAGAGCAGCTCACAACAGCAAAACACAATATACAAATCTATTTAAAAGCAATTTAAAATCCTTCTTATAAAAAACAATCACACAACCTAAAAACCATAGTAGCTAAGGGGTACATAACCATATTTGTCAGAATATAAGACGCACCTTAGTTTTTGGGGGAGGAAAATAGGGAAAAGAATCTGCTTACCAGGTATTCATGTGGCTAGCGACCTTAGTCTGGTCTGCTTCAGCACATTATTTTATCCCCTGGTTAAGGGCTGCGGGGAAAAAAACTTGCTTGGAGAGAGTAACAATGAAAGAGCTTGCAAACCAAGCTTGCAAGGCAAAGACTTAGGGGCTTGGAAAACATTCTTTGCAGAGAGTAACAATGAAAGAGCTTGCAAGTGGGTAAGAGCTGGGAACATTGTTAGCACCTAGTTAGGGCTGGAAATAAACATTTGGAGCAAGTAGAGCAATGAAAGAAAAAGCTACAAAACAGGGTTTGGAAAACATTCTTTGCAGAAGAGTCAACTCCCCCGAGAGATTTGTATGGCCCCCACCCTCCCCGCTTTTTGTAAGTCCTTAAAGACCCATCTCTGCCAACAGGCTTTGTGCCATTAAGTTCAACATCTCGCCCCTGGCCAAATGAATGGAATTATTGTATGATAGGGTGAATGTGAGTGACTGGTTTTAATAAATTGGGATTTTAGAAATATATGCTGCTCAAAAAAAATAAAGGGAACACTTCAATAATAGAATATAATTCCAAGTAAATCAAACTCCTGTGAAAGCAAACTCTCCACTGATTTCATTTTGTTGTCAGCACATTCAACTTTGTATAGAACAAAGTATTCAATGGGAACATTTCATTCATTCAGATTTAGGATGTGTTATTTGAGTGTTCCCTTTATTTTTTTTGAGCAGTGTGTTTTAGATTAGATTTCTACACACTTGTATTTGTTTTGTTGTGAGTTGCCCTGGGTTTGAGGAGAAGAGCGGCATAGAAATCAAATTAAATCAAATAAAAAATCAAATCAAATCAATACATAAATAAACAAAAAAGAAACCAGACGAGATAAAAGTATAAAAAGTGCAAATTTAGGATATTTCTTTATGACATCCTTGCCTTTCGTAAGCTCTGCCGCCAGGCATGGGGGAATTGAGATTCCCTTTCCCCCTAGGCCTTTACAATTTTATGCATGGTATGTCTGTATGTAAGTTTGGTTTTTATAATAATGGGCTTTTAACTGTTTTTAGTATTGGATTATTATTATTATACAGTAATACCTCATGATACGAACTTAATTGGTCCAAGGAGGAGGTTCGTAAGACGAAAGGTTCGTAAGACGAAACATTGTTTCCCATAGGAAACAATGTAAAGTCAAATAATCCGTGCAACCAAAGAAAACCCCGCAAAAAAACGGCTTTCGGCGACTGCTGGGAAGCCGCGCGGCTGTTTTAAAAGGTGTTATATGTAAGGATGTAAAGTTTGTGAAAAAATTAAAAATAAATAATTAGGGGGGGAAAAGGAAGAAACCATGAAAATCCTGTTGCTTTTTGAAAAAAAAAAAAAGCACCCTCCTTTGTGCCAAGTGTGATGCAGGAATATAAATATAGATTGAGTAGAGAATAAAATAATTCCGTAGCCGAATCCAACGAGAAATGAAGCGAGAGGTTTTTCTAACCCTCATTTTTCTGTCTCTTCCCCCCCTGCCATTTTTAATTGTAATTACTCTTTAAGGATATAGCTTGCGTTAAATAGAAAAACCACTGTTGCAAACATTGTCTGTTGTGAGTTTTGTCTGATTCTGGCAGAAAGGGATTGACAGAAGCAGGCACTTCTCCTAGCTTGATCTGTAGTTGTCAAGCTAATTAAGAATGAAGAGCAGGCGAGCTGAAGAACAAATGTTTAATTTGAGGTTATTCGCAGGGTAAGCCATGCACGGTTGATTCCCATTTCCCAGCAGTTCCGAATTATTCCAGCAATCTAATCCAAATATTTATGTATTTTTTTTTTGCATTTAAATATAGCATTGTTTCTCATGCTCTTTTTAGGGCAAAAGGCATGAAATCTGCAGTCCTGATTCTAATTTTATGCGGTTTGCAATGATGGATGAGACAAATAATGAAAACATTTCCACGTCAGAGGTCTTCAAACTTGGCAGCTTTAAGACTTGTGGACTTCAACTCCCAGCATTCTCCAGCCAGCTATACTGGAAGAATTCTGGGAGTTGAAGCTATGCTGGCTGGGGAATTCTGGGAATTGAAGTCCACAAGTCGTAAAGTTGCCAAGTTTCAGGACCCCTCTTCTATGTCGCCGATTTAGCGATGCATCGCATTTTGGCAAGAGTTCCAGTTTATTGCCTTATTTAAAATATTCTAAAATATTCTCTTTTCAGTAAAAAAAAACCCGAAATAAATGAAAAAGTTGGCCAGATCCGATTTAGGGAATAATGAAAGAAGCTGAGGATTTTAGAGGAAAGAGAGAGAATCCATTGTGATAAAAATTTTAGGATGTGACTGGAACTCTACGGAAACATTGAGTTTGTTTGGCCATTGATTGAAAATTGGTACACGTTTTTTATTCTTTTTTTTCTAAAAAAAACAAATTAGTATATAAAACGCAAAAGCTGCACGAATCTCAGCGCCCGATTAGGTCCCACAGAGTGGGCCTTCTCCGGGTCCCGTCAACTAAACAATGTCGTTTGGCGGGACCCAGGGGAAGAGCCTTCTCTGTGGCGGCCCTGGCCCTCTGGAACCAACTCCCCTCAGAGATTAGAATTGCCCCCACCCTCCTTGCCTTTCGTAAGCTCCATAAAACCCACCTCTGCCGCCAGGCATGGGGGAACTGAGATATTCTTTTTCCCTAGGCCTCTACAATTTATGCATGGTATGTTTGTATGTATGTCTGGTTTTATAATAAGGGTTTTTTAGTTGTTTTAGTATTGGATTGTTACATGCTGTTTTTATCACTGTTGTTAGCCGCCCCGAGTCCATGGAGAGGGACGGCATACAAATCCAATAGATAGATAGATAGATAGATAGATAGATAGATAGATAGATAGATAGATAGATAGATAGATAGATAATAGAAAAAATTAAGGTGGAATTTATGTCTGACTGTTTAAATGGGAGTGATTGGTTTTTAATTACTTTTGAGTTTTAAGGATTTGGGTTTTTTTAGTTTAGTTAAACTGGTTTTAAATTTGGATTTAGGATGCTTTTATTGTTTTTATAGGTTGTAAGGAAAGGGGCGGCATATAATTCCAAATAATAAAATAAATATATGTATCTATTTTTCTATTTATTGGGGGAGGGGGGGCATGAATTAACAACTATCATGGCCAAATCAGATGAATGATTAGTATGGAGGTTGTTGTGATTGGTTAATTTATGGGTTTTTAATTAGGGTTTTATAGTTTTTTAGATTTTAAATTTTACTTCTTTTTACTGTTTTGTATTTACATTGTTACATAGAAACATAGAAGATTGACGGCAGAAAAGGACCATCTAGTCTGCCCTTATACTATTTCCTGTATTTTATCTTAGGATAGATATATGTTTATCCCAGGCATATTTAAATTCAGTTACTGTGGATTTACCAACCAGGTCTGCTGGAATTTTGTTCCACACATCTACTCCTCTTTCAGTCAAATAATATTTTCTCACGTTGCTTGTGATCTTTTCCTCAACTAACCTCAGATTGTGGCCCCTTGTTCTTGTGTTCACTTTCCTATTGAAAACACTTCCCTCCTGAACCTTATTTAGCCCTTTAACATATTTAAATGTTTCGATCATGTCCCCCCTTTTTCTTCTGTCCTCCAGACTATACAGATGGAGTTCATGAAGTCTTTCCTGATCAGTTTTATGCTCAAGACCTTCCACCATTTTTGTAGCCTGTCTTTGGACCCGTTCAGTTTTGTCAATATTTTTGTAGGTGTGGTCTCACCAGCGCCCCATACAGCGGGATCACAATCTCCCTCTTCCTGCTTGTTATACCTATAGCGATGCAGCCAAGCATTCTACTTGCTTTCACCCATTTGGAGACTGTCAGAAAACATTACCCCTAAATCCTTCTTTTCTGAAGTTTTTGTTAACACTGAACTGCCAATACAATATTCAGATTGAGGATTCCTTTTCCCCAAGTGCATTATTTTACATTTGGAAACAGTAAACTGCAGTTTCCATTGCCTTGACCACTTATCTAGTAAAGCTAAATCCTTTTCCATATTACAGACACCTCTAGGAGTATCAACCCTATTCTTTCACTGTTACTGTCTGCAAAGAATGTTTCCAAGCTCTACATTTTTGTAGAGTTTTTTTCATTACTCTAACTTGCTCCAAGTAAGTTTTTTTCCCAGCCCCTGTTTTGTTGTAAGCCGCCCTGAGTCCCTCGAATTAAGTAAATAAATAAATAAATGACATGATTTCTCTTCTTTCCATAGGACCATTCAAGCCTCAGGCCAGGTTCCCGTCGTGGTTTCTCCCGGGAACCAGCAACTGCACACCGTCACACTCCAGACAGTGCCTTTAACCACGGTGATAGCCAGCGCGGATCCGAATTCTTCGGCCGCACCCCAGAAGTTTATCCTACAAGCCATCCCGTCGTCGCAGCCCTTGACTGTCCTTAAAGAGAACGTGGTGCTGCAGTCGTCCAGGCCCGCCTCTCCTCCGTCGTCCATCGTTTTCAGCCCCGCTCAGGTCCACCAAGTCCTCGCCGGCAACGTCCAGTCGATTTGCAACGGGGTGGCTCCCTCGCCGCCTTTCAGCACCGCCGCCCCTGTAGTAACTTTTACGCCCAGCAGTTCCCACGGGGCAGCTGCTCAGCAGCCTTCCAATGCCGTCATCACGTCGGTGATCAAGGCGCCCGAAACCAAAACCGCCATCATGCAGGCGACTGTGAAACTGGAACCTGAAAATTTTGTGGCGGGGGAAGAGGAACAACCCGTGGAGACGAGTTTCCACCAACAGCCCTTTGTGGTCGTGGTCTCCACTTCCAACGGGTTCTCGCCCGCGGTACACATCAAAGAGGAAAGTGAACAGTCGCCCGACCCTTACGAGTAAACGAGAAAAAAATTAAGTAAATTTTACCGTCGCTCTTTTCCTGAATGTGATGAAAAACGCCTCCGCCAATTGTGTATGTAACTTTTTTGATTCCAAAGCCAGGCATTATAAAGCTACCTTATTTTTTATTTTTGGTTACATTTTAAATTTCTCGAATTATATTTTAGAAGTGACGCAGTAGAGTTGATTTCCAGCTTCGTGGTTTCCTCCGCCGTATAAAATATATGTTTCGGAAAAAATGTCAAGCATGAAGGAACATGCAGCTTATCTTTTCTCTCTCTCTTTTTTTGTCTTTGATCACTGTCCAAAAATTCTAAATTTCTTAGGCTTCCTGTATTATTTGTTCTTTATCTCACATAATAATGTAATCAGTGCTTTCAAGCAATAGTTAATTATAGGAGGAGTTTTTAAAATGTCGTTATCTCACTTTTTTTTTTTTTTTAGTAAATTCCAAAGATCTTTTTACTCAATGTACTTAGAATATATTTTGTTTTATATGGATATATAAAGCAGTGGGTGATCGGATCGTCATTTGTTCAATTGCCTTTTGCCCCAATGAGAAATCATTTTGAAAATAGAAGTATTTCCCTTCTATTAACACGGTATTTACCACCACTTATGCATTCTATTTACTATATATTTTCTATTCTAAAATAGACAATATCTTTGATAAAGCGGCTCCCCAAAACGGGAGCTGTCACTACAGGTGCAATTATTTTTTCAGGCCAATTAAAACCTTTTGAGGCATAAAGAAATGTGCTGTTGTTTTTCGCAATTATTTTTATAAGGAAATGAAAAAAATAGAAGTATATGGGACTTAACCCGAGTATTTTGAGATTAAAATATTTCTACAAAGTACCTTTTCTATTGTAAATATGTAATTTAATTTCTCAAAAAGATTTTTTTCATAAAAAAAGATATTTCCATAGAACAATATTTTATAGATACAGATAAGATTATTATGTTTAGAGCTCTAAAGTTATACGTATTCATGTATTGCAGAGTGAATTTGTATTTAAAAGGAAAAAAAAATTAAATTGTGGGACCTCTTAAAGCTGTTTCCTCTTTTTTGTATTTTAATTGGTTTATCATGAAAATAAATCAAGTACAACATCCTGTTATCTTCGTCTTTCTCTGTCTGAAATCTGATATTATGGTAGGCATTCAAGTTAGGCCTGTAATAAAATACCCTGTATAAGAAGAATCAGTTTTTTAAGATACAGAAATCTTTATTATTTTAACCAAAAAAAGAAAGGCCTTTAAAGCTAGGAAGGAAGAGTGAGAAATTAAACATAAGAAAGCCTTGGGAAATGGCGGTAATGGTTCATTAAATAAATAAATTATTGGCTGCATTCATCTCTGATCTACTTGGCATATATTAAAAGGATCTGGCACCTTGTTTAATCAGAAAGGGCTCAGAGATTTCTTAACTCCCATGAGTTAAACTATCTTGCAAAGTGTACAGCATCAGGCTATCTGTGCATCACCCATTCCTATCTGAATAAGTACAGATTACAAGTCCAGTGTCCAGAATGTATGAACCTACTATTTCTGCCATAAATGAAATTAAACATATACCATATTATGTGAGAATTAACATCTTGGTCCTGCTGAATCACGGTGTGTATGAGTGTATGATTGTACTATTTTATCTTTATTGTTATTATTATTGACTACTTTAATAGGGGTTTATTGCTTAATATTTGATTTATATGTTTTGTCTTGCTTTATTGTTGTAAACTGCCCTGAGTCTCATAGGATTGGGCTGCCTATGTCGAATTTTATTTATTTTTTTAATTTATTTTTTTATTTATTTTGTCCAATACACAATGAGGGTTTTAGTGGGTATATATCTATATACACATAGTAAAATACATGATGAAGGTTATAGAGAATATACTCATAGTAAAATATATCTAAGAAAGAATAGAAAAGAAGATACAGTATAGTAATAGAACATATAAATGAAACAATAGAAGAAGAGATATAGGAATAGAAGAAAGGTATAGGAGATATAGGAGAGCTATATATATAGAATGAATGAATGAATGAATGATCACTCACTCACTCAATCAATCAATCAATATTTTTCGGACTATAAGACACATTTATAGTGTCCTGTTGAACAAATTCAAATATTTTAGTTCTTTAATTGTTTTTATAATGGCTTGGTAAGACTACAGTTGGAATATTGCCAGTTTTGGTCACCACAATATATAAAAAAAGATGTTAAGACACTGGAAAAGTGCAGAAAAGAGCAACAAAGATGATTTGGGGACTGTAGGCTAAAATATATGAAGAACCTTTGCAGACATTAGATGTGCCTAGTTTAGTGAAACAAACTAGAGTTGACATGATAGCACTCTTCCAATGCTTGAGTTCTCCTCTGTTTGATGTAGAGAAGAAGGGGTCAACCTATTTTCCAAAGCACCTGAAGGCAGGATAAGAAACACCCGATGGAAACTGAATCAAGAGAGAAGCAACCAAGAACTAAGGAGAAAATTCCTCTATCACTTATCTCTCTATGTATCTCTATGTCTGTCTGTCTGTCTATCACTATATGTATGTATCACTATCTCTGTATCTCTCTCTCTCTATCTACCTACCTACCCATCCATCTACAGTATCTGTCTGTCTGTGTCCATCCATCCATCTCCATCCATCCATCTATCATCTGTCTGTCTGTCTGTCTCTTTATGTATGTATCTCTGTCTATTACTGTATGTATCTGTCTATCACTACTATGTATGTATCTCTCTGTCTGTTTGTCTATCACTATCTCTATGTATCTTTCTCTCTGTCTCTATCCATCCATCCATCCATCTATTATCTCTATCACTATATTTATGTATCTATCATCTCTCTATCACTATCATTATCTCTCTCTGTGTGTATCTCTCTCTCTCTCTCTCTCTCTGTGTGTGTGTCTGTCTCTATCCCTCCCTCCCTCTATCATCTATCTACCTACCCCATCCCTCTCCTCCGGGACAAAGTCCATCTAGAGCAGGGGTAGGCAAAGTTGGCTCTTCTATGCCATGCGGACTTCAACTCCCAGAATTCCTGAGGTAGCATGATAGGCGCAGGAATTCTGGGAGATGAAGTCCACATGTCATAGAAGAGTCCACTTTGCCTACCTCAGATCTAGGAGATTTGCTACAGAGTCACCCGGCTGCCCATCCTCCGTCTCCTTCCCCTTCTGGAAGGCCGGCCCAAGCCCACCCCTCCCGGCTCCCCTCAAATCCGGAGAAGCAGCCCAGGCCAGAGGCGCCCACCGGCATCCTCCTACGCTAGGCGAGTGGGGGGAAGGGCTCCAACCGTTGGCAAACTCGGTGGACTTCAACTCCCAGCATCCCTCAGGCATTCTGGGAGTTGAAGTCCACGGAGTTGCGAAAGATTGTACTGTATAGATCTCCGCCCTGGAAAGAGGGGGAAGAGATGGGCGTGGCCACATCTCCCGCTCCTCCCTCCTGCGCTCCCGGGCTTCCTGGCGCCGCGCGGTGGGCGTTCTCGGCTGTGGCCACGCCCCCTGGCGACGCTCCTCGGCCGCCATTTCGCGGCGGCATGGCGGCGGCCTCCTCAGCGGGGTGAGTGGGCGCCCTTTTTTTCTATCTCTCTCGCTTTCCCCTTCCTTCCCTTCTCCTCCGCCTTCGCTAACGCTTCTTTCCCCCCGTCCGCAGCCTCTCCGAGACCGACATCGAGCGGGAGCCCGCGGTCGCAGCGCAGGTAAGCCGCTTCTGGGCTCGGGGTTTTTAGGAATGAGGCGGGGCAGGAAGGGAAGGAGCAGCCGTGGGAGGAAGGGAAAAAAAGCCCCTTGTTTTCCCCGAGATTGGTTTTTATATTTTGGGGTGGGTGGGTGACGAGAAGAATGGATTTCTGGGATCACTGTGTGGTCTCCTTTCCCAGACATGCGCAGTGGAGCCTAAGCCTGAGAGAGGAGCCTTGGAAGACCTATTATTATTATTATTATTATTATTATTATTATTATTATTATTATTATTATTATTATTACTATTAGCACTGTTGCTGCTACTACTACTATTATTATTATTACTACTACTATTACTGTATTGCTATTACTGCTATTGCTATTACTATGATTACTATTGATTTTATACAGTATACATGGAACTCAGTCAACTGGACATTAAAAATGTATCAGTCCTTCGGGATTGGGCGGCATAGAAGTCAAATAAATAAATATAAAATAAAATAAATGGCACTGATGGTATGTTGCTGCCAAATCAACAGTCAAGTGTTGTTGTTTCTTCTTTTTTCTTGTTCTTATTGTTATTTATTATTTACTCTTATTGTTTATTATTATTACTACTACTGCTATTATAACTATTTACTTTATTCATTAAACATGGAACTCAGTCAACTGAGCATTAAAAAATGTGTCACAAATGTTAATTGGCACTGATGGTTGGTATGGTTGCTCCCATATCAAACGTCTAGCCCCAAAATTGTTGTTTCTAATAATAATAATAATTCTTCTTCTTCTTCTTCTTCTTCTTCTTCTTCTTCTTCTTCTTCTTCTTCTTCTTCTTCTTCTTCTTCTTCTTTCTTCCTCTTCTTTCTTCCTCTTCTTCTTCCTCTTCCTCTTCTTCTTTCTTCTTCTTCTTCTTCTTCTCCTCCTCCTCCTCAACTCAGTAAAACTGAACATTCAAAAAAGTGTCACACTAAACCACTCACTGATCAGATTAATAATAATAATAATATTCGTAATCTTAATTATTATTTATTATTTATTTCTTTTATTCATTAAACATGAAACTCAGTAAAACTGAACATTTAAAAACGTATCACAAGTATCAATGACTGGTATTATTAGTAGTATTAGTATTACTGTATTAGTGTTATTATTATTTATTTATTCATTCATTCATTCATTCAATTTTTATGCCGCCCTTCTCCTTAGACTCAGAGCGGCTTACAACGTGTAAGCAATAGCACTTTTTAACAGAGCCAGCCTATTGCCCCCACAATCTGGGTCCTCATTTGACCCACCTCGGAAGGATGGAAGGCTGAGTCAACCTTGAGCCGGTGATGAGATTTGAACCGCTGACCTGCAGATCTAGCAGTCAGCTTCAGTGGCCTGCAGTACCGCACTCTACCTGCTGCGCCACCCCTATTACTATTATTTTGGCAGGAAGCAGAGGGTCAAATTAAAGGAAAGGATAAAAGCGAGGGAAGAAAGGGCAACAATAACACAACAGCAATAACCATAAAAAACTTGTGGTTGTGGGCATACACACACCTCCCCTCCTCTGGATTTTGCCTTGGAGGGAAGTGAGAGCGGCTGTGGACGAATAGAAAAGCCCCACGTCAGGGCTTGGCTCCCCCTTTTTCCCCTCCATTCCTGGGATCGCCGTGTGGTCTCTTTTCTCAGACGTGCACAGAGAGGGGACTTGGAAGAGGGGTTATTTGGGGTTATTTTTTAGGGGGGGGGCAATAAAGCAGACGGTGGAGGGTAAAAAGAATGAAAGATTGTAAAGTGGGGAGAGCGCTGGCAGCAACAATAACAAACAACAACAAAGTTGTCGTTGTTGATAATGCCCCCACCCCCGCCTCTCTCTTGGAAGGAAGCAAAAGGACCAGCTATGGGGGAATAGAAAGGCCCCATGGCAGGGCTTGGCTCCCCTTTTTCACTAAGATTTTGGGGGGAGGAATAGATTCCTGGGATCACCTTGTGGTCTCCTCTTCCAGAAATGCGCAGTTAAGGTCAAGCCTGCTGGGAGGAGCCTTGGAAGAGGTCCCTTTTTAAAAAATAATAATAATAATAATATATTTTGGCAGGAAGCAGGTGGTGGGATTAAAAACAAGTGTTTAAAAAAAAAGTTGGGGAAGAGGGCAACAAGAACACAACCACAACAATCACAAAAAAGTTGTGGTTGTGGAAATTGTCTCAAATACTGGAATATTCTGTTCACTTTTTGATGTGAGCTCTGAGGATGTTTTCTCCCCTCGCCTCCCAGCTCGGGAACGTTGCTTCTGGGGGCAGTTCCTTTGCAAATAGCGTTTTGCTCATCAGTTCTGTTTGATTTGTCAAGCGAGAGCTCTCACTGTGGGGCTGTGTAAGGTTTTTGCAGGAAAACTTGTCAAGTTCGTGTTTCTCTCTTTTGTCCTCGCAGACGCTGACAGCAGCCTTGGAACAGGAGCCAGAGCAGGCGGAATATTACTGCCAACGAGCGTATGCTTACATCCTTCTACGGAATTACCACGGTATGGTTGGCTTTCCTGGGTTTTTTTTAGTGAAAATTTTGTGTATATGCACATACACACATATGTGACTCCTCGGAAAGGGGCGGCATTCAATATATGTATGTATGTATTGGTGTATGTATATGTGTGTATATTTTATGTATACAGTATTCCCTCGATTTTCGCGGGTTCGAACTTCGCGAATAGCCTATACCACAGATTTTTCAAAAAATATTAATTAAAAATACTTCGCGGATTTTTTCTATACCACGGTTTTTCCTGCCCAATGACGTCATACGTTATTGCCAAACTTTCATCTGCCATTGCTGATTGGCCAAAATCTCGGCTAATCAGCGTTATTATTGCAAAAAAATAATTATTGTTAATAAATAATTATGTTTATAAATATCAGGATCACTAAGTGTTTTATTCAATGGTGAATATCAGTAATAATGGTGAGTAAATGGTTGTTGAGGGAATGGGAAATGGTAATTTAGGGGTTTAAAGTGTTAAGGGACGGCTTGTGAGACTGTTCATAGCCAAAAATAGTGTATTTACTTCCGCGTCCCTACTTCGTGGAAATTCAACTTTCGCGGGTGGTCTCGGAACGTCCCCCTCGAAAATCGAGGGAACACGGTATATACAAATACAGTGGTACCTCTACTTAAGAACTTAATTCATTCCGTGACCAGGTTCTTAAGTAGAGCTTTTCTGGCCCAGGTTCCTCCCAGGAGATTCCTAGAGAGGCCCGACGGAGGCTTCTCCCCACTGCCTCCCATACTGCTGCTACCTGCTTCCTCTTCCTTCCCATGCTGAAGGGCTCCCCTCATTTGGTAGCCGGCGCCTTTCCTTCACTGTGGTGACTCCTCGGTTTGGTTCAAGCCGAGTTGAATCAGCCAGGGCAAAGCGCCCCGTTTTGCCTTTCCACGCCCAGACGCTCCGGAAGGCAACCTCGCACCGGGTGTGTGGGAGGTAGCGCTAGGGAGTTGCCACAGCGAAGTGGTTTATTCCCTCTCCAAGTACCCAGAGAAAGGACAACACTCCGTTCGCTCTGGGATGCCGCCGCCGCCTCCATTCGGGTAAAGGGATCTCCACAGTGGGCGGCGGCTTCGGAGGCCCCGCGGAAATCCCCTCGCCCAAACGGAGGCGGCGGCTTCTTCAAGGAACCAACAGCCGGTCCTTCTTGGCGCTGCGTTGCTGCAGCCTCCGAGCCTGCCACCGCCACCACCTCCGTTCATGCGAGGGGATCTCCGTGGTGGGCAGCCTCGGAGTCTGCAGCAACGCAGTGCCGAGAAGGACCGGCTGTTGGTTCCTTGAAGAAGCCACCGCCGCCATGTAAATCGGAATACAGTGTTCCCTCGATTTTCGCGGGTTCGAACTTCGCGAAAAGTCTATACCACGGTTTTTCAAAAATATTAATTAAAAAATACTTTGCGGGTTTTTCCCCTATACCACGGTCTTTCACGCCCGATGACGTCATATGTCATCGCCAAACTTTTGTCTGCCTTTAATAAATATTTTTTTAAATAAACTTTAATAAACAAGCATGGTGAGTAATAATCTAAATGGTTGCTAAGGGAATGGAAAATTGCAATTTAGGGGTTGAAAGTGTTAAGGGAAGGTTTTTGATACTGTTCATAGCCAAAAATAGTGTATTTACTTCCACATCTCTACTTCGCGGAAATTTGACTTTCGCGGGCGGTCTTGGAACGCATCCCCGTGAAAAGCGAGGGAATGCTGTATTCCGACTTACACCAATGGATCCCCGTCGTAAATGGAGGACTACCTGTATTATTATTATATTTTATTATTATTTTTATTATTATTTTTATTATTATTATTATTATTATTTTATTATTTTATTATTATTATTATTATGGTAGCGATGGTGGCATTTTGCACCTCTGTAATTGGTTATAAAAGAAATGCAACATTTAAAAGAGATTTTGTGTGTGTGTGTTTAGATGCGGTTGCTGACGCAAAGAAGGCTCTAGCGCTTAAGCCCAACAACGCTGTAGCCTTTCTCAGGCAAGGGTAAGTGTCGGTTCCCAGCCCCCTTCTGAGCGCTCTCCCACCACCTGTGCATGGGGCTCCTCCATGCTTCCCTTCCCCCCGACATGCCCGAACATCTCCCGCATTCACACCACGCATGTGCAGCACAGGTGTGAAAATCAGCTGGCTGGCGTTTAGGCGCATGCGCGGTGGAACTGAGCCGGCGGCTTGCGTGCCGTCTGAGAGGGCGCTGGGTGTCACCTGTGGCATCCATGCCATAGGGTCACCATCATGTAACTAGGGACTTCCAAGGAGTGGTTTTGTGGGGGGGGGCAAGTGTGGGTGTAGGAGCACTCATTGCTCACGCAATTATGCGGGTGAATCCGTGACCCCCTGCAACACTCGTGGGAGTGGAGCTATGCGCATGTACATGTCAAGGTTCCAGGTGACATCAAAATTTAAATCAGGGTCCAAGTCAAAATACTCCCCAAATTTCATCCTGAATCTTCATCGTGAATCTTTGTTTCCCACCCAGTTGAAGGTTCACATCCCTTGTTCTCCCCACCTACAAACTCAGATCGTGCCAGTGTGCAACTCCTCCTTCCGCTTCCGCCCAGGTGGGTGGGCATAGGATGGCCTTGAACCCCTGGAAAGAACGCTTGGTGGCTGCATCTGTTCTCTCCTGAAAATCCCCCCTCCCAAGTTCCCATCAACATCAGGCCTTCTGCAGAGAGTGTGGCAAGCCCTTGATTTATCACCAACTTTTGCACCGGCTTGACACCATACCAGCTGACCACTCACGTAGCCTAGTTGCAGATACAACCGGTAGTAGGCCGTGACCCACAGGTTCAGACCATCTCACCATTTAGAAACATAGAAACATAGAAGACTGACGGCAGAAAAAGACCCCATGGTCCATCTAGTCTGCCCTTTTACTATTTCCTGTATTTTATCTTACAATGGATATATGTTTATCCCAGGCATGTTTAAATTCGGTTACTGTGGATTTACCAACCACGTCTGCTGGAAGTTTGTTCCAAGGATCTTTCTTCCTATTGTGTGAAGTGAAAGATTTGGCATTCTTGTTAACACGGGCGTTACTGAAAGACAATAACTGCTCTCTTGTTATTTCTTCCTTCAGAATCGGCGAATATTATATGAAAAATTATGATTCCGCCCTGAAGTCTTTCATTGAGGGAAAAACACAGGACAGTAAGTATCTTTGTGCGTGAATTTTAAAAGATAGACAAGCCGTACAGTAGTTCGCGGGGAATGCCACTTGGCGGGACCCAGGAGAAGAGCCTTCTCTGTGGCGGCTCCGGCCCTCTGGAACCAACTCTCCCCAGAGATTAGAACTGCCCCTACCCTCCTTGCCTTTTGTAAGCTACTCAAAACCCACCTCTGCCGCCAGGCATGGGGGAATTAAGATTTCTTCTCCCCCTAGGCTGATACAACTGTATGTATGGTATGTGTGTACATATGCTGGTTTTATACATTAAGGGGTCTTAAGTTAGTTTTTAGTATTGGATTTTTTACTGTATATTATTCATGTATATTGTTCATGACTGTTGTTAGCCGCCCCGAGTTTTCGGAGAGGGGCGGCATATAAATCCAATAAATTGAATTGAATTGAATTGAATTGAATGGGTGCATAATTCTACTCCGGTGCTAACAGTCAACTGCAGATAGTCCTTGCTTATTGACTAGCCCCTTAGTGATTGTTCAGAGTTACAACAGCTGCTGCAAAATATACTTAAGAACCAGTTCTGATAGCTACACACACACACCAGGGTGTCCAAACCTGGATAACAGGAAAATCAGGGAATTATCAGGGAATTCGGCAGTTTGGGAAATATCAGGGAATTTGTGAAAAAAATGGAATAAATCAGGAAAAAAACCAAACTATTAAAATGCTTAAAGTGTTGGTCATGACCTTTAAAGCCTTACATAGCTTTGGACCAGACTACCTCCGGAACCGCCTGCTACCGCACAAATCCCAGCGACCGATAAGGTCCCACAGAGTTGGCCTTCTCCGGGTCCCATCGACTTAACAATGAATGTCATTTGGTGGGCCCCAGGGGAAGAGCCTTCTCTGTGACGGCCCCGGCCCTGCCCTCTGGAACCAACTCCCCCCCAGAGATTAGAACTGCCCCCACCGTCCCTGTCTTTCGTAAACTACTCAAGACTCATTTATACTACCAGGCATGGGGGAGTTGAGATAGCTCTTCTCCCTAGGCCATTACAAGTTATGCATGGTATGTTTGTGTGTATGTTTGGTTTTATTATAAGGGTTTTTATTTGTTTTATTATTGGATTGTCACATGCTGTTTTTTATCATTGTTGTTAGCCGCCCTGAGTCTACAGAGAGGGGCAGCATACAAATCCAATAAATAATAATAATAATAATAATTATTATTATTATTATTATTATTATTATTATTATTATTATTATTAAAGGTCAGGGATAAATCATGTAAAAAACAAACGGATCGTGCTGCCTGGCAGAGTCAAGCATAACTGTGGCAACAACTTGCTTCCTCAGCTCTATAGCTTTCCTAGATATGCCCATGTTTCATCAACACTCCACGGCCTGCATTGGTTGCCGATCAGTTTCCGGCCACAATTGAAAGTGTTGGTCATCACCTATAAAGCCCTACATGGCATCGGACCAGAATACCTCCGGGACCACCTTCTGCCGCACGAATCCCAGCGGCCGATTATGAAACCAGGTTGCAACACCTTGGTCTCTTCAGCCTTGAAAGACGGCGTTTAAAGGGTGACTTGATCGAAGTGTATAAAATCATGCATGGGATAGAAAAGGCGAAGAGAGAATTTTATTTTCTCTATCCACCTTTTCTATCCCATGCAAGACTTTAGAGAAAAATTCTTTTCTCTATCACACAATACTAGGACAAGGGGGCCCTCCCTTAAACTCATAGGTAAGAAAGTGAGGACAAATCAAGGGAAATATTTCTTTACCCAGAGGGTTGTTGGTTTATGGGATTCACTTCCAGAAGAGGTTGCGACAGCTGTCAGCCTCGATAGCTTCAAGGCAGGATTAGACAGATTCATGGATGCCAAGCATATAGATGGTTATCGAAAGGGATGTCCAAGTGCCACCTCTATGTTGGTTGAGGCAGGCAGGATTCCCTTGAGTACCATTTGTTGGGGGTCGAGGGAACGGGAGGGTCTTGCCTTCTCTTTCTGCTCAAGATCCCCATGGACAACTGGTGGGCCACTGTGTGACACAGAATGCTGGACTCAATGGGCTTTGGCCTGATTCAGCAGGGCTCTTCTTAGGTTCTTATGTTTTGGGCCAATGGCATCATTGCATGGTTAACTCTGTCTGCCTCTTTCTACCCGTAGGTGCTGATTCCACCTTTCCTGTCTGGATTAAAAGATGCGAAGAGGCCCTCACAGGTAAGCTCCCCTTTGCGTCTCTTAACTTTCATGTTGTGAGCTTCTGAGTTGGCGCAGAAAGAAACAATCTTTCTTGTGCTTTTTGGATGATGTTTTTGATGTTAGGTGACCATTTTAGGTCTTGAGATACGGCAGGACCTAGAAATTTGAAGGTCTCTACTGTTGATATTGTGTTGTTCAGTATTGTGAGAGGTGGTAGAATGGGAAGGTTTCTCCTCAGGTCTACCACAATTTTTACAGTTTTGAGTGTCTTCATTTTGAGATTTATGGATTGATAAATAGCTGGATAGATGGATGGGTAGATGGATGGATGGATGAATAGGACAGTTTCAGAATGCCAGGGTCACGTCTCCATTTTTCGACCTTCTGACAAGCAAAATCCATGGGGGACCCAGATTCACTTAATGACCATGTTAAGAATTAGTTTAAGAACTGCAATTATTTAAGAACTGTGGCAAGAAATGGTTTAACTTAGGGCAAAACTCACCTAACCACTGTCTTGCTTAGCAACAGAAATCTTGGGCCCCATTTTGGCCATAAGTTGTTTTCTGTCGCTCTCTCTGGTAGACTCCTCCCAAAAATTCACAGGCACAAAGTTCAGACACACACACGTTTGAAAATTCAAAACAATGTTCTTTATAATGAAAATTCACTTAAACCAAGCCCTCTTTTGGTATAGCAAAGAGCACTGGTCTCCAAACAAACTGGTAATTTGTACAAGTCCCTTATCAGTTCTGTGATACTAAGCTTGCAGATGTGAGGCAATTCACAGTCCTTCTTCTTTCACAAAGTGACACACACTTTGCTCTGGGTTAGTTTCAAAGCGGGGGAAAATCAGCACACAAAAAGTCAAAGTCATGAAACACAAGGATCAGATAATCCTCCACAATGGCCAAACCCACAGGCTGCTCTTTATAGCAGCCTCACTAATGACCACAGCCCCACCCAACCACAGGTGGCCTCATTTTCTTTGATAATAATCTCTCAGTTGTTGCTGCCTATGCATCACTCTCCACATATGTGGCTGTATCATTAACTCTTGTTCTGAATCCAAGGAGGAGCTAGAGAATTGATCTCCTTCTGAGCTGTCTGCCACACTCTCCTCCTCCCTGTCACTCATGTCTTCTTGGTCAGAGGAGCCTTCATCAGCAGATTCCACCGGGGGCAAAACAGGCCTGCAGCATGTGGATGTCTCCCCCACATCCACAGTCCTTGGGGCAGGAGCTGGGCCAGAGCTAACCACAACAAGTTGAGGACTCCCAGTGCCCATTTTTTGAAAATTTCTGAACGTTTCCGAGAATACGCCACACATTGAAGAAAACATTTCTGTGAAAGTCTCGCCCCAGGGATGCAAAAGAACGATTTGCCCCCACATTTTGTCACCTTCAGCCTCTAGGGAGTACGAAAGCCCTCGACGTGCATTATTGCCTCACTCCAGCAAGCGAGAAATGTCAACCAATTATGCTGGCACCTCAATCTTAACCGAGGAGAAGAAAAAGGTTGCTCCTGGCATCCGTACACAAGCCTGGCTTTCCTTTTTTTTAAAAACGTCTTGTTTTCAATTTCAATTTCATGCCAGTAAGAAATATTAGTGCCTAACCTCCGTGAAAGACGACTGTATCTTTAAAGGTGGAAAAAGAAATAGCAGAGTTTAGCTCTTCAAATAGAGTGTGTTTGTGAAGTCTTCTTCTCTGCACCTCTTCAAATTTTTCAAACCACCAGTTTCAGGAATATAGGAGCATTCTGCGCAAGTTTAAGCTCAGCTAATACGAATTAAAATGTCATTTATTTATTTGTCTGTCTGTCTGTCCATCTATCTATTTGGACTTATATGCCACCCCTATTCCCAGAGGATTCTGGACGGTTTACAACAAAATACACATAAAATGCAATATAAAACCCCCTAAAAACAGTGCAAAACAATTTAAAACCAACAATAGTTTTATGTATGATATTGTAAACTTTTTAAATAAATATATTGAATTTTTTTTCTAGTTTTAAAAACAATACATAATCTTATTTACAGGTGAATCCGCATCTTGTATATACATTTTTATCTATGTTGTCTTTAACTTTATGTATTTTCATGTTTTATTCCGGCATTTGTTTTGAGTTCCTTTTTTTAGTCCATAAATACCATTTTGTCCAGATTGCATAGTAATCCGAATCTTTTTTGTTGTTTAGTTCCGTGGTCAGTCTGCCCATCTCCGCACACTCATACCATTGTAATTTTATGAGTGTGATCAATGTAACCAATACTATTAATATCATTGTTGCTATTGTATCAAAACTAATGATACCCAGATGACACATTGTCCATGTATTCAATACTCGTATACAATATATCTAAGGACCCGGATTGTGTGGGCAATAGCCTGGCTCTGTTAAAAAAGTGCTATTGCTAACATGTTGTAAGCTGCCCTGAGTCTAAGGAGAAGGGCGGCATAAAAATTGAATAAATAAACGAACGAATGAATGAATGAAAAACTTACATTAAAAATAATATTGGGCTCAAGTGTGGTTGTAGGTCAAGGATTAACTATAAACCTCTTATGCGAAAGGGCTTTGAACCTAATTTTGTGATCTAAACACGATTTATGTCGTCTTGTGCGGATATGTTTTCTAGTCAGTCTGTAAGTTTTTGCCCAGGATATCCTTAATAACCTTTTCTAATGTTTGTCTTAGAAGTCAACATAGCATATTAAGGAAAGTCAGCCTTTAGGCACCCATTTCATTTATATAGGATCTTCATTGGCAAAACGGTTGGGAGTGGGATTTTTGTTTTGTTCTTTTAGATACAAAGGGGCATTTTGCAAAATGTTACGCGAAGTTGAAATTCCTCGTTCTGATTTCGGAGCGTGAAACAACTCCGTTTAGATTTTCTAATTAATAAACCCAATTCTGAGCAGTTGGTAGATTTTTATGGGAACATAAGTAACTGCATGGAAAAACCCTTTGATTAAAAGAAACGATGCGAGTTAATCAAAGCTGTTTCAACACTCGATCTGTCACACCTACTTTTAGTACCGAAACCTTTTCAAGCGGGTGATGCAACCTGTAATGTTTTATTTGAGAAGTCCCACTTTCAATTAAGTATTAAAGCTCATTTATTTAGTAAAACATTGATGGAAAAAAATGGAAAATATGAGTTAGTGTGTTATACGATTACGGTACTTTATATGTATCTTAGCTGCCCCGAGTCTGCAGAGGGGCGGCATACAAATCAAATAAATAAATAAATAAACAAATCTTCAAAAAACATGTTTGCGTTTTGTTAAGAGTTTTGTCTGAAAACCTGAATTGTTTTTCCTTTGCAGCGTCTGTATCCCAAGGAGAAATGGTACGATTTTTCTAACAGATTGATTTGCAGATTAATGGATTAAAATTAATTGTAGTTACCTTTAAAATAGCTTTTCCTTGGTCCACTTGAAATTTGTCTTTTTAAAAAAAATGTAAGTTGTATCCTGTAGTTCCATGACAGTGTGACAATAACTATGTGCTATTTTTGATAAATGTTATCTGCAGTGCAAAACTGTAATATACGGAAAATCAGTTTTGTCTAGTGATTAAGGCGCCAGGCTAGAAGTTAAGATTATAAACGCTAGACCCACCTTACACAGGACAACAAGCTGGGTGATTTTGGGCCAATCACCAGGAGATTGTGAGTTGTAGTCCCGCCTTAGCCAGAAAAATCAGCTGAGTGATTTTGGGCCAATCACCAGGAGATTGTGAGTTCTAGTCCCGCCTTAGTCAGGAAAGTCAGCTAGGTGACTGGGCCAATCACCAGGAGACTGAGTTCTAGTCCCGCCTTAGGAAAATCAGCTGGGGGATTTTGGGCCAATCACCAGGAGACTGTGAGTTGTAGTTCCGCCTTAGTCAGGAAAGTCAGCTGGGGGATTTTGGGCCAATCCCTATTTCTCAGCCAAGCCCACCTCGTAGGATGATTGTTGTGGGAAGATAGGATGAAGAAGGGGCATTAGATATGTTCACTTCTTTGTATTATTTATAAGAAAGAATAAAAATGGGATAAAAATGAAGAAATTAAATTAAACGAACAGGGGTGTCAAATCTGCGCCCCAGGGCTGGATGCTTGGCTTAAAACCGAGATTAATTGTTTTTAACTGTCCATCCTTTTTTCCTTCCAATGATGTCTCTGCAACCCCAGGTGTGGCCGTCTAACATCAAGTAAGTTTGGTGGTTAATGATGTCAGTATTTTTTAAAAAAACTTTTTAAAAAAAAAGCCAAGTAAATTTCTTCTTTAATGTATCAAGCACTGCGTGGATCTGGATATGCTAGAGCCGAAGTGATGCATTGGTTAGAGTGCAGCACTGCAGGCTCCTTCAGCTCACTGCTAGCGGTAGTTTGGCAGCTTGAATCTCACCACCGGCTCAAGGTTGACTCAGCCTTCCCTCCTTCTGAGGTGGGTCAAATGAGGACCCAGATTGTTGATTCTGTCAACCGGTTAGAGAGGGCTGTAAAAAGCACTATGAAGTGGTATAAAAGTCTCAATGCTCTTTCCTTCCTTCCTTCCTTCCTTCCTTCCTTCCTTCCTTCCTTCCTTCCTTCCTTCCTTCCTTCCTTCCTTCCTTCCTTCTTGGGGATAATATGCTGATTCTTAGGGCTGTAAAAAAGCACTATGAAGCAGTATATAAGTTTAAGTGCTATTGCTATACTACAGCTAGTTAAGCCGTAGCTAGGGTATTCTGGATTGCATTTTGAAAATAAACTGCTCATCGGCATTAAAAAGAGGTTGGCTACCTTTAAGAAAAGTCTATATTGAAGTCCAAATCCAAAACCTTGTAGCACGGAGAGCTATTAAGAGGGGCTTAAGTTATTATATTATGCTTTATTAATCTATTGATTTGTACATGATTTATGCTATACATAGAATTATGATATCCAACTTTAATGTGTAAAAGATATGGAATTTGATATGTAAAACTTGTGTGTGAACAATTTTTTTTAAATCAATAAAAGCTTTTAAAAAAAGAGGGGCTTACTTCTTACTTCTCAGGTGGGAGGGCAAAACCATGTTTGTGTAACAAATCTTTTTTCCCTCCCTAAAGGTATGATTGGTACCAAACTGATTCTCATGTCATTGTCACCATCATGATCAAAAACGCCAAGCAAGATGATGTAAACATAACGTTCTCAGAGAAAGAGGTAATATACAGTCACCCTTATTTTGAGATTCAGAACTCAACCAAAGTTGCTTTTTGCAGGCCAGGTTAGGAGCGTTTGCAGGCCTCTGCTATAGATTTTGCTATCATACACAGTGATACCTTGTCTTACAAACTTAATTGGTTCCGGGACGAGGTTCTTAAGGTGAAAAGTTTGTAAGACGAAACAATGTTTTCCATAGGAATCAATGGAAAAGTGATTAATGCAAGCCCAAAACTCACCCCTTTTGCCAGCTGAAGTGCCCGTTTTTGCGCTGCTGGGATTTCCCTGAGCCTCCCCTCCATGGGAAACCCCACCTCTGGACTTCTGTGTTTTTGCGAATGCTTCGCTGGCAACGGAAGTCTGAAGGTGGGGTTTCCCATGGAGGGGAGCCCCAGGGGAATCCCAGCAGCGCAAAAACGGGTGCTTCGCTGGCAACAGAAGTCTGGAGGCGGGGCATCCCAGTGGCGGTGGTGGGTTTGTAAGGTGAAAATAGTTTGTAAGAAGAGGCAAAAAAAATCTTAAACCCCGGGTTTGTATCTTGAAAAGTTTGTATGATGAGGCGTTTTTAAGACGAGGTATCACTGTATTCTGTGGTTCTCTGCCAGTATGAAATTGAAAAACATTCATTACTGATATTGTACATTTT
Organism: Erythrolamprus reginae; assembly: GCF_031021105.1. NCBI lineage: Eukaryota > Metazoa > Chordata > Lepidosauria > Squamata > Dipsadidae > Erythrolamprus > Erythrolamprus reginae. The sequence goes on along the minus strand of NC_091953.1, from coordinate 136,160,725 downwards.
GAGGTTCTACAAGTTGCTACTTTATATTGTAACTTGAAGGAATGGAAATGTAACGCTGGAAAAAGAAATTTTCATCATTTGTTAGTTTTCTTATTTACAACTTTAGATCAGTTGCTACACTTTAAATTGTACCTAAACGTTTCCTAACAATCTGCCCTAATTTTTGATCAGAAATAACTTTTCTGGTGCCTAAGAATATACACTGCTCAAAAACAATAAAGGGAACACTTAAACAACAGAATATAACTCCAAGTAGATCAAACTTCTGTGAAATCAAACTGTCCACTTAGGAAGCAACACTGATTGACAATCCATTTCACCTGCTGTTGTGCACATTTAACTTTGCACAGAACAAAGTCTTCAATGAGAATATTTCATTCATTCAGGATGTGTTTTTTGAGTGTTCCCTTTATTTTTATGAGCAGTGTATATATATCTTTGGTTGATTAACTATCCTCTTTCTTTTGAAATTCTTATGCCCAAGTACAATAACAGTTTCCAGGGAAGATTATTTTAATTCATTGTTTCTGAATAGCAAAAATGAAGATAAGCAAAATTGATTTACTAATCGCTGGATTGTTATCTGTCGCCTGTCTCCACAGGTAAATGCTTCACTGAAGTTTTCCTCCGAAGAGAACTACAAGTTAAAACTTCATCTCCTTCATTCCATAGTCCCAGAGCAAAGTTTATTTAAAGTTCTTTCAACCAAGGTAATTTTTTTCCAATGATTTTTGCCACTTCCAGTTCACATTTTGTCCTGCCTAAGTGGACTGGGGGCATGCCTTGTCATTCTTTGTCCTTGTTTAGGTAAGCACACGTCCAACCAGGTAGGCCACCGTTACTTGTTATTTTCTAAGAAAATTTGGTTCATGGGCATTTTAGGATATAAGGATCACCTTAATTTAATTTAATTTATTACATTTATAAAATGCCCAACTCCTTCCAGACTCTGGGTGGCGTACAGCAAGTAGAAACAATAGAAAACAATAAAAAACCTCAAAAAATATAATTATTCATTCTTCTTGGTCTGTGTTGCCCACCGATCCATCTACTACTTTTTCAGTCAAATAACATTTTCTCACGTTGCTTCTGATCTTTCCCCCAACTAACCTCAGATTATGCCCCCTTGTTCACTTTCCTATTAAAAACATTTCCCTCCTGAACCTTATTTAACCCTTTAACATGTTTAAATTAAATAAAAATTTAACATACTTAAATTATATACAAATACAAATTAAACTTGTCATATTGTCAATTTTTTTTCCAGTGACAGCTCTTAGGAAGATTGGGAGAGACATAGAATTAAAAGAACTAATCATGCTCTGTTTTTTAATTTGTCAAAATGAATGTGTTGTATTGGGTTTTTTTTTTACCAAACCATTTCCAAGGTGTAAAATCTGGAGACACAGCAATATTGCTTGCTAATCTGGTTGCGGGGAAAAAATAATATTTGTCTTTGCAGAATCAGTTATGCCTTTTTTTTAAAGGACAAGTGAGAAAAAGGGGCGTAGGATATCACAACTGGGATATCACAAATGATAATGAGATTATACTAACTCTTCTTAATGAGCACAATTTTATTTTATTTTCTGCTTGTTTCTTGCGAGAGGATCTAATTGGCGGTGAAAAATGCGAGTGTTTTGCCTGCTGTCACAATAAACAATTTACTTGCTGTTTTTAATATTGCAAAGAGTGTAATGGATAAGGGATAGTTTCTGAAAACCTCAGTTTGCTTCCACGGGGAAGGGAATTAGAAATTAGGGAATTAGAAAATGAGCTTTATTTTATTCTCTTTTTAACTGTAGCTCTTTCAAAGCTTGAGAAACTGTTTGGATATTGCTTTTTTCCTTTTTTGAGCAGTATCTACGCCAAGACATATTTATTTATTTATTTTATTTATTATTTGGATTTGTATGCCGCCCCTCTCCGAAGACTCGGGGCGGCTCACAACAAGTGAAAACAGTCCAATACAATCCAATTAATTAAAATATTATAAGTTTAAGAAAATCCCCAATACTAACATACACACATACAGGCATACCATATATAACTTCAACGTGCCCAGGGGGAGATGTTTAGTTTCCCCATGCCCGACGGCAAAGGTGGGTTTTAAGGAGTTTACGGAAGGCAGGAAGAGTAGGGGCAGTTCTGATCTCCGGGGGGAGTTGGTTCCAGAGGGCCGGTGCCGCCACAGAGAAGGCTCTCCCCCTGGGGCCCGCCAACCGGCATTGTTTAGTTGACGGGACCCGGAGGAGGCCCACTCTGTGGGACCTAATCGGTCGCTGGGATTCGTGCGGCAGAAGGCGGTCTCGGAGATATTCTGGTCCAGTGCCATGAAGGGCTTTAAAGGTCATAACCAACACTTTGAATTGTGACCGGAAACTGATCGGCAACCAATGCAGACTGCGGAGTGATGGTGAAACATGGGCATACCTGGGTAAGCCCATGACTGCTCTCGCAGCTGCATTCTGCACGATCTGAAGTTTCCGAACACTTTTCAAAGGTAGCCCCATGTAGAGAGCATTACAGTAGTCGAACCTCGAGGTGATGAGGGCATGAGTGACTGTGAGCAATGAGTCCCGGTCCAGATAGGGCCGCAACTGGTGCACCAGGCGAACCTGGGCAAACGCCCCCCTCGCCACAGCCGAAAGATGGTTCTCTAATGTCAGCTGTGGATCGAGGAGGACGCCCAAGTTGCGGACCCTCTCTGAGGGGGTCAATGATTCCCCCCCCAGGGTAATGGACGGACAGATGGGATTGTCCTTGGGAGGCAAAACCCACAGCCACTCCGTCTTATCCGGGTTGAGTTTGAGTCTGTTGACACCCATCCAGGCCCCAACAGCCTCCAGGCACCGGCACATCACTTCCGCCGCTTCGTTGACTGGGCATGGGGTGGAGATATCTTCTTTCTCAGCAGTAGCTGAGCAGTAGCTCAAAAAAAAATAATCCAAGAGTGAGTGAGAAATTTGCTACATTATTGTAGGGTTCTTGATAGAATATAATAACCACTATTTTTCAGTTTCGTGCTTTTAAATGTCTATTGTGTATAGTAATCCTGGTGGATTTATGATTATATTACTTTAATGGAGAAGGAAAAACAATTTCAAGGAGGTTTTTTTGATGAGAGGCAAAACATGTTCAATAACCCCCAGAAAGTCCAGTTGCCTCTTGAAAAAGCACTTTTGGGACTATTATGACCTGGATGACTGAGAAGAGCTGAAGGCCTCTTGAAAAAGCACCGTTTCAGTGAAGGGGTTTTTAATTGTGAACTAAATGCCTTCTTCTAGATTGGTGGGTCCCGAAAAACTTTTCAGTTCATTGACCTTTCCATGAAATTTCAGACAGTTCATTGACCCCAAATAATGAAAATATTTTAATGAACGTCATATTAACAAATAGTTCTCCAAATAATAAGGTAGTACTAATAGTAAAGGGTACCTTGGGTACAGTTTTATTTATTTATTTATTTATTCATTCATTCATTCATTCATTCATTCATTCATTCATTCATTCATTTGTCCAATACACAAATACATAGGAAGAAAAATAGTCATGTGATAATATAAATGAGGGTGAAAGTGAACTTAGAGGAGAGGATATAAGAAAGGAAGAGAATAAGGAAAGATAATTGGACAGGGGACGAAAGACACACCAGTGCACTTATGTACGCTCCTTATTGGCCTCTTAGGAACCTGGAGAGGTCAATCGTGGAGAGTCTAAGGGAGAAATATTGGGGGTTAGGGGTTGACACTATTGAGTCCGGCAATGAGTTCCACGCTTCGATAACTCGATTGTTGAAATCATATTTTCTACAGTCAAGTTTGGAGCGGTTCGTATTAAGTTTGAATCTGTTGCGTGCTCTTGTGTTGTTGCGGTTGAAGCTGAAGTAGTCATTGACCGGTAGGACGTTGCAGCATATGATCTTGTGGGCAATACTCAAATCGTGTTTTAGGCGCCCTAGTTCTAGGCTTTCTAGGCCCAGGATTGTTAGTCTATTTTCGTAGGATATTCTGTTTCGAGTGGAGGAGTGAAGGGCTCTTCTGGTGAAATATCTTTGGACATTTTCAAGGGTGTTGATGTCTGAGATGTGGTATGGGTTCCAGACAGATGAGCAGTAGTCTAGGATGGGTCTGGCAAAAGTTTTGTAGGCTCTTGTGAGTAGTGTGAGATTTCCTGAGCAGAAGCTGCGTAGGATCAGGTTAACAACTCTAGAAGCTTTTTTGGCGATATTGTTGCAGTGGGCTTTAGCACTTAGGTCATTCGATATTAGTATTCCAAGGTCTTTTACTGAGTATGGGTTAACAGTGAGAGATTGTTTATTCAGTTCCCAAACAACTGGAGCAACACGTAACACCACAGGCAATGACAAATTCACCATCAGTCAATTGCAAAAGGCAGCTTGATTCGGGGAGTGCTTACAATCCTAAGAGGAGATCTTTAACACCATTAAACATCAGTGTGAAAAGGACTCGATTTGGTGTCAAATCCAACCTGAACATCTGCCTTAATTGTGCAACAAACCATCCTAATAATGCTGGCTTCTTGGATAGCCTTTTGTCAATCTTAAGGGTTGATATTGACCATTTTGGGGGAGAGTTTTCTGTAGCTAAAGGATCGATCATATCATCCACACATTTTGTCTCCTTCATTGATTTTTTTCCTTCTTATTCTATTCACTACATTGCTTTTAAGTTAGAACAGACATAATCTTTCTGGTTCGGGCAAAAAGAAATTCCGGCTTAATACTGGAGATAAAACTCAGAACATTGTCAGGTGGTTCGCTAAAACTGGCCTAAGAAACTGAGCACATTGTAGTGTTTGATTTTAAAGAGCATAGGAGTTTTTTTTTAATCACCCCTTTTTATTTTTTCATAGAAACATAGAAGATTGGCGGCAGAAAAAGACCTCCTGGTCCATCTAGTCTGCCCTTATACTGTTTCCTGTATTTTATCTTAGGATGGATATATGTTTATCCCAGGCAGGTTTAAATTCTGTTACTGTGGATTTACCAACCATGTCTGCTGGAAGTTTGTTCCAAACATCTACTACTCTTTCAGTCAAATAATATTTTCTTACATTGCTTCTGATCTTTCCCCCAACTAACCTCGGATTGTGTCCCCTTGTTCTTGTGTTCACTTTCATATTAAAAAAGCTTCCCTCCTGAACCTTATTTAACCCTTTGACATATTTCAAAGTTTTGAACATGTCCCCCCTTTCCCTTCTGTCCTCCAGACTCTACAGATGGAGTTCATGAAATCTTTCCTGATAAGTTTTATGCTTAAGACCTTCCACCATTTTTGTAGCCTGTCTTTGGACCCGTTCAATTTGATCCATCTCTTTTTGTAGGTGAGGTCTCCAGAACTGAACACACAGTATTATTCCAAATGGGGTCTCACCAGCGCTCTATACAGCGGGATCACAATCTCCCTCTTCCTGCTTATTATACCTCTAGCTATGCAGTCAAGCATTCTACTCGCTTTCCCTACCACCTGACTGCACTGTTCACCCATTTCCAACCCAATGGAAAAGGTTTTGCGACTGTCCGTGGAAACCGGACAGAACGATGCAAAATTGACTATTGACTGTAACAAAGAAGACAACTTAGCAAGGAACCAACTGCCCGATCAGGCTGGAAATTGCAAAGAAAATGGGTGGGGAAAACCCCCAATTTGAACAGTGGTGGGATGAGACTAACTGTTCATTCCTGTTTGAAGCTGGGCATCCAAGAAACTTGTTGGAAAAAGTACTTTAATAATGAGCATTTACCGAGATAATCTTGTACATTAGTACCTCTAGATACGAGCTACTCCACATGCTAGTATTCCAAGTTACGAGCCACGAGGGGAGATAAATTTCTGTTCCAGACCCGAGCTCAAATTCTGGATACGAGCCGAGCGTCCACTAGGTGGCGCAAGAATCCTTGCTTCTGGTTATCTCGGAGGGGGAAAACAAAGTCTAAAGCCATTTGTTCCAGATACGAGTTGTTCGACATACAAGCTCCCTTCTGGAACGAATTAAACTCGTATCTAGAGGTACTACTGTATCTGGAGCTGCAGGGATCTTTGGGTCACAATGAAGGAGAGCTTTGGCTTCTTCCAGAACCAGCCAATCTTGTAGGCTGAGCAGGCAATTTCTGTATTACCCCCTAACCTGCATTCCCTTGAACGAAAAGCATTGTTTTTAATTGCAGGGCGGATTTAAAAATATGTTCACTTTTGAATATTTTACTTTAAGGATAGAAGAATTGTCTTGGAATCTCTGTTGCTAAAAGCCAACAAACGAAAAGGCTGCGTGCTGTTACTTATTTTTGATAAATACAGAAAACCTGGAACTCAGGTTTTGTCACTGGCAGGCCTGGTTCTTAAATTGCAAAGCACAGATTTAAATCTAACTACATTTTCTTTTACTGTCCCTGAGCTCTCCTTTCTTAGATGTACTGAGAACGTTTCGTACCTTATCTTCACTGTTTCATCGAGCTGTTCATTCATCACAAAACGACCTTAAAAAAATGCCGCAGACCCAGATTTGAAAGCCAGTAAATTGTTTGCGTGCAGCAAATAGCTCATAAAGGAATAATTTGCTGGAGGCTATAAGAGTGTCTGGGTGTTTGAAGATGTTCACCCAGTGTATTCCTTCCTGTTCAAGGGATCCATCATTAGTATAACCTTGAAGTTTGTCCGTAACTTAAGTTCTTACAGTGAGTAAGTTTTTAAACGAGGCAGCTTTAAGTTTTTCTGATCAGCTGTCTAGGGAAGTTTGAGAAAAATTATTCAGCGAGGCCATTCATTTACTTGGTGGACTCCTGAGTATCATATCTTTCAGAGTATAAGACACACCTTAGTTTTGGGGGAGGAAAATAGGGGAAAGAACCTCCTTACAAGGGTTTTAAATTGTTTTTTAACATTAGATTTGTACATGGTGTATTGTTGTTGTGAGCCACTCCGAGTCCTCGGAGAGGGGCGGCATACAAATCTAATAAATTATTATTAATTATTATTATTATCAGATCTGCCTAGCATCCTTAGTCTGGTCAGCTTCAGCACATTATTTTATCCCACGGTTATGGCTTTAAAAAAACCTTATTTGGAGAGAGTAACAATGAAAGAGCTTGCAAACCAGTAAGAGCTGGGGACATTGTTAGAACCTGGTTAGGACTGGAAAGAAAAATCATGAGCAAGTAGAGCAATGGGGAAAAAAAAGCAAAGACGTAGGGCTTGGAATACATTCTTTGCAGAGAATAACAATGAAAGACCTTGCAAGACGGTAAGAGCTGGGGACACTGTTAGCACCTGGTTAGGGCTGGAAAGAGACATTTGGAGCATGTTTGAGCAAGGAAAAAAAGACTGCAAAAACAGGGCTTGGAAAACATTCTTAGCAGAGAGTAACAATGAAAGAACTTGCAAGATAAGAGTTGGGAAGATTATGATGATGATTATTATTATCATGATCATCATTTATTAGACTTGTATGTCACCCTTCTCCGAGGACTTGGGGTGGCTCACAGAATACAATATAAAAACAATATGTACAAATCTAATAATTAAAAACTATAAGCTAAAATCCCATTTCATTAAAAAGCAGTCAATTAATTCATTAGCACTTAGGGCTGGGGGAGGAAGCTTTGGAAAAAAAGCTGCAGAGTATAAGGTACAGTGTATATTGTATTTTTAACTACAGGTTAAAACAGTTCATTTAGTGACTTCAGTTACAAAGCCACTAGAAAAAAGTGACTTATGACCATTGTTCACAGTTACGACCATTGTTCACAGTTACGACCATTGTAACATCTCCATGATCATGTGATCAAAATTCAGATGCTTGGTAACTGGCAGTAATTATAACTGTTGCAGTTGTGACCTTCCAACAAGTAAAGTCTGGGGAATCCTGGTTCATTTAACAAACAGGTTACTGATTTATCAATAGCAATTGCTCACATAACTGTGTTAAGGAAGATGGTAAAACTCACTTAACATATGTCTCACTTAATGACAGAAATGTGGGGCTCAATTATGGTCGCAAGCTGAGGAGGGTCTATATGTCACTTATCTTGCTATCCAGTTTTAACCACATGGAAACCTGCAAATTGCCTGTCAAGATCTGTGCCCACACCATCCCCAAATCCAAAGTTACAAGCATTCTCCTGTATTAAAAAAAATAAATCAAGTAGGGAAAGCAAGTAGGATGCTTGGCTGCATAGCTAGAGGTATAACAAGCAGGAAGAGGGAGATTGTGATCCCCTTATATAGAGCGCTGGTGAGACCACATTTGGAATACTGTGTTCAGTTCTGGAGACCTCACCTACAAAAAGATATTGACAAAATTGAACGGGTCCAAAGATGGGCTACAAGAATGGTGGAAGGTCTTAAGCATAAAACGTATCAGGAAAGACTTCATGAACTCAATCTGTATAGTCTGGAGGACAGAAGGAAAAGTGGGGGACATGATCGAAACATTTAAATATATTAAAGGGTTAAATAAGGTCCAGGAGGGAAGTGTTTTTAATAGGAAAGTGAACACAAGAACAAGGGGACACAATCTGAAGTTAGTTGGGGGAAAGATCAAAAGCAACATGATAAAATATTATTTTACTGAAAGAGTAGTAGATCCTTGGAACAAACTTCCAGCAGACGTGGTAGATAAATCCACAGTAACTGAATTTAAACATGCCTGGGATAAACATAGATCCATCCTAAGATAAAATACAGGAAATAGTATAAGGGCAGACTAGATGGACCAGGAGGTCGTTTTCTGCCGTCAGTCTTCTATGTTTCTATGTTTCTAAAATCCTTAAATGCTCAGTGGGAGAAATCCTGCGTCTGCCCTGAAATTTCCCTGTACTTCCAGCATGAATTGTACTTACAGTCTATTTCAGGCTATTTTCTGAAAAGGATGAATAGGACTCACAATGTTGCTCTTAACTGTATTCCTTTTTTTCTTATGTTAAAAGAAAATTGGACAAACTACATCCCCCCCCAAAAAAACCTCTAATGTTCTGGCTGATCAAAATTTCTCTTTGTGTTGGTCACAAACTCATCTTCTCAAAAGTTAAATGCTTTTTCTTCCTCTACAGATTGAGATAAAAATGAAGAAGCCAGAAGTCATACGATGGGACAAGTTGGAAGGACAGGAGAATTCTGATACACAAAAAGAGGCACCAGGTTTGTGTTAGCCTGTTGCCTAACAAGTAATCTAGTGGACTTCAACTCCCAGAATTCTGGGATTGGAAGCCCACAAGGCTCCCACCAGTGGCCCCTATTCTATCACAAATGAGAACATGTAATTTATAGCTTCTAAACAAAATGTACAAGGCAGAGTGGTAGAAAAAAGGCACGTGTTGGAACTTAAAACTTGCAAAGTTTTTTTTAAAAAAAACGGATCCAATTTTCACCTCCCAATTTAGCCGTTAAATTGATTATTGCTAAAGAGAAATATCTCCGTGGATAAATAACCGGATACAATACTTGATCCCTAAAAGCTGAGACACGGGGTTGATATTACTTGTTTTAATTTGTTTGTTTTTTTCCAGCCTCCAACCCCACACATCACTATCCGTCATCTTCGCACTACACAAAGAATTGGGATAAGTTAGTGGTGGAACTCAAGGAAGAGGAGAAGAATGAAAAATTGGAAGGCGACGCGGCTCTGAACAAACTTTTCCAACAGATCTATTCGGACGGCACCGACGAAGTCAAACGGGCCATGAACAAATCGTTTGTAAGATTTTTATTTTTGTTTCCTTCTTTTCGCCCCATGAATTTCGAGTTGGGATTATCGTATTGCAAATATAAACTGATTTTAGCATTTGAGAGATGAACAACAGACTTCATTTTCACTCCTCAAACACAGAATCACCCAGTTGGAAGGGACTTTGAAGGTCCTTTAGTCCAACCGCCTGGTCGAGCAGGAGGGTCTGTTATTTTTATTTTTTTAATATAAATTTTTTTAATGGAAACATAGAAGACTGACAGCAGAAAAAGACCTCCTGGTCCATCTAGTCTGCCCTTATACTATTTCCTGTATTTTATCTTAGGATGGATCTATGTTTATCCCAGGCATGTTTAAATTCAGTTACTGTGGATTTACCAACCACGTCTGCTGGAAGCTTGTTCCAAGGATCTACTACTCTTTCAGTGAAATAATATTTTCTCACGTTAATTTTGATCTTTCCCCCAACTAACTTCAGATTGTGTCCCCTTGTTCTTGTGCTCACTTTCCTATTAAAAACACTTCCCTGCTGAACCTTATTTAACCCTTTCACATATTTAAATGTTTCGATCCTGTCCCCCCTTTTCCTTCTGTCCTCCAGATTACGCAGACTGAGTTCATGAAGTCTTTCCTGATACGTTTTATGCTTCAGACCTTCCACCATTCTTGTAGCCCGTCTTTGGACCCGTTCAATTTTGTCAATATCTTTTTGTAGGTGAGGTCTCCAGAACTGAACACAGTACTCCAAATGGGGTCTCACCAGCGCTCTATATAAGGGGATCACAATCTCCCTCTTCCTGCTTGTTATACCTCTAGCTATGCAGCCAAGCATCCTACTTGCTTTTCCTACCGCCCAACCACACTGCTCACCCATTTTGAGACTGTCAGAAATCACGACCCCTAAATCCTTCTCTTCTGAAGTTTTTGCTAACACAGAACTGCCAATACAATACTCAGATTGAGGATTCCTTTTCCCCAAGTGCATTATTTTACATTTGGAAACATTAAACTGCAGTTTCCATTGCTTTGACCATTTATCTAGTAAAGATATTTACATTTAAATATATACATTTTAAAAAGACAGTACATAGCATTTAGCATCTGTTTTATACTTATTTACATTAATCTTGTTCATTGTTTTAAATCGGACAGACATCTTACACAGACAACAATAGAGACAAAAAGAACAGATAAGGAAAAAAAAGAAACATAACACCCACCCACCCGCTGTCTGTCTTGACAGCTATTTATTATATTTTATATATTATTTTACGACGCTCAGAGCCAGCGGTCTCATTCAGCTTTAGGTAAAGGGTCATTCTTTGTCAAGTGGACCAGGTGAAATTGAACCCATATTTGAAAAGAAAACATCACAAAAAGAACATATATGATAGAAAAAACATTCTCTTTCAATAGGAAATAAAAATGAAGATGATTGAAGGTGAAAACAAATTGCTCTTTCTAATGAAGATGATTGAAGGTGATGAAACAGCTCTGTTTTCTCACCTTCAATCATCTGCATTTGTGTTTCATTAGAAAGAGCATGGTTTTTTCCTATCATATATGTTGTTTTTGTGATGGTTTCTTTTCAAATAAGGGTGCAAAAATCAGTCAAGTGGACATCTGGTCCACTTTACAAAGAATGACCCTAAAGTCTTTTTGCTTTGTCTATATATTCTTATATTTAGGTTTAACATATTTTGGCTGATAAAGAAAAGGGAGACTACATATATTTAGAGACTACACACACAAAAACATCTTGTGTGTGTGTGTATTTTTGTGTTGAATCATATATATATATATATTTATGATTTGACACAAAAATATGTAACCCTTCCCTGGTGCAGAGCTGAAGGGATTGGATACTGTAGCCTAGAGGATAATTCTCTGCCTTACAAGGCAAAGGTTGCAGGTTCAAGTCCCAGTGGGTATGGCTAGCTGATGAGGCCAAAATAAGGCCGAAATAGATCTACCCTAGTCTCCCTTAATTTTCAAATTCAGCAAAAAAACATGTGACACATATATATATAGCATAGACATGCAAAATATTACACGGGGCAAAACCCGAACTAAGAACAATCTACATATTCTTATACTTAGTTTGAACAATAGCCATTTTATATTTTTTGCAGTTGTTTAACATACCTCTGTATACAGCTTTATTTCTCAATTTTTATTCTGTATTATTCCTTTCTTTCCTCCATCGGTTAGATATTTTCTGAATTGAGTACAGGTGTGGTGGGAATTATTGGAGTATTATTATTATTATTAATAATAATAATAATAATAATAATAATAATAATAATAATAATAATAATAATACAGTACAAGTGCACTAGAGTGCCTTCCGTCCCCTGTCCTATTGCTCTCCTATACCTCCTATACCTTTCCTCTATTCCTATATCTCTTCTTCTATTGTTTCATTGATATGTTCTATTCCTATATCTTCTTTTCTATTCTTTCTTAGATATATTTTACTATGAGTATCTCCTCTATAACCTTCATCATGTATTTTACTATGTGTATATTGATATATACCCACTAAAACCCTCATTGTGTATTGGACTAAATAAATAAATAAATAATAATAATAATAATAATAATAATAATAATAATAATAATAATAATAATAATAATTAGACTTGTATGCCACCCCTCTGAGGACTGCTTTCCTCGTGTCTTCAGAAACGGATCAACGATGTCATAAAATCTCGTCTCGTCATCGAAGTCTCATATATATTATTTCAATTCTTTTGCAGATGGAGTCGGGCGGGACGGTGTTGAGCACAAACTGGTCCGACGTTGGCAAAAGAAAAGTAGACGTCAACCCTCCAGAGAGCATGGAATGGAAGAAGTTCTGACCTTCTCGGTCGTGGTTTGTGGAACCCGGTTACAGGTGGACACAAGTCTCACGGCTGAAGCCCTGGATGCTGCTTCAGACGATGGTTCCCATTTGACCTTTGACCCACTGCAGCCAGGCCTCTTCCCCAAGATAGATTGAAGAGCTGGAATCAAGGATGAGAGCTCTTCCCGCTGCTATTCCCACGAAGAAGGTCTTTTATTTTTTTAAACAGGAAGAAGGAGAGAATTGGAGAATTTGGAAGGCATTTAATTGGACTTACTTAGGATTATTGCCTTATTAAACAACACTCGCTCCCTTTAAATAATTTATTTGCTCTAGCGATATCCACGTTTTGCCTGTAGCGTTATTAAAGATGGTTCGGCTTAACTTTGCTTCCAAATAAAATTGTAAATATATAACTTTTACGTAAAGAAGTCGGGCTCCTTTTGTTTGTCGGGCAGTTGCCAAGCGGCAAGTTGTCATTGTGAGTTTTAATGAGCCGTGTGGCCCATAAGGAGACTTCTGCATGATAAAATGAAGATTTATGCTACGCTTTTCTATTAATAATAAAAAAATTAGAGGTATAGCAAGCAGGAAGAGGAAAATTGTGATCCCGCTGTGTAGAGCACTGGAGAGACCACATTTGGAATACTGTGTTCAGTTCTGGAGACCTCACCTACAAAAAGATATTGATCAAATTGAACAGGTCCAAAGACGGGCGACAAGAATGGTGGAAGGTCTTAAGCATAAAACGTATCAGGAAAGACTTCATGAACTCCATCTGTCTAGTCTGGAGGACAGAAGGAAAAGGGGGGACATGATCGAAACATTTAAATATGTTAAAGGGTTAAATAAGGTCCAGGAGGGAAGTGTTTTTAATAGGAAAGTGAACCCAAGAACAAGGGGACACAATCTGAAGTTAGTTGGGGGAAAGATCAGAAGCAGTGTGAGAAAATATTATTTGACTGAAAGAGTAGCAGATGCTTGGAACAAACTTCCAGCAGACGTGGTTGGTAAATCCACAGTAACTGAATTCAAACATGCCTGGGATAAACATAGATCCATTGTAAGATAAAATACAGGAAATAGTATAAGGGCAGACTAGATGGACCATGAGGTCTTTTTCTGCCATCAATCTTCTACGTTTCTGTTTCATTCTTTCGTTATTTCTCTTTCCTTCCTTCTCCCTCCCTCCCTCCTTCCCTTTCCCTTCCTCCTCCTTACTTCCCTTCTCTTTTTTTCCCTTCCTTCCTTGCCCCCTTCCTTCCCTTCCTCTTCCTTCTTCCTCCCTCCCTTCCCTCCTTCCTCTTACCCTTCCTCCTTTCCCTTCCCCTCCCTCCCTTCTTTTCTTTTTTCTTTCCTTGCCCCCCTCCTTCCACTTCCTTCACCCTCCCTTCTTCCTTCTTTCCTCCCTCCCACCCTTCTTTCCCTCCTCCCCTTCCCTCCCTCCTTCCCTTTTTCCTTTCTTCCCTTCCCCTTCCTTCTTTCCCTCCCTCCCTCCCTTCCAAGCCACTACTTTAAAGCTTTGTTCTCCGAGCCATTTCAAGAAATACAGGGAAACCGCATCAACCATTTCCCTTCTCCGGTGCCTTCTGCCTGCCCTTGATAATAAAATAATGCCGTATTTTCCCAGTAGCAGTAGAGGGAGCTGAACACTAAATCAAAGCAGGGGTGTACTGCTGCCAGGGGGAAAACTCCCATTTTCCTTTGACAAAAGATAAGGAATTAAATGTAAAAATAAAAGCAGAACTAAAGCTCGCCTTGTGTTGGAGGGAAAGACTTTTTCATAACTAAAAATAAGAAAAAAAAACCCGTGCAATCTTTGCTAAGATACAACTCCAGCTATCCACCGTTATGCTAAATTCTATATTTTTTAATGCCATAGAATACAGCAAAATCAAGATGTTGATGGCAGCGAAAGAGAGATTTTAATGGCTTTTGCTGATCCCATAACCCCATTTTTAATTTTCTTTCGTCCTTTTCATTTCTGGCAGCGGTTCAGGAAACGAGCTCTTCCCAGCTTTGTAATGATCCAATCGTATCTGAATAAAACCAGAAACGAGTTTTTCTATTCATCCCTCTCTGCATCGTAGGGGGAAACAAATAGTCTCGGGGAAAGTAACCATCTTTAACAGGAGCAAATGTTCACGCTTGTTTTGTTCAGCTCAGGGTGTGTGACGGGTTGAATTTCACTTAACAAGGGATTTATGTGTTGGAAAATTTATATGGCTCAGAAGCAATAGAGCCGTAGTCAAGATCACACAAAGTAGTAACAAAGATATTGACAAAATTGAACGGGTCCAAAGACGGGCTACAAGAACGGTGGAAGGTCTTAAGCATAAAACGTATCAGGAAAGACTTCATGAACTCAGTCTGCATAGTCTGGAGGACAGAAGGGAAAGAGGGGACATGATCCAAACATTTAAATATGTTAAAGGGTTAAATAAGGTTCAGGAGGGAAGTGTTTTTAATAGGAAAGTGAACACAAGAACAAGGGGACACAATCTGAAGTTAGTTGGGGGAAAGATCAAAAGCAACATGAGAAAATATTATTTCACTGAAAGAGTAGTAGATCCTGGGAACAAACTTCCAGCAGACGTAGATAAATCCACAGTAACTGAATTTAAACATGCCTGGGGCAAACTAATAATGAAAATAATGTTCTTCGTGTAATGTGCACGAATGCTCGAAGCTTGAGCAACAAGCTCTGTGAATTAATGGCCATAATATCTAGAGATAATTTGGACCTGGTTGCCATAACTGAGACATGGTTTAAGGATTCTAATGAATGGGAAATATCCATACCAGGATATACACTGTATAGGAAGGATAGAATAGAGAGAAGGGGAGGTGGAGTAGCCATTTATGTTAAAGAAACTCTAAAAACAACACTAATTCAAAATACATGTCAAGATCTAGAGACCCTCTGGATTTGCATGCAAAATAAAGACGGTTCTGTCATTAGAATTGGGGTGATCTATAGGCCTCCAGGGCAATCTGAGGAATATGACAACAAGATGGTGGATGAAATTACCCAAATGGCAGTAAAGGGAGATATTGTGGTTATGGGTGATTTCAACATGCCTGATGTTGACTGGAATATCCCCAGTGCCCTTACATGCAAAAGTAAGAATATAGTAGAGGCCTTTACAGGAGCAGCTCTGGCACAGCTGGTTAAGACACCAACTAGAGGGGAGAATATTCTAGATTTAGTTTTTACGAATGGGAATTGGGTTTCAGATGTCAAGGTGGGAGAAAATTTAGGTTGCAGTGACCATCTATGTTTGTGGTTTGATGTAAAAACTCATTGTGAGCAATCCTATAATGCAACCAAAGTATTGGATTTCAGAAAAACAAATTTTAATGCAATGGGGGAATATTTAGATAATGAATTAAAGGGGAGGGATAAAATGGCAGGAGCGAGCACCCAGTGGACTGTATTTAAAAAGGCCATCTTAAAAGCCACTGGACTGTATGTAAGACAAATAACTAAAGGTAAAAGGAAGAAGAAACCGCTATGGTTTAGCAATGATGTAAGGACTATAGTCAATGAAAAAAAGGCTGCCTATAGGAGGTATAAAGAGTCTGGAAGTATAGCTGATAGGGAGGTGTATAAAATGAGACAGAAGGAGGCGAAACAGATAATATATGCTGCTAAAGCCTCAAAAGAGGAAGAAATTGCCAAATCTCTAAAGAAGGGGGATAAAACCTTCTTCAGATATATTAGTGATAAGAAGAAGAAAAACTGCGGCATCACGAAGCTTAGTACCGGGAAAAATACATGCATTAATGGGAATAAGGAGATCGCTGACCATTTCAATAGCTACTTCTGTTCAGTTTTCTCAAAAGACACCTTACAAAATAATACTATAGAGGGATATAGCATTGCCTCCAACTGTACGGATTCAGCTCCAGTGATCTTAGAAGCCGATGTCTTAGAAGAACTTGAACGATTAAAGATAAATAAGGCAATGGGTCCAGATGGCATCCACCCCAGAGTTCTTAAAGAACTCAGATCTGTCATTGCTACCCCCCTGACTGATTTGTTTAACCAATCCTTGTTAACAGGAGATGTTCCTGAGGATTGGAGAATGGCAAGTGTTGTGCCTATCCACAAGAAGGGCAGTAGAGAAGAAGCTGGTAACTACAGGCCAGTTAGCTTGACATCAGTTGTCGTTAAAATGATGGAGACTCTACTGAAAAAGAGGATAAATCAGCACCTAAAAAACAATAAATTATTGGACCCAAATCAGCATGGCTTTACTGAAGGCAAATCATGTCAGACTAATCTCATTGATTTCTTTGACTATGTCACAAAGGTGTTGGATGAAGGTGGTGCCGTGGATATTGCCTACCTGGACTTCAGAAAAGCCTTTGATACGGTTCCACATAAAGAGCTGATAGATAAATTAGTGAAGATTGGACTTAATCCCTGGATAGTTCAATGGATTTGCAGCTGGCTGAAGCATAGACACCAGAGGGTTGTTGTGAATGGCGAGTATTCTGAGCAGAGTCAGGTTACAAGCGGTGTGCCACAAGGGTCTGTTCTGGGTCCTATTCTTTTTAATATGTTTGTGAGTGACATAGGGGAAGGTCTGGTAGGGAAGGTTTGCCTATTTGCCGATGACTCTAAAGTGTGCAATAGGGTTGATATTCCTGGAGGCGTCGGCAATATGGTAAATGATTTAGCTTTACTAGATAAATGGTCAAAGCAATGGAAACTGCAGTTTAATGTTTCCAAATGTAAAATAATGCACTTGGGGAAAAGGAATCCTCAATCTGACTATTGTATTGGCAGTTCTGTGTTAGCAAATACTTCAAAAGAAAAGGATTTAGGCGTAGTGATTTCTGACAGTCTCAAAATGGGTGAACAGTGCAGTCAGGCAGTAGGGAAAGCAAGTAGGATGCTTGGCTGCATAGCTAGAGGTATAACAAGCAGGAAGAGGGAGATTATGATCCCGCTATATAGAATGCTGGTGAGACCACATTTGGAATACTGTGTTCAGTTCTGGAGACCTCACCTACAAAAAGATATTGACAAAATTGAACGGGTCCAAAGACGGGCTACAAGAATGGTGGAAGGTCTTAAGTATAAAACGTATCAGGAAAGACTTAATGAACTCAATCTGTATAGTCTGGAGGACAGAAGGAAAAGGGGGGACATGATCGAAACATTTAAATATATTAAAGGGTTAAATAAGGTCCAGGAGGGAAGTGTTTTTAATAGGAAAGTGAACACAAGAACAAGGGGACACAATCTGAGGTTAGTTGGGGGAAAGATCAAAAGCAACATGAGAAAATATTATTTTACTGAAAGAGTAGTAGATCCTTGGAACAAACTTCCAGCAGACGTGGTAGATAAATCCACAGTAACTGAATTTAAACATGCCTGGGATAAACATATATCCATCCTAAGATAAAATACAGAAAATAGTATAAGGGCAGACTAGATGGACCATGGGGTCTTTTTCTGCCGTCAGTCTTCTATGTTTCCATGTAACCGTGAGAGGGACCTTGGAGTCCTAGTGGACAAGCATTTAAATAGGAGCCAGCCATGTGCAGCAGCTGCCAAAAAAGCCAACACAGTTCTAGGCTGCATCAACAGAGGGAGAGAATCAAGACCAGGTAAAGAGTTAATACCACTTTATAAGGCCACACTTGGAATCCTGCATCCAGTTTTGGTCACCACAATGCAAAAAGGATGTTGAGAAGAGCGACAAAGATGATTAGAGGACTGGAGGCTAAAACCTATGAAGAACGGTTGCAGGAACTGGGCATGGCGAGTTTAATGGAAAGAAGGACGAGGGGAGACAGGATAGCAGCCTTCCAATATCTCAGGGGTTGCCACGAAGAAGAGGGAGTCAACCTATTCTCCAAAGCACCTGAGGGCAGAACAAGAAGCAATGGGTGGGAACTAAACAAGGAGAGAAGCAACTTAGAACTAAGGAGAATACTGTATTCCACTACTCTATTCTACTGTATTTTACTCTACACTATTCTACTCTACTGCACTCCACTATTCTGCTCTACTCTACACTGCTACTATTCTATTCTATTCTACTCTACTCTACTCTACTCCACCCTCCCCTACCTCATCCCACCCTCCCCTATTCTATTCTACTCTATTCTACTCTACATTGCTACTATTCTATTCTACTCTACTCTTACTCTACTCTACTCTACTCCACCCTACCCTACCTCATCCCACCCTACCCTATTCTACTCTACTCTACTCTACTCTACTTCTGTTCTGTTCTATTCTATTCTATTCTACTCTACTCTGTCCCCAGGGATTTAGGAAGGGATCGCAATATGTTCTGTTGATGTTCCTTGTCAACGTACTATTCCAACCTTGAAGCAATTCTATTCTATTTATTCTACTCTACTCTACTCTACTCTACTCCTCTATTCTACTCCTCTATTCTACTCTATTCTTCCTTACCCTACCCCAGCCTATCCACGTTTTCAGACATAAGTGGATTTTCTCTTGACAAAACCGCCCTCCTTTGCAGTGTTTAGAGGCTCCTCCTAAGTTACAGCTTTTCATTTATGTAGTGCATAAAATATTAACGCACGGGTTCTGTTTTATTTATGTCTGCAGCAGGTGGTGGCATTTCCTTTTGTCTTTGAAAGTGCTTTCACCTCCGCCTCAACTCGGGCTTGTAATTTCTTGGTTCGGGACTCTGGGATGCATTTGCCCATTTAGTTTGTGATCCGGGATTGTTTCCCTTCGTTCTCTTCCACACGACACCCAGGATACAAACAACGCCCCCAGTTGGAAGGCAAGATAAGCCGGCAACAGACCGACATGATCCCTAGAAATGGCCAAACCAGGCAGAAGAGCCCCAGAGAGGTCCATCAACCCGTCAGTGATGGGTGGAGCTCCTGGTAGGCCCAAGGCAGCAGATCTCTTCATGATCCAGCGGTGGATTAAAGGCAGGGGAGGGTTTCATTTACATTCGCCACCACTTGCATTGAGGGAAGGGAGGAAAGGAAGGAGAGGAAGGAGAGGAAAGGAAGGAAGGAAGAAAGAAAGAAAGAGGAAGTGAAGGTAAAAGAAGGGAAGGAAAGGAGGAAAGGGAATGAAGGAAGAAATGAGGGAGGGAAGGGGATGGAAAGGGAAGGAAGGAAGAAGGGTTTAAGGGAGGGGAGGAAAGGAAGAAAGGGAGAGGGAGGGAAGGAAGAAAAGGAAACGAAGGTAAAAGAAGGAAAGGAAAGGGATGGAAAGGAGGAAAGGAAAGGAAGGAAGAAACAAGGGAGGGAAAGAAAGGGAGGGAGGGAGGGAAGGAAAAGAAGGAAAAGGAGCCTGTGAAGAAAGAAAAGGAAGGAAGGAAGAAGGAAGAGGAAAAAAGGAAGGAAGGGAGAGGAAAGAAGGGAAGAAAGAAGAGGAAAGGAAGGAGGAAAAGGGAAGAAAGGAAGAAGCGAGGGAGGGAAAGAAGGAGGGTAGGAAGGAAAGGAAGGAAAAGAGGCAGTGAAGAAAGAAAAGGAAGGAAGGAAGAAGGAAGAGGAAAAAAGGAAGGAAGGGAGAGGAAAGAAGGGAAGAAAGAAGAGGAAAGGAAGGAGGAAAAGGGAAGAAAGGAAGAAGCGAGGGAGGGAAAGAAGGAGGGCAGGAAGGAAAGGAAGGAAAAGAGGCAGTGAAGAAAGGAAAGGAAGGAAGAAGAGGAAAGGAAAGAAAGGAGGTAAAGGGAAGGAAGGAAGAAGAAAGGGAGGGAAAGAAAGGGAGGGAGGAAGAAAGGAAAGGAGGGAAGGAAAGGGAAGGAAATAGAGGTGGGAGGGAAGAGAAGTGGGAATGAATCAATGAATGAATGAAGGAAGGAAGGAAGGAAATATGCAGAACAAAGTCTTCAATCATCCCACAATGTCCCATTATCCTTGTCTCTCCCCACCACAGACGAACTATGGAATTCCAAACTGAAAAATTAAAATAACCGTATTATTTTGCCGCTTCCTTTGGAGAGCCCCCTCCTGATTTCCCAACGCAAGTTCCCCTCGTCCATGACCCGAACTCAGGATCTACGTTGGTGGCAGCGCAGGAGCGAAAAGGCCGAAGACTATTGACTGGATTTATTTAGCCGCGCCCGGCTGGAATTAATGGGCTAAGCAAACAAGATTACATTAAAAGAAAGTCTCACTCGAGCAAGCAGACGCTTCTTTGCAAGTCCACGGAGACTCCAGTAAGTAGATAATAAAATGAGCAAGGAAAAAAAAGACCGAGCGGTGCCAGGAGACTCCTAAAGAGATTGAAAAGAGCTTCCGCTTTTGTTTCGGGCTCTAAGCAGGTAGAGCCACTTGGCTCGGAAAAAGATATATATATCATTCGGCCAGGTGTGGAAACTAGGTGCAGAGGCTTGAGCAGGGGGCTGGACTAGAAGACCTTTGATGTCCCTTCCAGCTCATCCTATCCTGTCCTGGCCTCTTTTTTCCTTTTCTTTTCCATTCCAAATTTTCCTTTCTATTCTATTCTATTCCATTCCATTCCTTCCAGTCTAGTCTAATCTAGTCCAGTCTAGTCTAGTCCAGCTGTTTATTCTATTCTATTCTGCTCTACCCTATTATACTCAACTCTAATTCCATACCATCCCACTCCACTTCACTCCATATCTTCTCTTCTCTTCTCCATTCAAATATCTTCTCTTCTTTCTCTCTTCTTCTGTGTTCAAATACCTTCTCTTCTCTTCTTTCCTCTTCTTCATTCAAATATTTTCTCTTCTCTTCTCTTCTTTATTCAAATACCTTCTCTTCTTTCTCTCTTCTACTGCGTTCAAATACCTTCTCTTCTCTTTCCTCTTTTTCATTCAAATATCTTCTCTTCTTTTCTCTCCTCTTCATTCAAATATCTTCTCTTCTTTTCTCTTCTTTTTCTCCTCTTCTTCATCAAATACCTTCTCTTCTCTTCTTTCCTCTTCTTCATCAAATACCTTCTCTTCTTTTCTCTTCTTTTTCTCCTCTTCTTCATCAAATACCTTCTCTTCTCTTCTTTCCTCTTCTTCATCAAATACCTTCTCTTCTTTTCTCTCCTCTTCATTCAAATATCTTCTCTTCTTTTCTCTTCTTTTTCTCCTCTTCTTCATCAAATACCTTCTCTTCTCTTCTTTCCTCTTCTTCATTCAAATATCTTCTCTTCTCTTCTTCATTCAAATACCTTCCCTTCTCTTCTTTCTCTCCTCTTCTTCATTCAAATATCTTCTCTTCTTTCTCTCCTGCGTTCAAATATCTTTTCTTCTCTCCTCTCCTCTTCTTCATTCAAATATCTTCTCCTTTCTCTCTTCTTCTGTGTTCAAATACCTTTTCTTCTCTTCTCTTCTCTCCTCTTCTTCATTCAAATACCTTCTCTTCTTTCTCTCCTGCGTTCAAATATCTTTTATTCTCTCCTCTCCTCTTCTTCATTCAAATATCTTCTCCTTTCTCTCTTCTTCTGTGTTCAAATACCTTTTCTTCTCTTCTCTTCTCTTCTTTCCTCTTCTTCATTCAAATACCTTCTCTCCTCTTCTTTCCTCTTCTTCATCAAATACCTTCTCTTCTTTTCTCTCCTCTTCATTCAAATATCTTCTCTTCTTTTCTCTTCTTTTTCTCCTCTTCTTCATCAAATACCTTCTCTTCTCTTCTTTCCTCTTCTTCATTCAAATATCTTCTCCTCTTCTCCTCTTTCTCTCTCTTCTTCATCCAAATACCTTCTCTTCTTTTCTTTTCTTCATTCAAATATCTTGTCTTGTTTGCCTTGTCTTCCCTTCTTTTTCTCCTCTTCTTCATTCAAATGCCTTCTCCTCCCCTCTCCTCTCCTCTTCTGTTCCCTTCCATTCTATTCTCCTATCCTGTCCTTTAATCCCTAACCTTTCCTCTTATTTCTGTTTTGAAAAGGATTCATAATTCATACATTCCCCCTTTCTCAACATACACCATGCACGCCCACAGACATACAAACACACACACGTGTGTGTGTGTGTGTGCGTACACAGACAAACACAAAGACACACAAAAGCCCCCCAGAGAAGAGGATAAAATGTAGGATGGTGGGTTTTTTGGTTAAAAAAAAGCCTCCGTAGCTAAAAGACAGCCAGAAACAAAATCAATACAGCTACAATCTGCAAACAACTTGGACAGATAAAATTGATCTACAGAGATAGCAAAAGGCAATCTGCAAGGGATTAAAAAAACAACAACCCACCCCACTTTTATTAGAGGACATTCACAATTTTGCTGTCGGATCCATATACCAGGCTGCTGATCTCGCACCCCCCTCTGTCCCTGCTACCATGGAGGGAAAAAAGCAGCTTATTGTGCCGAAATAACACTTGGATTCTTTTAAAGTTTCTAGTTCAATCCGTGTTATTTCCCTCCGTGGCCTTGAAGATGACAATGGAAAACCTTCAGGGCGCACTTCAAAAGGACAGCTTTTTTTCTCAAGCTTTTGGTCAATATAATTGCTTTTGCTGAACGAGGCTTTTAATCAGAGCCTTCGTATTAACGGGGAAATCTCAACCCTCTTCCCTTCCAAGGCGATACAAATTCTGGAATAAGGAGGGTTAAATTTCAAAGCCTTTCTAACTGATGCTTTACCCCCTGTAATTGAAAGACATCATTAACGGGGCTCTTCGGTTGGCAAGAAACAACTATTTTTATTTTTATTCTCCATTGTCTGCAATGCAGGCTCTTTACAATGTCCTCTCTCTCTCTCTCTCTCTCTCTCTTGTTTTGCAGGCTGCCTGTTGGAGAACAATATGCAGCCCATTTCATTTCCTTTGCTCCTCTGGTGTGCGTGACTCAAACTCTCATTTGTTCTATTTTTTTGTGTGTGTGGCTTTTCAATGTTTTTTTTTCCTCCCTGGGAAGAAAAAAAAATGATGCCTGGTCTAGACTGATCACAATAACCTAGTTACTAGACTTACAATCCTGGGTCTAGAAAGCTTACAACTACGACGCCTTAAACATGATCTAAGTATTGCCCACAAGATTATATGCCGAAATGTCCTGCCTGTCAACGACTACTTCAACTTCAACCACAACAACCCAAGAGAACACAACAGATTCAAGCTTAATATTAACCGCTCCAAACTTGGCTGTAAAAAATAAGACTTTAGTAATCGAGTTGTCGAAGCATGGAACTCATTAC